>NW_011889133.1:462749-467224 GCF_000151845.1 Pteropus vampyrus | reverse complement strand
TAGATAGATAGATAGATAGATAGATAGATAGATAGATAGAGATAGATAGATAGATAGATAGATAGATAGATAGATAGATAGATAGATAGATAGATTTTTTTTTTTTTTTTGGATGCCATTTGTCTGCTGAATCTTCTGTGGAGGGCTTGGCAGCTACTGGTTTGAGAAGAGGGTCTCCTACCTAGTCTAAAAGTCTTTTAGCTTTTTCATCAGTCAGCTTCAACCTCAGAAATAATCAATCCAGACTCAGAAACAATCAATCCAGGGGCAGTAAAATGACAGGGGCAGTAAAAAAATGGCTCTAAGGCAGGGAAAATTCTTGCCCAGTCCTAACCCTCCCTGCCCAGGTCCCCGGCCTCAGTCCCCTCAACCTAAAGCCATGATCTCGGGGACACTCACAGGCAGGAGGACTGCATGCCACACCAGGACGTTGTTGTCATCACTGGACAGGTTACATAGGTATGGGGGGAGCTCGTTCTGAAGATTCTCCAGCTCCTGCAGGAGGCACAGCAAGGGGACAGCTGACTAGTCTCTCTGACTTCAGCTGCTCCCCGCCCCCCTCCCCCAGAGGCTGTCCCAAGTCCCAAACAGGCCACCCTAGGGGATGGAAGCCGGCAAAGTCAGAGCCCCCATTTATTGAGCACTTAGTATGTGTCAGATGTGGCGCCAAGTGCTTTAAGTGACTTCTCCAGCATTAGCCTCGGCACCACCCTGTACATGCTAGGCAGAGGGAAATGAAGGTCACTGCTTCACGGTGTCACAACTTAGAAGTCAACTTCCCTTGGGGCCTTCTCTCCTGAAACCAAGGCACTTAACCTCGGTCCTCTAGTCCTTTTCCTAGAGAGTCACAAGGTCCTGATACCTGCCCTCCCTCCCTTCCTCCCATAGTCTCCACTGAGTGTCCAGCATGACGACGCGCCCTGACAGGGCCCGTCATCAGAGACGTCGCCCTGTGCCTGTCAGACTCCTCCAGCCCAGGACCGGGGAAGGGGAACGACTCAGATGGACCACGGCAAAGCAGAACTCTATACACCAAGCAGAGAAAGAAGGGCATAAGAGTGACGCGCATTCCCAGAAATGTGACCCAATCACCGAGACATCACTAGATTCTCCCAACAGCCCTTTCTCGAGCATCGTCTACGGACACTTGACTAAGGCGGAGCCCAGCTCTCAAGAACTTCATTGGCATAATGGCAGAAACGGGAACGTGATTATGTGGACAATATGTGGAGACAGAACGAGGAAGGAAAGGAGAGGGCAGCAGGAAGGCCT
Source organism: Pteropus vampyrus (assembly GCF_000151845.1). Classification (NCBI taxonomy): domain Eukaryota; kingdom Metazoa; phylum Chordata; class Mammalia; order Chiroptera; family Pteropodidae; genus Pteropus; species Pteropus vampyrus. The sequence continues at coordinate 465,952 of NW_011889133.1, read as the reverse complement.
CGCAGAGGGTGACAGTGGACTGGGCCACGCAGAATAAAGGAGCCCACTGTGCAGAGAAGGGGGAGGCACCGAGGCAAAGGGCCCCGCCAGAGCAACTGCGAATGGCGTGTCCCATGCGAGATTAATAGTTATTACAGGAAAAGGGTTCCGTGGTTGAGTACACTGAGAAACACTAGGCTGAACAGACTTCTTGTCTGCAGGACTTCCCAAAGCCTTGAAATGCCATTGCGTATCGTCAGTCTTCAAGATGTGAGTGCCCAGGGCATGGGGCACTTCCCAAACGTATCTGACCAAGGAGCCCTTTCAGGGTCCATCCTGTGGGACAACAGACTTTTTTGGGGGGTGAGGGGGGAACAATTACAATATTAAAGATTATTAGACATTCAAGGGCAGGTCATATGCTCGGAAACACCGAAGGTGTAAACCAGTGATTCTCTGCTCAGGGCAATTAGGGGATACTTGGTAATGTCTGGAATCATTTTGGGGTGTCACCATGGGGCAGTGCCACTCCTTATCTAGTGGGTAGAGGCCTGGGATGCTGATAAACAAATTATCAGGCCCAAAATGTCAATGGTGACGAGGCTGAGAGGCACTGGCAGAAACAAAGGCAGAGAGAAAGCTTCCCACGGCCCGTCCACGGATGGGGAAGGTCCTTTAACACTGTGGACCACCTAAATGTTCTCTACGCCCCACACGTGAACACACCCCCGACCCCACTTCCTAGCTTTCTGCCCATCCTCCATGTCTGTCCATACCAATAATTGCTTCTAGAGCCTTCTGCCTACGGTCTACTCTCTGATCCTCATTGATCTTTTTTCCCCGCCAGCTACAGTTGACATTGCCTGTTATGTTAGTTTTGGGTGTACAGCATAGTGGTTAGACACTACCCTCAAACTAGAAGCATCTGCTACTTCAAGGCCTAGTTCCCATATCAACTGTGTCTCTTTGACAAGAATGAAGGCCAAGGCTGAAGAGAGAAGCTGCGGAATGGATGTTTTCCGACTTCGCTATAACCGGGAGCACTTGGACTTTCATCAGTTATAAGTGAGTTCTGCCAAACCTTTCCCAAAGTCCGAGGATGTCGAAACCCCAGTGAGGACATACAGCTCTTCCCGGATGCCTGTTAGGAAATCACCCGACTCAGAGTAACAGAAAATGAAAGTAGAGAGGCCACTGAAAGAACCTTCTGAGTGGAGCTCCCCTGACCTGGGCTCAAATCCCAGCACCGTCACTCCCGACTGGGTGACCCTGACATCTGAGTCATTAATTCTGAGCCTCCACTTCCTCATCTGTAAAGTGGGGGTATATGACTTACCTCACAGGGTTTCTGAGAGAATAAAATAAAATAACTAAAGTAAATTGCTTGGCACTTAATGGTGCCAATGGGATAAACACCAAACACCGACTCCTGCTCTTTCCCATTTGGCTGGAAAGACCCTCCGCCCCGTCTTGCTGCCAGCCTCCAGTTTGGGGCTGCACCTGCTCTGGGTGCCCCAATCTGGGACATCTTCTTCTCCGAGGCGGAGGGTAGCAGGCACACCTTTCTATTCCCCTCAAGACCACACCCCACTCTGCACATTGCAGGGGAACTTCTGAGATACTCGAAGTCTGGGAGGTGTCAGACCCACATCACCAGGGGCGCTCTTCCTTCCCTATCTCTTCCCATCTCTATCTCCCGGCTGTACCCCAGTCCTGCAAACACTCTGGGTTTTCCCTCCTCCGGGGGGGAAACTGTCCCCTCCCTATCCTTGTGTCTTTAATTGGAAAGAAAGCTCACTGAGGACAGGGTTTTCTGCTCATCTCTGCCTCCCCACCTCCTAGAGCAGGAGGCAGCACATAACAGGCATTCGAGATCTGTAGAACGAATGAACGCGCGCCACCTACTCCAGGACGCCTTCCAGGTCCGCCACGGCAGCTTTTCCTCCCAAGAATACCCAGGGAACTTTGCTCGCGACTCCTACTCAGCATCCCAGACTTCTCGAGACTCTAGTAATGCAGGTACCAAATTAGGGGGCGGGTCCTGAGCTATTCCGAGGCCAGGACCGTGTCCTGGTTATGTCAGTTCAAAACCATCCCGCCCCGCCGCCAAGCAGAGAGCCTGGTTCCTTGAACCCTTGGGCACTTGAGACGCAAACAGTTGTTATCACAAGTTTCTGGCAGAAGAAAAGAAACCGAAACCAGTTTGGGAGAAGCCAGCTCATCCCCGTCTCCAGCACAGCTCAGGGAGCCTGCGACATCCCCGCCGGATATGCTCCTGCCCCCCAAAACTCCAGCTCTGGCCCCTCTGGAAGACCCACTCCTCCTCTAGGAGTGGACCGGGATAACAGGGTTCAGGCCGCCCCGGAACCGGGACAAACAAATGCGCAGGGAGAGCCCGGGGGAAGGGAGGATGGAGAAGGGAGTGGAGAGGGCGAGGGGATCCGTGAGAAAGGGGTCACCTCCACAGAGTTACCTTCGCCACTCGCTTGTTCGCCGTCATCTCGGGACGGAGTGTGGACTCTGGCGACTCCAGTGAGATTATGCGCCGGCCGGCGGCCTGGTGGCGCCCCGCCCCGGGGACCCCACCTCCGGGAGCCCCGCCCGCGCTCCGCTCACCGGCGCGCCCGTGACCATGTGGACCTGCTCCCTGCCTCTTCCGCTGACACTGGGAAGCGGTCGAGGGCAGGAGCCTCTCGGGCCCTGGCTGGGGCCCCAGGGCCGTGGGCTGGGATACCCGGAACTCGCGCCCTTTGTTGGGGGACCGGGCGGGCCCGGGAGCGCGCGATGTGGCCGGATCCCGGTATCCCACTGGGGGGCGCCGTGCACCAGGCAACGAGCGCTCGCAGGCTGGAGGCTGGGGTCCGCCCATCCGGGTTCTGATTCCAGCTCCGCCGCCGGAGGCCGTGGGGTGGGCGGGGGGGCTCCCTCGTTTGCCCGCTACCCCAAACAAACACTCCCCCTAAGTCAATACTGGATGCTGGCTATGCTGTCTCAGCTCCCGACAGGTTGCTCTGCGGCTCCACCAACAGACCGCCGCCCTAAACTCCCCCAGCGAATTCCTCAAGCCCCCTAGACCAGTCATTCCCCCTCTCTGAGCCCAAAGCCCCATTACAGCCTCCAAAGACCCCTTCCCTAGCAGTTTGAGATCCTTTGTGTGGTTGCATGACGAAAAGCACCCTGCAAAGGGGCGCCGTTGGACCCATTCTCTCTTGGTTTAAGGTTTG
>NW_011889133.1:454580-461104 GCF_000151845.1 Pteropus vampyrus | reverse complement strand
TTTCCTCTTAAATTTTTGAACAATGTGAAGATGCTACCTCTTCAAAAATAAATAACTTTAAATTTAACAACTTTCTATCTTTAAAACTGAAAGGTTTTTTACATTAAAATGTTTATTCTTGGCTTCTCTAAGAACATAAGACTCTCGGCAGTGCTAGGCCCATGATCCCTCATGGGGATGTTGACCAGCTGGAGTTGGGGCTGCTCCTTTAAAGCAGGAATGCCGGCCAGTTTACTGGTTTTCCACGAGCCTCACCACTCCCTGTTCCTCCCTGCCTGGTTGGCCTCACCTGCTTTTTTAGCTGCCTAATCCTGTAGGGAATCCCCGCTCTGGAGTCTCTTTACACTGGCTAACTTCCTATCTCTCGAACCCTCTCTTTTCTTTCCTAGGGTCAGGGTTTTTCATGCCGCATGATGGCTGTGGCCTTTGCAGACAGGGAAGTGTAACTGGGAGGTGTGACAGTGCCCGTTCCCGGTCAGAACCATTCCAGGGACTTCACAGGGAAAAAATTGTCATCTTCCACTCTTGGCAGCTCTGTCATTGCCGGGAGAGGGGCAGGGGTCACAGAGACCATCCGAACAAAAAAAGGGAAACATACTTTTCAGACACCATAGACAGTGCGGCATGTCAGTCATGTGTTTAAAGACCACAGCGTATGCATTTATGTTTGCACGTTAGAGACTAAGCTGGAGGACACTTAAGAACACAATAGAGTAATTATCAGCTGGGGAGGAAAAAAATGTGGCTTGTATACAGCACGGCCTTTTCAGATGTTCTGCCTTTCATCATCTTTGAGTTATTATACACTCTGTAAATTGTAGTAAGTGATGGCATGCAAAATAACTCTCATACACATGCAAATTATTTTTGTCCAATAGAAGTTTAATTGATTTCCTTTCTCCCACCCGACGGAAAAATCAGCTTTGCTTTTATTTACATGTTCATTTCAATACTCTTGATCTATCTATAAACGTACCTGTTTTCAAATTCTCTTTGGTTCTAACATCTGCCTCGTTCTCTTGTCAATTAATGAGTAGAATGAAATCTCAGATATGTATCCATTTTATATCTGTACAAGAGTCATGATTTTGCCTTTTTCTGAAAATTATCTTAATCGAGTTGTAGACTAATCTGGAAGGATGCTTAAGAAACTGACAAGTGGTTTTACCCACTCGGTGCGGGAAACTAAGAGTCCCAGGATGGAGCTGGAAGGAGACTTCCCTTCCACTGTTTTGTACTTTTCAATTTTCCTACCATGTGAATAACTCTCTATTCAAAACTATAAACAAATACAACATGTTTTTTAAAGAAAATTAATCGAAAAGAGGGAAACAAAAACAGGACACATAACCTAGCAATGAAGAACATGGGATTCGAGGTCAATCATTCCTAGATTTCCAGCTCTGACATTTTCTAAGTGATTTAGGGCAAGTTCCTTAACCTAAGTTTTAATTGATCTGTAAAATATCTTTGTGAGGATTATGCTAGATTTTAAAATGGAAAATTTTAGCCCAGGGCCTGACACACAGTGAGCACTCATAACAAACCTGGACCACGATAACGTGATAATCAACATCATCATTGTCATCTCCATCACCAACAAGTCCAGTGTCTCCCAAGCACTGAACGAACCCACTAAGAGGGTGTCAAGCAATTTTAGGTGGTACTAAATCACATATTAAGAAACTTTTTTCTTATTCAATATTTTTCTGGCCCTTATTGATTTCTCAAAGACAAAGTTTCAGTTTAGGGCTAGTGGTCTTTTGTATCCAACACATGCTAATTTCGTTTTTTAACAAGGAATGAGGAGGCATATAAGGAAGGAGGTATAGAGATTTCAGCAGGCAGAATCAGCTAGAATTAAGTAACGTCATTCTGTTTCACGGCATTTCTTTCTTTCTTTTTTTTTTTTTTCTTTCTTTTTTTTTTTTTTTGCCAGTTAAATTTTATTTATTATATAAATCCTATAACTTGATATGAAAAACAAAGCGACTCCAATAAGTACTACAAAGGCAAAGGACATGAACATTTGACCAGAGAGAAACACAGCTACTCAAAAAACACAAATATTTAACCTCATCAATAATCAAGAAAATGATCGAGATGCTATTACTCGCTCATTCAAAGCACAAGGTTAATAGCAATTTCTACTTTTTCTATTTTCTAAATGTACTTAACGGTGCTATTTTTAGTCATAAAAAATTGAGTCTTTGAAAAAGAAACATCGAAAGTATAAGAATTTCTGCCAATGCAGAAATCATAAAAAGCATGAAAACGAACCAACAGTTGTCTAGGCAGCAAGGTTCAGATCCCTGGAAGCCAATTCCTTTTGTCTTGGTTCCTGAGTTTTATTATGGGATTGCCAATAAAGAGAAGGCTGTTCCTAATTTACACTGTGACAGCCTCCCAAGTATTAGGGTCTACATACACATGCGTATGTATGTATGTATGTAAATGTCTATATGTAAATTTCTTCTTCAAGTAGATTATTATGCCAGGATAGGACTTCTTCAGAATCACTCAACCAGTGGGGATGCCCTTGGTATTAAAGAGGCTGAAAATCTACTTCAGTGTTGTCTGCAAGACAGCAGTGTCCTAGACCTTCTGTGGCTAGCTCCTTAGAGAGTCTGAGGTTAGTCCTGTCCTTCAGACATAGCCCAAAGGACATTTTTCTGATTTGATGCAGAACAGAGTGTATCTCCCGCTTGCTCAGATCATAGCCTTGAGGCAGATCACACAAAGCTCAAGATGCACAGGGCTGGAGCAGCATCAGGGCAACCGGCCCAGATAGTATTGTATTAGTCAGATCAAATAATCATGTTAGGGTGACAAAGTTAGGAGAATGAACTGCAAATTCTATAACTTTGTTCAGCATATTTCTTTGCTTTTATAATATCATAACTTTCATTGATAAAGAAATGGGAAACAGAAATTGACCGAGCAAAAGCAATTGTCTGAAACCTGAACGTCACTAAATAGTCTGCATAAAAGCAACTTTACAGAAAACAATATACAGGCAGGAAAAGTAAACAAATTTCATCGGAAGTAACAATTTAGTCAAATGATGAATTTGGTGTACAATATGTCATAACCCTTCTCTCTGTCAATTCGGTATGACTACATAGACTTTCTTCTCTGGCACTGAAGTCCTCGTAGCGTTTCTTTATAGGCACATTCATTCGAGGGCTACATTCTGACTTTCAGGGTCTCTAGGTACTTTGGCCTTGGGGGGACCCTTTCTCCATTAAAAAAAAGAAAAATATTAAAACTTAAATTTTATGACTGTATTGGCATAAACAATATAATCCAGGCTATATTCATTACTGTATTTAGTTTTTAAAATTTTTTTGTAAATTTAAAAAGAAATTAAAATTAAAGGATTTTCATAGGCCCCTAAAAGCATCCTAGGCTTGAGGCCCTGTGCTTGGTCTGCCCTGATTCATTCTATTAATAGTGAGGGCTACTGACTTTCCATTTACAGAGAAGCTGTCAAATTTCCTTCTTATATAAATAAGTGTATTCAAGTAAACAAAATGAGTCCATTAAATAGTATGGTATTAGTCAGCTTGACTTGCCATAACAAAATGCCGTAGTCTGGGCAACATAAACAATAGAAAGTTATTGTCTTCCAGTTCTAGAGGCCGGAAGTCTGAAATCAGGGTGCTAGCATAGTAGAGTTCTCAGGACAATCCTCTTCCTGGCTTGCAGATGGCCTTTTCCCTTCGTGTCTGCATATGGAGGGGGTGTGTGTGTGTCTCTCTCTCTTCCTCTTCTTACAAAGTCACAGTGCTACAGGATCTGGGCTCCGCCCTTACAACTTCAGTAAACCTTAATTACCCTTCTAAAAACCCTATTTCCAGACACGATCACACTGCAGGTTAGGGCTTCAACATTTGAATTGTGGGGGAACACAGTTCAGTCCATAGCAAATATAATACATAGTAGTACAGGGGTGTATGAGAATATAACAAAAATGAAAGCTATCATTTTGCAGAAGAGGAGTCTAGGGCTATAAAGCCCCCTGGAATCAAGACTAGAATTCCTAAGCCTTTTGGACCCTTCAGGCACGTTGGGATGAAGCTCCTGGGCTCCTGCAGCACACCCCTGGGAATGGGAGGACCCCTTCCCCACTGGCCTTACACGGGCACAGGGGTACTGGACTTACTGCACAGCCTGCTTTTGCTGACCCCTGGGGTCTGGGGATTCGGCTTCCAGAGAACCCAACCAGAACTAGGCTTTGTTTCCATCAGAACACTGCCCTAAAAAACCATTCGGAAAGCCCAAGAAAGGACAAAGTCTCTTTAAATCCAGGCGGCAGCACCTTGTTAAAAAATAATAATAATAAAGAAATGAGGGAGCTTTGAAGTAGAGTAAATTAGCGTTCTGTCTAGGGGCCTTTTCAAAGGCCTGCAGACTGACTCTTGTCACCCAGGTAACCAGATCCTGATCAGAGGACACCTCCTGAAGTGAAAAGAAGGGGCCCTAGCTACCCCACCCCCCTGGGGGTTTTGTTCTCCCTCACTTTTCCATTTCAGCCCAATGGAGAAGACGCTGAGGAGAGAGTCTGGAGGTGAAGCAGGAGAGACAAATCCACCAACGCGCCAGCCTCTTGGGTCAGCTTTTCGTGCCATCTATCTGGATGGCAAATGAGAACGGCAGTAGGGGACGAAAGTGTAGTTCTGTGAGCTGGGAGCTTCTGCCACTAGTCTGAGCTGCACCGTGGACTGAAGCAGGGCCCAGAGAGGACCCAGGGAGCTTCCGACTAAATGAAAAGACTCAGCCGGGTTCTGTTCCTGGACAGAACCAGTCTGCATGCTCAGAGGTTCCAGTCAAGAGACAACTCTGAGATGGTTTTATGAGAAGGAGCTTTATTGTGAGCCAGCAAGCAAGGACACTCTAGGACTTATTCCCAGAGTCAAGTGTCCCCAAACAAAGCATCACATCCACCTTTATTAGGGGAAATCGGGCATAAACATCAGGGTAGACTTCGCCATGGGACGTTTCTGCACATACACAGTCAGAATACAGGGCTATGCCTATATGCCTGTTCAAAAATGGCAGAAAATTTCTGCCCCTGGATGGAGATTTTAATATTATAATGAGTGTGTAGTGAGAACAGCTCACGAGGAGGTCACTGAAGGGTCTTTGCGGATGCTCTAGCCTTTTCCAGGCAGTTTCAGCTGGTTCGCCCCCTGGTCCTATAAAACATCCTGGGTTGTTTTTTTTTTTTTTTTTTTGAAAAACGGTTCTAACATTTTTCATCAACGTCAGGGTTGGCATACATATAGGTGAACATCTGACTAAGTCTTGGTCTTTCTGTGAAACTTTCGGCAAATTGCAAGATAGCATTGCACAAACCTTATACGTTTCAGGGTGATCCAAGTGGGGTTTTAAGTTAATGGAGGAGAAGTTATAAACTCTAAACAAAGGTTAATCTATGCTAGGTTACCTGTATAGGCTACATGTGTAGATTAGGTTACAGTTGAAATCCCAGATGAATACTAGGCTGAATGAGTCACCCCAGGGATGAAATGATGATAGAATAGAGCTGGGTTAGATAGAAAGCATCAATCCAGCCCTATTTGTAATATTTAAAAATTTTCACCACCCCAAAAAAATGTTTTTGTAGCAACATATATAAATGTAGGCAACTAATGTAAATTTCTACTTATTTAATACAGTGGTGTTTTTAGTGGGAAAATGAGAGTAACCCAGGGCAGGCAGTCACAAGGAAAGCATGGCTGAAGTATGCTGGGGTACAGAGGTAGGGAAGGGTAAAGAACATGCCCTAGACTTAAATTGTTACTGTGCTCCTGGAATTTGGGGAAGGGCTTTCTCTCTCCTATCTCACACCCACCTCCAGGGAATATCTTTGTGTCTCTCCTCACTTAGTCTGATCAGTTCTCTAGAGAAGGTAACAGGCACCACCAGTCTCCTAGTAGCAGCAGCCAGAAGTGTCTGATGGATGTATAGGAGAAAATAATCGCTAGCAGGCACAGTGGGATGATTTCATCCGTGTCCTTGACAGCCAGTATCAAAGGACCTTGCTCATTGAATCATTCAACAAATATCTATTGAGTTTCTGCCGTGTGCCGGTGGAGGGCAGAAAGAAAGTCACATGGACCAAAAGTGGAATCCGAGCCTTTCACATGGCAGGCGAGAATTTGGACTCTGGACCACAATGACATCCCTAGGAGTACTCCATATTAGTCCCAGCCACACACAAGTTAGCAGGGGACACAAGTTTGCAATTGGTGTGCTTCTTTTAATACCCACTCTTAGAAACAATAAGCAAAAACAGTAAAGTTTCTGGATACAAAATCAATGTTCAAAAATCCATAGTGTTCCTGTACTCTAACAACAAAGTGACAGAAAAAAGAAGTGGAAAAAATAATTCCTTTTATAACTCAACAAAAAGAATAAAATATCTAGGAATAAATCTAACAAAACATGTGAAGGGTCTATATAATGAAAACTGTAAGACCCTGTTAAAAGAAATCGAAGAAGATACAAAGAAATGGAAA
>NW_011889133.1:450158-452790 GCF_000151845.1 Pteropus vampyrus | reverse complement strand
TCCCAAGTAATTCATTCACCTCCTCACCCAGACATGTATACCATGTACATATGAAGCTGAGAGTCCTTATGACTTTGATTAAAAATACCTTTGAACTCTAGTTCTAGAAATCATATTGTTCTTTCTATATATATTCCTCAGTGACCTAGCCTTTCCCACAGATAATCAGCAATCCCTGAGGCAGCAAAAGACAGTAGCCCAGACCTGATCAATGGCCATATGTTCTGAAGCTCTGGCAGGAAAAGATAGCATCTTGACCTAAGTTATGTTTCAGTTCCTGAGACCTAAGGTGGAAAAACACCCTGGCTACTTTCCCATGTGACTGGACAGAGGGACTTCGGAAGAGACCTCAGAACTGTCCTCAAGATCTGAAGAAATGATTTATTACCCTTACCTCACCTCCGACCAGTCAGCTCTAAGCACAACCCACAGAGAACCCATAACCCATGGTGTTTTGTAATTTTGTCCTATATAATCCGTAACCTACAAGCCATCAGGGATCCAGGTTTTTGAGCACTAGTTCACCTCTGTCTCCAGGCTTGGCGCCATTTCCTTAAATAAATCTTTACTTTCTTTGCTGCGAACCTCTGTTCGTGTCTTGTTTGGCTTTGATGCGCACAGGCAAATGACCCCCTTTTAGTTTGGTAACACCAGGAATAGAATGGTGAATAAGACAAACAGGATCCCTGCCCTCGTGTAATTCACGGTGTGATGGGGAAGACAAATAATAATCAAATGAACAATGAGCAAATAAAATGATTGTCCCTGTTGTGATAAATGTCATGAGAAAAAGCAAAGGGACACTCTTGTAGATAATAGTACAGAGAGTGATCAGAAAGGTCTCTGAGGAGGCACGTTTAAAAGCTCTAACCTGGGGGACGAACCAGCCATGCAAAAAGCAGGTGGAAGAGCAATTCTGGCACTGGGAATCGCAAGGGCAAAGGCAAGAAAGAACAAACATCTCCTAGAAACTGTCATTGGCAGGGCAGGTGGAATTAGGGGTTGAGTAATACAAGAGGAGGTTGGACAGGGAGGCAGAGGTCAGTTTGAATCAGTCTCATAGGCCAAGCTAAAGAGTTTAGATTTTATTATCAGTGTGATGAGAGAGCTCATGGAAAACCAATTTATCTTCTTTTTTTTTTTTTTTTTTTGGCGAGGCAACCCTTGGTTGATCTCACAGATTGCAATGACCTTGTCAGCTTACAATCCTTTATTTTTTTTCTTTTTTACGCCTACAGCACCTGGTCTTCCTAGGTGGTCTCCCATCCAACTACTAACCAGGCCTGACCCTGCTTAGCTTCGGAGATCAGACAGGATCGGGCTTGTTCAGGGTAGCACGGCTGTAGACCCAATTTATCTTTTTACAGTTCTGGCTTTGAAATGGAGAATGCACAGAAGGGTCAGAGTAGAAGCATGGAAACCAGTTAGGAAGCTATTCAGTGGTTGGGGTGAGAGATGACTATGGCTAGATGGGGTTCATACTTCAGAGAAGGAGAGAAGTGAGTGGATTCTGGAGATATTACTGAAAAGCCTGCTAATTGGCTGGGTATAAGGTAAGATCAATCTTCTTTAGACGTTCTGGGTGAGAGGTTAAGCAGTCTTCCATCACCTTCTGCCCTCACACACTGAACTTCAATGAAAATACAGGGTTCAGATTAGGATCTAAGATTGAAGACCCAAAGCCAACCAAATTCAGTGTACCTGGAGCCGAAAAGTAAGTACAACATCTAAGACCACTAGGCCAATAATAAAACTAGGCCTTGGTACACAAACAGAATAAAGGGGAAACTAGACATAAAAATGAGTTTTAATAATATAGATCAAACTAAAATATAAACTGTATTTACCAACATAAAATATATCGAGTACCTAGGAGTAAAATGAACAAAAATAGGTGGAATACAGCTGCAGAGAAAATATACAACTATATTGAGAGACATTAAAGAAGATCCAAATAACTGGAAAGCTATAATCTATTTACTTATTAGAAGACTTGCTATGGTGACGTTGTCAATTCTACCCCACAAAATCTGTAGATGTAAAGTGATACCAGTAAAAATCTCCATATTTTTGTTTGTTTGTTTGTTTGTTTGTTTGTTTTGTTCTGCAGAACCTGACAAACTGATTCTAAAATACGTATAGAAATGCAGGGATCAAAAAGAACAAAGATACTCTTGAAGGAGAAAAAAAGTGGAGAGACTTGGTCTACCAGATATCAAAACTTATAAATGGTGCTGTCGCAATTTGATATCCACACAGAAAAAAAGAAAAAGTTATACCACGCTACTTCACCCCATAGGAAAAAAATTAGTTCCAGGTGGATGGTGAACTTAAATATTAGCTGACAAGAGGATACATTCTTAACCACAGATGGAAAAGCTTTATGAACGAATGCAAAATCATACTAATCATAAAGGAAAAGAGTGATTAATTTGACTACATTGCATTTTGACTATATTTTTATTCTTCAAAAGACAGTATTTACAATAGAATGAAAAGGTAAACCACAGGATAGAATATATTTGTAACATATATAACTGACAAAAGACTTCTATCTAAAAAGAATTCCTAAATCTAAATAGAGAAATGGGTAAATATTAGTTAAAGTAGACTAACAGTTATGACAACCAAC
>NW_011889133.1:445339-450108 GCF_000151845.1 Pteropus vampyrus | reverse complement strand
TGACAAAAGACTTCTATCTAAAAAGAATTCCTAAATCTAAATAGAGAAATGGGTAAATATTAGTTAAAGTAGACTAACAGTTATGACAACCAACTCCCAAATCTCAGTGTCATATACAATGGAAGTTGTAGAAATTTATCTCTTGCTCAGATGAAGTCCAAAATTAATGTTCCCCATCAGAGGAAGTTCTGCTCCACTCAGGCACCCAGGCCGACTGACGCTTGGCTATCTTCAACATGTGGCCAAAGGCATCCTGGACATCAACATCCAGCCAGCAGATGAGAGGGAAAAGAGAGTTTCAGGGGTGGGAGAATTTTCAAGATCAGGCATAGAAATGGCTTGTGTCACTTTGACCTGCATTCCATTAGCTAGATCTCAGCCACATGCTCACATAACTGCAAGGGAAGATGGGAAATCCAGCCTAGCTGTATGGCCAGGAGAAAAAGCAAACTACAAGAATGAACACAGCTAATCGGTTTCTGCCACAAGATATTTGACTAAAGAAAAACTCCGAATGGACCATAAGCATGAAAAAGTACTCAATCTCATTAGTAATCAAGGAAATAAAAATTAAAACTATAACGAGACATTAATAGTTTGGCTAAAAGTTTAAATTAGGGCAATACCAAGTGTTGGGAGAATTTGATGGAATAGTTAACTTTTTCTTTTAAACACCTCTTATTCATTCCATTGGTGAGGGGGGGATTACTGCCCTATGGTCAGCGGGGTGGTTGAATACACGACCCCGACACTGAACAGATAAGTAAGATCAATAGTAGCTTATTGGTCACAAATACTTACATTCCAAGGGGGAAGATATCACATAGGGCCTCATGGAGGTTTCATTCAGGGTCAGAGTGAGCAACCAGGGATGTGGGAAGCAGACTTTCTAGTACCAAGAGGACGTGGTGCCCCCTGGTTACCATGGGAGGGTGCAAGTGATTGGCTTTGAATAATTCTGTAGGTTTGTAAGGAACTGAAACTCACTACTCAGAAGTAAGCAGGAACTCTGCCTGGTCCCCTTGATAAGGAGAGTTGTTTGACTAGGGGACCTTATCCAAGGGAGCAAAGAGGACAGAGGACTTTCAGTTAGGCCGTTCAAGTCTCTCAGGGTTTCACCAGTTTCACCGAGTGTCGAGGCAGCACAGAGTACTGAGCCTTCGGTTTAGGGCTGTATTAGGGTTATCCAGAAAAGCAGAACCAACAGGACATGTGTGTGCACACACATGCGTGTGTGTGTGTGTGCTTATGCGTGTACATACATATATACATAGACATATATACACGTACGTATATACATATACAGTGGACTTCGAATAATGCAGATTTCTATCTATGATCGGTTGAAGGCCTTTCTAGAACAAAACTGACCTTTGTCTGTCTGTCTCTCTTTCTTTTAATAGATAGATCAATAAGATGGATAAGATAGACATAGATATATAGATGTCTCAATAGATATTTCAAAACAAGATTCAAAACAAGAAATCACAATTTGGAGAGGACTACATTCACAGCTGAGTAAATAGTCCAAATCTGTGGTTTCTATCCAAAGAAGTGGCAACAGAGAGCCGGAGTCAAAGGTCAGAGACAGAAATGTGGCAGAGAACCCAGGTAAGCTGCTGGACGAGAAGTGTAAAAGTGGGCAGGCAAGAGGGAGCCTTCTGGAGCCAGCATGCAATTAGGGGGGTTGGAAATCAATCTAAATATCTCTCACCGCAAGATCAAAGAAATAGTTTGTGATACGGCCGTACAATGGAATATTATGCAGCTGTTAGGAAGAATGAAATAAAGCTGCCTGTAATGACGTGGTACAATGCCTGTGATATTTAATTAAGAAGAGGAATCATGAAAGAGTCATAACTGTGTGTGGGAAAGGTGTATATAATTTTATAAACAGAAAAGAGAGTCTGGAAGAATATACTTGCCACTGTTACCAGCAGTTCTATCTGGAATAACTTTTCATTTTATACCTGTCAGGGGCGTCTGAAAATTTTTACAAATTTTTACAAAACTTTGACAAAATAATATTAAAATGTCCTTAGAAAGAAATGAGCCCATTTATAACACCCATCAGGAGTTATAACGTGTTTCTCTTCCACTCAGAAAAGTTTTATATTCCTTGGCTTCTGGGGTCTTCAAATAGGTTATGAATGTCAGGTTCAGGGTTTTCGTGTCTGAACAATTATTTGGATCTAATTCCTGTCTTTGTCTCTCATTCCCACCCACCTCCTATCCCTCAGAAGACTGAGGGAAGATGAAAAGAAGAGGGTCTATTTTATTTTATTTTATTTTATTTTATTTTATTTTGAGAAGAACACAACATGAGATTTCTCGTCCTAACAAATTTTGATCACACATTATTGTGGACTATAGATATAATATTGTATAGCAAAGGTCAAGAATTTGTTCATCTTATTTAACCAACACTCTATACCAGTCGATTAATAACTTCCTAGAACCTCCTCCCTCACAGCCTCTGGTAACCACTATTCCAATCTTTGATTTTGTGAATTTGACTATTTTAGGTATCTCCTATAAGTGACATCATATAGTATTTGTCTTTCTGTGGTCTGGCTTATTTCGTTCAGCATAATGTCTTCAAGGTCCAATATGTTGTCTTATATTGCAGAATTTACCTTTCTTTTTAAAGGCCGAATAGTACTCCATTGTGATACATATCACATTCTCTTTATCCATCTGTTGATGGACATTTAGGTTGTTTGCACACCCTAGCTACCGTGAACAGTGCTGCAGTGGACATGGGAGTGCTGATATCTGAGAAGACGGTCTTTAGCAGAAAGGTTCTGTGAATGTAGACTCTCTGGTGGGTTCCCAGGAAGGCTTGGTCCTGGAGAGTTGAGCAGGAAGGAGCCCACGTGAGACAGACTGGTGAGAAAGAGAATGAGTAAAGATGTCAGGGGCACGCTGGCAGCAGGAACCCACACGGCGCCTTCACTCATGGCTGCCAAACCCATGCCTTCCCGCAGGGAGGACTATGTAGGAACAGGAGACAAGGTTTAGTAGGTTAGAGAACATCTATAATCCCACTAAAGAGAAAGCCATAACACCGTTCTCAGAATGGCAGAAACATTCTTACACAAATACACAGAGAGAGCATGAATGAGACAAGCATCGGGATGACAAAGTTGGTTCAAAGAATAATGCAAGAAAACGTTGTGTGTGTGTGGAGGGGGGTGATGTACTCCATGAAAAAAAAAAAGCTAGAATAACAAAGCTAAACTAGCTACAGATCTGGCTATTGCCCTAAAGGACAAGAGATCATAACGTTTAGTGTCATTATTATCATCTCTTCCAAATGTTTCCATCTCACACTCATCTCTACCAAACAGAAGAACATTCCTGTCTGATCCATAGTTAAGTAAGATGCCAAAGAAAATTTCTTTCCCTTGAAATGGCATTTCTCAGCCAGGGTTCAGAAAGGGGACTGGGCCCTAGTGCCTGAAGGGAACCAAAATTTGGCCACCCCGAAGCTGCTTTTTGGGATATTGATTTTAATCCGTTTATTAAGAAACAAAGACTCAGAAAGAAACTGTGACCTTCCCCTCTTTCATGCCCAAGAGATTCAGACGGAAAACCTCCTTTAGGGAGGGAGCCTGGGCTTAGTCACCTTAAGAGTCTTTATCCTAGCGTTAGTCAGGGAGACCCCAAGCCTGTTAGCTGGACACCCCGGGCCCCATTGTTTCTAAGTGGCCAGCAAGACTTTTCCTGCCATGTATGTTCTGCTCTTCCTCAACTACCTATAAATCACCATTTCTTCTGAAATCTAACACCTTGTCCAAAAATGTCTTATATACCCAATGTTGCCTCACTTTCTTTGGAATATTCATGCTTATGTGACTGTATTAAACATTTGAAATTCTTCTGTTAATCTATCTCTGTTAATTTGATTATTAGCCCAGCTAGAACTTAGAAGGTGAGAGGAAAAGTATTATTTTATCTATTTATTTATTCATCTATTTTTGGGTTGTTTCCAGGTCTTGACTGTGAATAATGCTGCAATATACATGGGAGTGTAGATATCTCTTTTATTTAAATTTTTTTAGCCTCCACATGCCCAAGGCATTCTTTGTAATCAATCAATTTCTCTGTGTGACTAGAGTGGAACTGCTTGAGTTCTTCTGCCTGTATGGGAACAGAGAAAATTATCATTTGAATCATTCTCTATGTTCTAAGAATCAGCTGATCCTAATTCTTCTGCCTTTTTTCCAAGTTTTGTATAATTTTTCTTTAGAGGGTAAACTAATCTATAGATATATAGATTGTGTGAAAGCATTCACTGACAGCAACTTGTATGTTTAGTATCTGACGACTCACCTGAAAGAAAAACCTAATAATAATAACAACAACATCAACAACAATAAACTCTGTTTTGAGTACGGAGAGCTTTGGTAAGAACTTGAACCTCATCTAACCCACAGGAGGGAGAAGGCATGTATATAAGCAACATGAAGGAAGAAGTCCCTGTGGGCTCATCTGTCCTCACCCACCAGAAGGGTAGGTTCTCATGGCAGAGAAACCCTAGACCTTCCCCAGTGGGAGAAGGACTGAATTCACAGCCTCAGGCTGATTGACAATCTGATTGACCAGGGAGAAATTCTCCACACACCTCAGTTAAGTCAACCACTGGCAGAAAAGTGCTAGTGCCTCAGGCGGGGAGAGCCTCAGCTTCAGCACCAGCTTCCTCAGGCAGGGGAGTCTGCACAGAGCAGACACCCTCTCCTCTAAATGTCCGTTGTGCAGGGATAGTT
>NW_011889133.1:294471-443659 GCF_000151845.1 Pteropus vampyrus | reverse complement strand
CTAATGCTTGCTGTGCTGGGTGCCTCAGACTCCTTGTCTGAGGAGGAAGAATAAAGGAAGAATCATTGATTCCAGATCACCCAGAGGAGAAACGGCCCACCCGCGGAGCCCAGGGGAGAGCAGGGGCGGGGCTGGAACGTCTGGAGATGCAGGTCCGGTCCAGACCTGTCTCCAGTGAGGGTGGTCATGGGCCAGACCATCAGTGGTCCAAGGCTCTGTTTCTTAACTATCAAACCGGCACAGTGGGGTCTGTTTCGAAAGGGTGACTTGGAAGATCAGCCGAGATGAGCAAAAGCTGGTTGCTTGTAAACCATGGAGCACAGTTTGTGTCTGTGTGGTTTTTTATCATGACCCAAGAAGGCGGGGGAAGATTCGTTGTGTAAAGCTGAGAGCCGAACCCAAGCTTCCGCACCCTCCGGCTCCCAGGGGGCTTTGGGCTAAGTCCCTGGCTCGGCCCCCACAAAGCTCGATCAAGGGGTCCAGTCCCATCTGATTTACGGGAACTCACACCAGCGATCAATCATCCTTAATTTGTAACTGGGTAGTGTCCTGGGCCAACCAATAGAGAAGACCTACCCCCCCCAACACATACACCCCACCCTCCCTGACCCCGTGGGACTGTCCACTCAGTCTGCACTGAAACTGCCCAGCGTCCAGGAGTTGGGAGCAGGTTTGCTTCTTGGGAGGGGAGAGGGGGTCGGGGAGGGGGAAGGTCTCCACATCTCTCTTTCCCTCCCCCAGTTTCCCCTCCCCTTTTATCTCTGCTGTCTGTAGGCTTCCACTCGAGACTTCTGCCTGCCCCCCTCCCCTCCCCCCTCTTCTCTCCACCTCTCCTCTCCCCTCCTGGGGCTGTCGTGCCCGGGCCCCTCTGGACCTCCCCTCCTCCCCAAGCCTCTGGCCTCATTGTTTGGCTAGAGCAGAACCCCCGGAATGGAACAGATGGACGGACACCACGGCCAGGGTCCCGGGAAAGGCTGGGCCAGCGGGTGCCGGGAAAGAGGAGCGTTTGGGGGAAAACAAAACAGAGGGAGGAGCCGGGGAGGAGGCGGCCGGAGCCGGGGAGAAGGTGGCCCGGAGCCGGGGAGGAGGGCCTTCGCAGAGAGGGGCTAAAGCCTGGAATGGAATGGGGGCGGGCCCCAGGGTGGGGGCTTTGGGCCCCGGGGCTCAGAGCAGGCCCTGACGCCGACTGGCTCCGCAGGTCCGGGCTGACGTCGCCGCCCAGATGGCCTCCAGGCTGACCTCGCTGACCCTCCTGCTGCTGCTGCTGGCTGGGGTGAGTGGCCCCTTCGTGGGATGGGGGCGGGGGGCTGAGGATTAACCCTTCAGGCTCTGGAGAGTGAGGAGAGCTCCTCTTGGGATCAGCCAGTGTGATCCTTGCAGCGGCATTGGTAGAAAGCATGGAAAGAGCAGAGACTCAGAGTGACGCAGGTTCGAATTCGGGCCCGCTGTGCACCAGCCGTGGTGGCCTTGAGCAAGTCACTTCTCCGAGCCTACCTGGGCTGATTTACAAAGCGGAGAATAAAGGAGATGGCCAGTATTTTGTGATATAAAAGCGAGCGGTGGTTGTGGAGGCTGAGCTGTGGGGGGTAGGGGTTTGCCTGCTCTGAAACGCAGACTCTCCTGAGGAGCTGGAGCACGTGAAAACCCCAGGACAAGTGGCCGCAGACACACCTGGGCCTGAATGGGGATTAATCCAGTGAGAGGTCTGGGAGGTCGGGGGTGAGGGCGGAGCCCAGGGAAAGGTGGATGCTTGCATTGGCAGTGTGTTCACGTGTGTGGAAGTTGGCAGTCTGTGCCCTTCGAGATTTAGAAAGTGATGAGCAGGGACCTGGAATCAGGCAGAGCTTTGACTCTTAGTTTTTCCTTTGGCTTCTGGGAGACCTTGGGCCAGTTACTTATGTCTCAGCATCAGTTTCTTTGATCAGCAAAATGGGATTAATACATGGTTTCTCAGCCCGGAACTGCCAACATTTGGGGCTGGATAATTCCTCATTATGAGGGGCTGTCCTGTGCATCGTAGGCTGTTTTGCAGTATCCCAAGTCTCTCCCTGCCGGATGCCGATAGCATCTCCACCCCTCCCCCCATACCTCCCTTATGACAACCAAAAATGCCTACAGATATTGCCACATGTCCTTTGGGGGCCAAAATTGTCTCTGATTAAAAGCCGCTGATCTATATTATTTCTTCCTTCCCCCCTCCTCTCTTCCCATCCCCTCTTCCCTCCCTCCTTCTTCCTTCCTTCCTTCCTTCCTTCCTTCCTTCCTTCCTTCCTTCCTTCCTTCCTTCCTTCCTTCCTTCCTTCCTTCCTTCCTTCTGGAATGCTAATTATTTTCAATACCCACTAATGGTTGCAACCCACAATCTGAAAAACCACTGTTGTAAGGCAAAGACCACAAGTTCAAATGACTGGACTGACTAGGCAGGTGAATGCAGGAACATAGGTAAATGGCCGTGGACTCTCAGCTCCAAAATTTGGGAAACTAATTCCTATATAGCAGTAATTGCTCAGCACTATCAGAGGCCCTGCCTGGTCTTCATCTTCTGCGGAGAACATCCCGGCCCCCACCCACCGCGCCCCTGCTTTGCGGTCCCCCACCCCTTACCCCCTGTTCTGAAGGAATTAATGGTGGTGGCTCCAGGGCAGGTGCCTAACCCACCAGGCTTTTTCAGGAAGTATTTCTCAGGTACAGGAAATTGCCCACATCCTACCTTCTCTTGCTTTGAGTGTTTGAGGGGACTGTGCCTCATAGAGAAATGAGAATGAGTTTCTTGAACTGCAGGATAGAGTCTCCTCAAGTCTGAATGGCGCCAGCCGCAACATCACAGACCCAAAGACCCTGCCAGAGGAAATCAAAGAAAACATCTCAGAGAAAGAGATCTCCAAGAATGGCACCAGCCACAACATCACAGACCCAAAGACCCTGCCAGGGGAAATCAAAGAAAACATCTCAGAGAAAGAGATCTCCGAGGATGGCACCAGCCACAACATCACAGACCCAAAGACCCTGCCAGGGGAAATCAAAGAAAACATCTCAGAGAAAGAGATCTCCAAGAATCTACTCACTCAAAACACTGTGGGCTCTTCCGCCATGCCGACAACCAACTCAACCATCCTAAGAGCCAAAACCACCATGCAACCTATCCAGCCAACCACCGCACCCACTACTGGGCCCCCGTGCCCGGAGCCTGTCACTTTCTGCTCTGAGTCAGAGAGTCGTTCAGCAGAAACCTTGTTGGGGGAGGCTTTGGTAGATTTCTCGGTGAAGCTCTACCATGCCTTCTCGGCAGTGAAGAAGGTCGAGGCCAACATGGCCTTCTCCCCTTTCAGCCTCGCCAGCCTGCTCACGCAGATCCTGCTTGGTAAGAACCTGTCCAAGTTCTCTCCAGGTTGTGTGTTGGGCCCTCCTGTGAGGGTCCCCAGCTCAGACGCCTACACAGCTGTACTTCAGTGAGGAAGCTGTGAAAATGGGCCACATTATTTTGGGGGCGGGAGGGATGCATAATCTTTCTATTCTTGAACATTCATTTAATGATGATTTAATAGGTACTATTGCTTATAAAACCCTACGGACTAGACAAGAACATATAAAACAAGGTGCCATGTAAAACAAGAACCAACCATGGTTCAAGGTAAGGTGATAGAAGAGATGAAACCAAAGAGAAGCCTTGTGATAATGCTGCTTCCTTGCTGTGTGACCTCGGGCAGGTCACTTAACTTCTCTGAGCCTGAGGCTTCACGTGTAAAATGGAGCCGGTTGTATTTACCTAAGAAAATGAAGCAGATAGTAGCCCAATGCCTGGCTTGGTGGGAGGTCAAAAAATGTTACTTCCTATGACTTCCTGAGGGATCAATGTCAAGTCCCAAGGGGTAATTACCCTAGAATAGGCACAAACAAATTGCTACAAGCAGTGGAGACAGAGCCATCACTCCAAGGGAGAAATTCCAGGAAGGCTACTAGAGATAATATGAGAACCTTCCCTCTGGAGTCCCGGAATCCTAATATCCTTAGCCTCTACCCACTACATCCTGGTAGCACCCCCCCTGCCCCGCCACACCTCCCAAGTTATGACAACCAAAGTGTCTTCAGACATTTCCAAATGTCCCCTGGGGGGGCACATTTCAGTTGGTTGGTTTCGGTTAATTTCCTTATTGCCCAGAAGATGCCGATTGAATCCTGTCTCCATCCTCCACTAATTAACTATGTGATCTTCAATGAGTAGGCTACTTAATCGCTTAAAACCTGTTTCTCATCTGCACAGTGGGGATAGTAATTGTCCTTATGGAGAAGGATTATTGTGATTCAATGACATAATAGGAGAGAAACACTTTAATGCCTGGAACCAAGTAAGTACTCAATAAATTTTATCTATTGCTGCACAAAGATGTGTACAATAAGTATTTAATAATGAATAACTGAAGTATTGAACATCCATCCTCATTTATGATGCTCTGTCTGATGTCTCCTCTTAATAGTGATCTAGTGTTTCTGCCTATAGGATGAACATTTCGTAAACTCAAACCAACTAAATAATACTATGTCGAATAGGCAGTGATTGACCAGGCTTTGAATGATGAGTGGAATAAAACTTAGGTAGAAAAATGGGAGGAGAATATTCAAAGCTCTCGAAAAGCTTAACTGATTATTTATAATTCCCCACCCCTCTCTTTCTGACATACACATTGTCTCGCGAAACCATGCTTTCAGCTGTGGTGATGTGTCATCCCTTCCATAGCAGGCGACAACCCCCCATTCCAGCTCGGTCCCTCAAAAGTGGTTTTGAATGGTGGGCCCCCACACCTCCTGCAGGTGGTCCTCATCTCTACTCTTTGTTTAGGGGCTGGGAACAGCACCAAGACAAACCTGGAGACCACCCTCTCCTACCCGACGGACTTTGCCTGCGTCCACCAGGCCTTGCAGGCCTTCACATCCAAAGGCTTCACCTCAGCCTCTCAGATCTTCCACAGCCCAGGTGAGTGCCTGGGGAAGGGTGGCAGCTGCTGAGCAGGGTCCTGAGGGGATTCTGAAGGGGACCCAGCATTGAGGAAAGAGGACAGAGAGAATGTTAGAGCTGGAACATCGCAGATGGACTGCAGAGCAAGTGAGGGCCTCAGCAGACTTATGGAGTGGCTCCAGGAGCTGGGTAGTTCCCCTGGGGAGAGTTTGGGCAAATCACTTGCATTCATCAACTCTGTTTAGAATAAGAGTTCCTGAACAGATAGGGCTAGATAGCTTATAGAAGCAAACAAACAAACAAACAAACAAACAGATGTTAGCTAACATGAGTCAGGGGAATCTTGGGGTTCCTAGTCTTTGTGCTTTTTTTGTATTATATCTATTTTTTGTCATTTACATGTGTTAGATTATTAAGTGGGTAATAAGAACAAAATGATCTAATATAATTGGTTTCAAATTTTGTTCCCCAGAGCCCCAGGGTTCGGCAGAGCTGCTTTGGGAGTCATGATGGGAGTTGGGGGATCAGGGTGGTTGAGTAAGGTGGGGTACCACTTCCTGTGAGCGGGAGATGGAGCCACATGGGCTCGGAATTCATACCAGCCTCAACCAGAGCCCTTTTATATTGTGGGCTTCAGATATGACTTTATTTGCAAACACAGTTCTGCCGTTTAATAAGATTTGAAAACTATAGATCTCGTCTGACCCCCTCTTTAAATAAAGGAGAATTTTTTTCTGTCCTTTTTTTGATTTGTAGAAGTAATACTCATTCTTTGTAGAAACTGAGAAATATATAGAAAAGCAAAGAGAAAGCAAGAAAGAAAACTCACCTAATACTACCGTGTCTAAAAAAAAAATCCTCTTTTTTTAAATTAAGTTTATTGGGGTAACATTGCTTAATACAATTATATAATTTTCAGGTGTACATTATAATTTGACATCTGTATATTCTATTGTGTGTTTACCACTAAAACCCTCTTTTTAGAGATGGGAAAATATGGCTCAGAGGTGTTCAAGTAATGTTGCATTTACTTACTTGCTATAAATCAGCTTTATCCTCTGTCTTGCTAGGTTGGTGGAAAATACAACTGTATTCAATATTAGTTGTTTAGTCCAGGAAATGTTTCTCTTTCAAACACTATTTTCCTTAGTGGACATGGGCTTTGGAGAGCAAAAGCCAGGAAGTCTTGTTACAAACTTTCCCCGAGACCAGAAAGCGGACTCTGCTCCCCCTTGAATTAAGGAACGAGAAGGAAAATGACAGGCTAACGGAAGTTCAGATCTCAAAGAGTTATCTTGCCGAGCCATGGTCACATGGCAAGCAGAAGCAGCAAAGCCTTAGAATGAGTTCTGCTCCAAGTTCAGGGTTTACTGGCTTTGGGCCTCATTGTAAGAAGAGTGGGCTGGACCCCTACTCCAACATGCTACGCTGAGTGAGCACAAAGAGCGAAGGGAAGAGGGTGTTCAGGGGACTCTTGCCTCCTTTTTTTACCTGCCCACCCTCCACCCCCCAGACCTGGCCATAAGGGATGCCTTTGTGCATGCCTCTAAGAGCTTATATGGCAGCAGCCCCAGAGTCCTGGGAAATGACAGCAATGAAAACCTGAAGCTCATCAACACCTGGGTGGCAGAGAAGACTAACCAAAAGATTGGCCAGATTCTAGACAGCCTGCCCTCCGACACTCGCCTCATCCTCCTCAACACGATCTACCTGAATGGTAAGGGGGCCCTGGACCAGGTCACCTGCCCATCCTGAGTCCTTCCTCCTCCGCTGGCTTCAGAGCCCACCCAAGCTCCACAGCTGGATCCCATTGTACCCACCTCACCCCTTGCTAACAGGGATTTTAGCTTTTCATCCTTTCCCCACCTGCATTAGACTAACCCTCCCCCTCTCTCTTTCCTCCAGCCAAATGGAAGATAACATTTGATCCCACAAAAACTAAGAAGGAGCGCTTTTACCTCAAATCCTCTGAGATAAAAGTGCCCATGATGATTAGCAAAAAGTACCCGGTGGCCCATTTCACTGACCCGACTCTGAAAGCCAAGGTAGGTTCTGGGCTCTTCCCACTCCTGTTTCAGAGCCTCTTGTGTGTCCTGATCTCGTTTCTGCTGTGGTTCCATCAGTTTAGGGTGTACCCTTACTAATTCATCATTTCTATTCCTTCCCTCTGTATTTCCACCCTGTCTTTTTCCCTTCCCCCCTCTCCAGCCTTGGCCGAGGCAGGCCTTGTTTATGTTAGGCTGGAAAGCAGGATTCTAAAGTTTCTTCATTCATCTCTACTGCACTGAGTAGCAAAAAGTGAGTCACGTTTCTATGCAGCGCATCTGATGTGTGCACGCCTGTGCAGCATGCATATGTTTGTGTACACGCGTATAGGTATATTTGTGTGTGCCAGCACGTGGTAAGCATGTGTGTGTGCATGTCTTAAATGGCTTACGTTTCTTAGCAGAAATTGAACCGTATAATTTCAGTGGGCGGGTGGGGAGGGAAGACAGAATCGGGAGCCCGGAGGATTCTAGTTAGTAAACTGTCTTACGTCAGATATTTCTGCCTTGTTAGGTCAGCAAGACACAGACCTATGAGATAGGAAACAATGGGAGACACCCAGGGACTTAGTTCCAGGCTGACATGCCAGGTTTGTGTCCACTTTGGGAGGTGTCCTTAGCTTCCCCTCTGCCCACAGCGTTCTTCGCTCAGGTTTTCACATAACTTGTTACTTCTGTTCTTCCAGGTGTCAGCTCAGAGGTCACTTTGGTGGAGGGGACTTCCCCCTCCTTAAAGTAACCCCCTCCTCACCTTGTAACATCACCCCATTTTGTTGTATTTGTGGTATTTATTGCTATCTGAAATGATGTTATTTGCTTATTCGATTACAATATTCTCTGTCTCTCTGAGATATTATCTCTCCGCTTGGGAACAGAGAGACCTTACCTGTCTTGTTTATACCACATTGTCCCCAGTGCCTAGACAATGCCACATATAAGAAGTGCTCATTATATGTTTGCTGAATAAATGAATGAATTCAGTGAAGGGTGCTAACGTGAGTGGCTGGAAAGACTTCATGAAGGAAGTTACTTTTGCCCATTCATGCACATGTCCACCCAGTCATCCAGCCCTATTCAGTGAATTTGACCATTCATAACTATTTAACGAAACCAGAATAGCATATGTATAAGGCAGAGGAAAGTGAATATGTATGGCACGGTCCAGCCATCGCTCTAACTCATTGTGTGTGGGGGGAGGGTGTCAGCGTGAAGTCTTTTTGGTGCCAAAGGAGCCCAAAAAACAGTTCCTTGGATTTTAAATGAATCGTTGATTTAATGTTTTAATGTTATAAGTTCAAAATCAAAATCTTACTTAAGCTTTTTAATTTTAAGCAAATTTATTACATTATTTATAATTTTATATAAACACGATTTTGTTTATTCTGTAAGCTGCTTTGAACAGATTAAACTTGAAACCATTTGTTTCATTTACAAATATGGTTAATTAATATTCCCCAAAGCATTTCGCGTTTATATGTATACTTTACGAATTTAATATACTTGATTTTTTTAAGTATGTCATATACCTGACAGGGCAGAATTACAATCCTGCTTCGCTATATCTTCCTAGCACCTAAAGCCTAATTGTAAACTGAAAATTAAATTTAAAGAATAAATCGACTTTCATTCAACATCTCAACGCCATCCTCAAAGTTAGTGAAATTATGCTACACCTTTTCGCTTAAAAGCATAAAACTAGCATGTCTGAGTCTCTTTAAAACTATAAACACTATTTTAACTAATAAACACAGATTATCCTGAATTTATCATCTGGTGTTAATATTACGGAGTTGGTTCACTTCGTCCTTATACTTAATTCTAAGTCTTCCTGGGACTTGAGTATTTACCCAACTAAGGGGATTAGATTTATCAATTCAGGGATGCTGAGGTTACTGCCTTAGAAATTCAAGACCATATATGGTACTCCCTTGCTAGAGATTAAAGGTCCATATGCAGGGCTTGAAGAATGCAGACTGCCCAGATGAGCACACCCTATATTGTCTAAGGTTTCTCAGCCTTGGCGCTGTTGACATTTTGAGTTTGATAATACTTTGTCATGGGGTGCTGTCCTGGGCATTGTAGGATTTAGCATCATCCCTGACTTCTACCCACCAGTAGCACCGTGAGCCCCCTTTCCTGTCCCACCCAAATGTGACAACCGAAATGTCTCCAGATACTGCCAAATATCCACCCTTGGGGGCCAAATTCACCCTTGGTTGAGAACCCCTATATTAGACCCACGGGTCCTGCAGTTCTCACTTTTGTCTGGCCGTCAGTGAAAGTCCTTCAACGGCCAACTGGAAAAGTAAGCTGGAATCAGCTTGTACACAATCTTGAATGCCACACTAAGAGATTTATATTTATACTTAATCTCATAGGCAGCAAGGAGCCATACGTCTTTAAAAGGACTGACCTGGTAACTGGTGATATCTTATGCACGTTATATTTTTTATGCATAACACACTTGAGAGAAAAGGAACAGGACTCGGAGACATCACGTCACTTGCCTGTATTACATAGCTCGTCAGTAGCAGAGTCGGGGTGTGATCCTTGGCCCGCATGATCAGAAACGTGTGTTCATCCTTCTGCAAATCACCAGCGCAGAGTCAGACCAGCACTGTTCCCCGAGCTGGCATCCCCGTTTCGTGGCAAAGCCTGGGAGCCTAGGTCTGTCTGCTGCTTGTTGAAGTCGTACAGACTCCAGCAGCGGGCTGAAGATCAGCCTGAAGTCGTACAGACTCCAGCAGCGGGCTGAAGACCAGCAGATAGGAAGACTGATAAGGTTCACTTCTTGTTCTCCAGGTGGGGCAGCTGCAGCTCTCCAACAACCTGAGCTTGGTGATCTTGGTGCCCCAGAGTGTAAAACACCGTCTCGAAGACATGGAAGAGGCTCTCAGCCCACAAGTCTTCAAGGCCATCATGAGGAAGCTGGAGATGGCCAAGTTCCAGCCCACTCTTCTGATGATGCCCCGCATCAAAGTGAAGACCAACCAGGACATGTTGGCAGTCATGGAGAAACTGGGTGAGCCCCGGCAGCTCGGGGTTGCTCCCAGACCATCGGAGGAGAAAAGCGGGGGTCCCTAAAATGCAGTTAGCACTCTGAGTATTTTTTACTTTTATAATTTCAGGTTGTCCCTCAATCCTATGAGTTAGAGGGGCAGGTGCTTTTATCCCATTAGATCATTAAGGAAATGACTCAGAAAGTTTACACGACTTAACCAAGGTCCTTTGAGCTAAGTTAGAAGTGAGCCAGAACCCCAGTCCAGATCTCCAGGTCTCTCAGCTGTTTCCACTATGGATCACTGTGATGGAGACACTGGGACAGGTGACTAAGGTGAGCCTTGGATGCTGCTGCCCCCCCAGACGTTTCATGACACTCAACCACCCCACAGAATATGCAAGAAGTAATCTGGACAAGAGGGTCTAGAGGCTTCTGAATTTAGGAGAGGCTACAGAAACTCCATTCCCTAACCTTTGGCCTCGCTTCCTGATCTTTGATCTCATGTCCAGATATATCACTTCATTTTCTGTTAAAGAACTTGACCTCCTAATAGATGATCTTGTTTCCTAGTATATGACATCACACCTTTGCATGTGACCTCATTTGGTAACATGGGTCCTCTTTCTGATATAATACCTCACTTCCACGTGTTTGGTTGACAAGGAAGCAGTGACATTCTTTTTCAGGATTTTGCGGGGCGCAGGTGGAGGCAAGGCCTCTCCCCAGTTGAGAGAAAGTGGTGGTTAGGATGACGATGGGCCCAATGACAGAGCATCCCATGAACTGGACCAGAAGGCGTGATCTATTTTTTTTTTTTTTTTTTTTTGATAAGCAAGGGGGAGGAAGAAGAGAGGACTGGGACTTGGGACCGACCCAGAAAATTCAGGAGCTGAGGGTTTTGTGCCAGTCTTTGACTCATTGTTTTTCTCTGGTCATGCCCTAGAATTCTTTGACTTTTCTTACGACCTCGACCTGTGCGGGCTGACAGAGGACCAAGATCTTCAGGTGTCTGCGATGAAGCACCAGACCGTGCTGGAGCTGACGGAGACAGGGGTGGAGGCGGCGGCGGCCTCAGCCATCTCTGTGGCCCGTACTCTGTTGGTCTTTGAAGTGCAGCAGCCCTTCCTCTTCCTGCTCTGGGACCAGCAGCACAAGTTCCCTGTCTTCATGGGGCGGGTGTATGATCCCAGGGCCTGAGACCTTCCCCTCGGGCCCTCAGCTCTCCCAGTGACAGCCCTGCCGCCACCTGCCTGGACTTGCCCCCGGCCACCTCCCACCTCTGGTGTCTTCTGTCCTTCACCTGGTGGGCTCCCTCA
Organism: Pteropus vampyrus; assembly: GCF_000151845.1. Taxonomy (NCBI): domain Eukaryota; kingdom Metazoa; phylum Chordata; class Mammalia; order Chiroptera; family Pteropodidae; genus Pteropus; species Pteropus vampyrus. The sequence continues at coordinate 432,343 of NW_011889133.1, read as the reverse complement.
GGTTCTGGTGAAGGGACCTGCTTCTAGCATCCCTTCCCTATGACGCTCCAAACCACTTTTTGCAGCTTTCTCTGGTTTGAGTTCACTAAACTACAAATAAAACCTGGCAGACCATGACTTTCTCTTCCATTTGCCTTTCAGTTTTGAAGGACAAGGACCACCATGTCCCCATGTCAGCCAGCTATTGCCTCATAATAACTAGTGGCTTCAAACGAGAATCGCTCGTTTCACTTAAGCCTCAGGTTGGCAAAATGGTTTTACAGATCCGGGCTGGACCTGGTTGATCTTTCTCAGGCTTGCTTACACACCTGCAGTAGTTGGCAGGGTGATAGTTGAGGGAAGACTAACCTACAGCGGCCTCAGGTGAGACGCCTTGGCTGTTCTCCACATCTGCATCCCTCCAGCAGGCTCACCTGCAGTGGCAGAATTCCAAGAAGGGAGTCAGAAACGGGCCATCGTTTTCACACCTCTGCACCTCTGTTTGCATCAAGTTTCCCATCAGCCAAAGCAAGCAAGTCACATGGCCAGACCTGGAGTTTGGAGTGAAAAGCACTGGAGAGTTACAGGGCAGAGTCATTAATTGGAGGCTATTCATGCAATCTGTTTATCACCGTCCCTATCCCCCTTATTTGTCTGGGACAACGGTAATAACAGTAGCTGACGCCATTGGGAACTTACACAGGCGGTCTGTCAAGAGCTTCGCAGACATTCCTCCTCACAACTTTATATGGTAAACGCGCGACTCAGAGGCTAAGTCTCAGAGTCATGCAGTTAGGAAATGGCAGGACCGGGGTTCAAAAGCACATCTCGGTGACTCTAAGCTCATGGCCATGCTATGTCTCTCTGCTCTTCCATCTTAAAAATCCTGCCTTTTCTTCATATTTTCTTGAGTTGTTCAACAAACATAGTGCCCATCAGTCTGCACTATGCTAAGTGCAGGGGATGTAAAGATGACAAACTAGCACCTGCCTTCAAAACCTACAGCTTGAGACAGCGAGGAAGATAGATTTTTAACCCAGAGCAGAGCGTTCTTTCTTGTCATCTCTGAAGACATCTCATAATATGTGCTATCTCATTTCTAGTTTATTCTCATAGACTCGCTGATGCTCTGCCTCTTAGCCTTCTATCTCTCTCTTTCCCTTTCTCCTAATCCCATTTTTGTCTCAACTCCGTCTCTATTTGTCCCCTTTTCTCCATCCACTATGTCTGTCTTGTATTTATTTTTATTAAGTATACAGTACATTGGTTAGACATTTATATAGTTTATGAAATGATCCCCCCGCTTACTCTGTCACTCATCTGGCTCTACACGTAGCCAGTGCATGACTGCTAACTACATTCCCTATGCCGTGCTCCCAGCCCCCCGTGACTGTCTTCTCTCCCCATTTTCCCCTCTCCCAGGTAGTGTCGTCAACCCCAAAGGGCCGACCGATTTCCGGGTTTAGCCCTCTGGCTGCTGGTCGGATCATCCTCGGCCCTTCTCACTCACCTGCTTGCCTTCAGCTCTCACTCAAGACATTCAAGTTCACAGCCACAAACAATGCAGAGGTACCTGTCTCCTCACCCGCCCCCAGACGATAATAGGGATCTGCGCATCAACCCACAGATATTTCTCAAGCATCTGCCCTACAGAGACTTGATTCGCTAATAGGGTCTCAGCTTACGTCAAGCTAGTCCTGCCCAAGATATTTGTATGGGGTGAGTCCTTTCCTTAAGGCCCTCAGAGGGACCAGGATATATGTTCACGTCATTGCTGCCCCTACTTCAAGGACTTCTGCCAACTGCAGAGTCTAGTTTCCCAGTTCCCGCTCTCACAGACTACCCTAGTGATAAGGAGAAACTGAGGCATAGAGGCAGAATAGTGACTGACCTAGTTGGGTTCTGCAGCCAGGCTGGCTGCTCTCAGCCCTCTGCGCTGGTCCCCTTGTCTATGGCCTGAGCTGGATGCCAAGTTCCCAGCTGAAATGTAAGATGGGAGGTGACCCAAGCTTCCACTGTGCTCTTCCTAGTTTACGCATGCTTCGGTCGAGGTCAGGAGGTTCTGAGAGGGGAGGAAAGAAGACTGGGTTTGAGGATCATTCATGGCTTATCTCCTACCCCATCATTCAGTCATTCATCTGCTACCCCTTGCTTCCCACTTCAGGACCTGGCTCCCCACGCAGGCAGAACCTCAGGATGCCAGGTCCCAGGTCAGAGGCCTTCCTTATAGCTCAGTCCCCCAGGCAAGGCTAAGAACCAAACGGGAGTCATCCAGACTTGGCTTGTAGCCCTGGGGGCGTGGAGAGATCACCACTTCACATCAGGCTTGATTAGCAGAATGATCTCTGCCTGCCCTTCCCTACTTAGTGCCCCAAAAGACAAGTCTCTCAGGCTGCTGGGAAGATGCCAAATTCCTGCCTGGGCTGGTCCCACATTGATTCTTCTGTGAGAAAATGTTGAAAGCAAAGACACCTCTCAAATTCAGGAAGACTCCCCGCTTCCTGGGGGAGATGCTGACATGATGAAATGTGACTGAGCACTCAGGAGATGAGAAATTACCTGCACAGTGCTTTGCAAATGTTTTAGCCCTCCCCTGCCCTATCATGAGAGCCAGGTATTATTCCTGTTTGTGAGATAAGGAAACTAAAACTCAGAAAGGTTAAGTAACTATCCAAAGGTCACACAGCTGTACAGTGATCCCATGTCTGAATTCAAATGTATTTGGTGTCTTGTTTGGCCAGGTTTATTTCCTTTCTGCCCAAACCAGACTATAAATCAGTTCTGTTTTTTTTGTTTTTTTTTTTATGCCCGGCACCGTGTGCCCCCACTAGGCCCATCAAAGTGCCTTACACACACACACGCACGCACACACAATCCATTGAGTGAATAACTGAATCACCATATCCAGTAAGGGGAAAGAGAAGATTCTTATTCATCTGGAAAGAGTAGAAAATCTGGAAATGAAGAGAATTTAAATACTTTCTGTTCTGAGATTTTTCTTGTAAGAGGCCATATGTCACTTATTTTGGGGTGGGGGGGTTGTTTGTTTAAAACAATAAACATTTATTTAGCTCATGAGTCACTGAGTCCGGTGGGCCCGGCAAGTTTACGGTGGCCTTGGTTATGTGCCTGTTGCAGTCAGCTGGGGGCTAGCTAGCTGGGAGATCTGATGAGGTTTGGCTTTGTTGAACTTGTATATTTTCTTTCACATGTCTTGAGCCTTAGCTAAGACGAATCAGCTGACAGGCTTTGCTCCATTTGGTCTCTCGTCTTCCAAGGTGCTAGTCTGGTTATTCATATGGAGGTTGCAGGGGACATAAAGTGAGCCGAAGGATGCAAGAGGCACTTCCCTCTTGAGTCTGAAGCTAGAAGGTAATATAGCATCACTTCTGCCTCATTCTATCGACCAAAGCAAGTCATGAGATCAGCTTAGATTAAAAGAGTAAGAGAAAAGTCCCCATTTTTAAAGAAAAGACCTGCAAAGTCATTCTACAAAAGGCGTAGATATAAAACAAAAACATGAATAATTGTGACCACTTTTCCATCTACCATAGTGGTCTTACATGTTTGTAGGGAAACTCTTAGCAATTTTCCCCAGCAACTTGCTGCTCTGAGATTTCCCTTAACGAATCAAGAGCTTTTTGTCTGTATCATGATATTAGAAATGATTTATTATGGGAAGTCTCAAATTGCTTGCATGTAATTTTACTCTTTTCTGCTTTCTCTGACATGCTTAACAAACCCTAGTTCCTCTATATTTGTGTGTCACTTTTGAGAAAGACAGAGGGCCATACACGCGCGCGCGCGCGCGCACACACACACACACACACACACACACACACATCTGAGACCCCCTCCCCCCCACTGTACCCTGCAGTAGTACTCTGAGACAGACAACAAACTGTTGTTCCAGTGATCTGCTTCCCCTTCCCAAAGACACAATCTTCCCCACACGTGGTTTGGTTGAGGGCGTCCTGAGAAAGAGCCCTGAAATGTAAGGGTCCTTGCAGTTAGTCCTTGCTGCCACATGGTGTCACTGTTGAAACTTTGTCTTGCATAGCCTTTTGGATACTTGTAACTTCCTGTGAGGTTCCATATTCTTAAACCAACTGTGGGGATTTAAACTTTGATTCCAAAATTTACAGTTCACACTCCCAAAGATCAATACGTTCAGGTTCTGCCTGGATTCCAGAAGGCTTTTGACCTGAGCCACACTCTGCGTCAGCACCAGCCCTTAGCGCCCATGTCGATAACCACAGAACTATCTAACAGGATCGAGCGTTTACCAAGCTGTCAGGTGCTGCTACATGAGAATTTCATGGATTACATAGATTCGTATAAGGGGAGATGATACCTTATGAAAAGGTGTTACTTAAGACATCAAATAATTCAAGACTTACATAATTTGACACTATATTTTCCAGAAGAATAATTGTAAAAGTTAGGGGGAAAGGAATCTTCAACCTTTGTAGAATATTTTTGCCTTTATGCTATTTTTTGTTAAATGCTAAACACTAAAATCTCTAATGTTTCACAGAGGAGGCATTCCTAAGTTAACTGCTTGGCCTGTCATGACAGTTTTGGGGCTTTTTCGTGTTTTATCATATCTAACTTCCATTACAAAGCTATCGATTTTGGAGAGTGTTTTTTGGCATTTGTGCCACCACTTAATGAACTCTAAGGTGACATCATCATTCTAGGATACAGAAAATATTTTAAAGGATAATGCTGAATATTAAAATCACAGCATGTTAGTCATTAATGTCACTATCATTTTTGTTTATGAAAAACATAAACAATAGCTTGAGTCGCATGATATGAATATTGACAGCAGTTATTTGCTTTTGCAGCTCAGGTGACCCCGTCTTGTGGCAATAGTTGGCAACAGTCTACAACCCGCTCAGCTCACCAATTGTAAAATCAAGCAACTCTGATGATTTTTTTTTAATTTAGGGGAATTTGAAGTTTTTCAAATTTGCTTCATTCAAATTTACATAATATATGTTAGCACCACACTGTTTTTATCTCCTTTCTGTAAATGAAAAATAAAGCCCGAGAGAGCAATTAACCCACTCTTTCGAGGGCTCATAGCCGGTGAAGAGCGGAGTTGAGAGGAGACCTCGGTACTTACTAACCTAGATTCCGTGTCTCTCAAAGTGACTTTATTTGGGAGAACTTACCGATATTCTTTGTCCTAAGCCTGGGTTGAAATTACTCTCATTCATCCCAAAAGCTCTCTACAATTTTGAATCTCTGGAAGAATTGTTGGAGAGATGTGAATTCCCCTTATGCCATGAAAAGAACTTGTACAGATTGGGACAAATCTGCCATCCTGACCTGCTTAGGCTACCAGGGGCCTCAGGGAGTGGCAGCATTCAGAGAGGCATGGACGCTGGTTATTTCTTCCTTCTGGACAGGGGCTGCCTGCCTTTTGAATAACTCAGAGGGATCTGACAAGTGACTTCTTGAAACTGAAAGTCTGCTTCAAGTGATCCAGAGAAAAGTCTAGCATTTTAGACGTTCCTCTCATTGCACATTTAATCTTTGTCTTGACTAGCAATTTAGCACACATGCACGCTCATATACATATAAGTACATGTGAACATATATGTATGCAGAGATGTTCATACGTGAACTAATACAAGAGTCACAAATATATACATATACTCACATGCCCATGTATGTACAAAAGCACGTGCACACCAGCCTTTGGGAGTCTGTGCCGGAGTTTTAGGGCAAACTTTACATCCAGCCCAGCCCCCATCCCTGAGCAGGGCTTCCGGGCATGAAGGCGCAGGGAACACTCCCTCCAGGGAAGAATCTCAGAGCCAGTCAGCACTAATTACAAGCCATAGAATCAGCTCATCCATCATCCTGGAGTGGCAGGCTGGCTGTGGGGCCCACCTCCTGGCCTCCCAGCCCCCCATCCCATTCCTCTCCATTTCTCCTTGAGTGACCGCTGATGGCTCCTCAGAGTAAGAAGCAGTGTTTTAGTTGAGTATCAGTCCTCTCCAAAATCATAAACGTGGGCATGCCTTGACTCAGCAGCTAGCCTTCTGCTCTGCTCGCTACAGACTGAGAGCTCACGGAAACTGCCCCCATGTCCTCCCGTGCATAATCCCCTTTCAACTGGGCTTTTACCACGTGCCCCACACGGAGCTCCATCTTTAGCATTTCACTGCAACTTTGACATAATCCTGTGACTTGGTATTATTTTGCCAGATTCGCAAGTGAAGAAAAAGAGCCTCTAAGATATAATTCACTCAGGGTGACCCAGCTGGAAAACTAGATATTCAAACCAGTCTGTTATTTGTATACCCCAAGATCCCAGCGCTTCTCCCATGCTGGTGGTGGCTCCCCAACTCTGCCGTGTCAGTTTGAAAGGCCAGTTTATTGCTGAGCATGTCCTCTTAGAAACCCTACGGCACTTCTTCCTTATCTTCTCTCTTAAATCAGCTTAAGAGCCAAAGTCTGAAGGAGCCTCGCGGTGGGAGACCAGACACCAGCACCAAGGGCCAAAGGTCAGGGGCTGAGCAGAAAATGCACAGCACCAGCCAGCCAGGATGAGATGGGGGAGGGGAGAGGGCTGGAGAATGGCCACGCTGAGGACCGAGTTGGTGTGGACACAGCTTGCCTGACTGTTGGTGGCTTCAGGGTATAGCATCAGAGCCAACTCCTGTGCTGCCGCCACAACCAGACTGTCAGCCCTGGATGCCCAATTCCTGCTCCTCAAACTGTGCTTCTTGGGGACCGAGTGTCCTGGGGGGTGCCTCTGGGGCCCCTTCAGAGGCTGAGGCCGGGGCAGTGTGGGTCTCATTAGGAAAATCTGCTTTCTCACTGAAATAATTTGGGAAACCTGGGAGACAGAGACCACCCATGTCTTTTTGACATTGTCCTCAGCTTCAATCACAGAGCCTAGCACCTACGGAGCTGGCATTCGGTATCTATTGTCTGAAACAAAGGAAAGCAAAACAAAAAAAATGCCTTTCTGAACTCTGTTCACTTATTTAAATGCTGCAGTTCCTCTAAGTCCAGTGTAAACCCCCATCCCTCAGCCTTGTCCTCTGCTCTTCCCAGCCGAGTGCATCTCTCCTTCCTCTAAACTCCATGCTGAACATGTGCGGTCTTGTATTTTTTGTACCATGTTTACGAGTATTTGCTTTTTCACTCCATCTACTAGGAAGCTCTTTAGGAACCTGATGTAGTCTGTGCTTCTCTGATACCATCTATGCTTATGAATGCACTTCGGCTTTACAAATGACGATTTCGATGTTAGTCTCATTTTATGTGGCTCCTTGGTAAACCATTGGAGGAAAGGAAATCAAAGCATAGCGTCTTATATTTATTATCGGCTTGGGTTTTGCCTTTACAAATCGTCTCTCAACGTGGGAATTACACATCTGTGTTTGGGTGGTCTTTCCTCCTTGCTGCTGCCCCAGGCCTTTGATCCTTGGGTCAGGATTTAGGACTCCACTGACTGATGGCTTCAGTCAGGACTGGGGGATGGTTCTGCATCTTTCATGCAAGTAAGCATTTGGAGTCTGGAATTTTAGCTGCTCTAGAATTAAACGATGTGACAGTCTTACGGGATTGTCTTTCCTTACTTATTCAAATGAACCACCCAAAGAAAATCTATCTTATTATCCTACAGGGTCTTTTCCCTTTTCTTTTCATTGATATGTAGTATCTGTAGAATTCTTACATCCATCCACTCTGTTTCCACCTAAGATGTTTAACTTAACAATTATTCACATATAGAAAAAACAAACAAACGTGAAAGCCCCCAATCCCGAGGGCATTGCAAGAAAGGAGGAAACTAGTCTCTGATAAGAAGCACCAGCCCTGCAGCATCATTCACAATTGCCAAGAAGGTGGAAGCATCCTAAAGGTCTACTGGATGAAAAATATGTGGATTTAAAAAAAGGTGGTATAAACGTACAATGGAATATTATTCAGTCTTAAAAAAGAAAAAAATCCTGCCATATGCTACAACATGGATAAAACTTGAGGATGTTATGCTAAGTGAATAAACCAGTCACAAAAAGACAAATATTATATGACTCCATTTATATGAAGTATCTAAAGTAGTCAAATTCTTAGAGAGTAGAATGGTGGCTGCCAGGGGCTGGAGGGAGGGAGAGAGGAGGAATTATTGTCCACTGGGTGTAGTGTTTCAATTTTGCAAGATGAAAAAGTTCTAGAAATCTGTTGTACTATATGCACAGTACAGTGCATGTAATTAACACTACTGTACACTAAAAAGGATTAAAAGAGTAAATTATATGGTACATGTGTTTACCACACACACACATATGCACATGCACACACACACACACACACACACACACACACACACACACACACAAAGCACCACTCAAGGGTAATAACTCTGTCCCAGGGATTTCCCAGTAGTAAAATACTCACCACGACCATGCACAATGGGTACCATTTTCCTCTTAATAAAGAGAGGAAAGGAGAAGTCCAGAGACGTATTTGAAGCTAGAGCCATCTGACTCCAGCAGCCATGCTTTCTGACCATGTCTCAGACTCTTCTGCCCTCAGCTGGCATTGGGCTGGTGACCATCACTCCATAGATGAGAGCTGTGAGTGGGGACATGAGTTCAGAGGGGTTTCTCTGGTTTGGCAAGGCAAGACTTTCTATGTCAGACCACCTCCCCAGCCACTTCAACTGTCTCCCCCAATAAGTTCCCCATTTTTTCCTTCGTAATAGAACCTCTGATTTTCAGCTGGTTACTTGGCTGCCTGAAATAAAGACTTCCTCCCTTAAAGCTAGCTGTGGCCATGTGACTAGGTTCTGGCTAATGGGATGTAAGCAGGGGTATCATAGGTAACTTTTGTAAGAGGGTATACCCTTTTTCAGTCTTCCTTCCTCCCTTCTGCTGGCTGGGATAAAAGACGATGGCTGGAGCCCGAGTGGCCTATATGGGCCATGAGGTAGATGTTATTCTTAACTGATAACCCAAACCATAGCAGGTTGATACCATCCTGTGAGGCCCTTGTGTACAATAAGCATATCTGATTTATCAATGCTGCTTCCGCTGCACATGGGAGAGATTCGAAGTCATCCCACTGGTCCCGGCATGTCTAGTAGAACCCACATCCTTCAATGCTTATGACTGGATAAAATCACAAGATACCAAGAGCCCACAAAGTATAGAGGTTTCTGAAGATAAACATTTACAAATTAGAAGCTGAGTTCATTCACTTCTCCAGTTTCCTCACTTATTCATTCATCCTACAAGTATTAATTGAATGCCTGCTACGTATCAGGCATTGTTTTAGCACTGGAAATACAGTGTCGCACAAGACAGACGAGTCTTTGTCCCCAGCCCCCCCCCAAATGTGCACTTTCGCGGACTGATAACATCTTCCTTCCACTTCCCACCATGTGATGTGAAATGTTCCAGGGTATGTGGGGGGAGCAGGGAAGGACTGAAATGTGGGAGGAATTTTGAAATGTGGCCAAGAAGGAGCAATTTTCTCCTGCCCCAGATTTCCTCAGAATGTCCCATTTTGGAGGGACATAGGAGACATTTCTGCCCTGGCTTGTGCTGGTGCTTGAGGTTGAGAGAGCTATAATATGAAGTCAATAACTCACCTAGAAATCTACCAACTAAGCCAGTTTTTAAGTTTCTCTGGGTATCCGAAGGGCCCTAGGTATCCTAAAAGGATTTCTGGCAGCAGTAATTGGCAAATATGGTGAGTTCATCAGGGAGAAACCTGTATTTTGTAAACCCAAATCATGGCATGGGTCTGAGAAGTCCCTATACCTATGAAGTCCACTAAAACTGAAAACAGAACTCTCCCCAAATATAGATTTGGAGCATATGACATTGTATCATATTAGCTAAGCCCATCACCCTAAAACTCTTTGACTGCTTGAAATAATAAATCTAGCAGTTCATTGCAGCACTATTCACAATACTCAAGATTTGGAAACAACCTAAATATCCATTGACAGTTGTATGAATAAAAAATATATATATGGTGTGTACACACACACACACACACACATACATATGGTATATACATACAGCAGAGTATTATTCAGCCTTAAAAAAAAGAATGAAATTCTGTAACATGTGACAACATGGATGGACCTTGAGGACATAGGCTAAGTGAAATAAGCCTGTCACAGAAATACAAATCTACATGATTCCACTTACATGAGATATCTAAAATAGGCAAGCTCTTAGAATCAAAGAATGAAGTAGTGGTTACCAAGATCTCGAGGGAGGGGAAATGAGAAGTTACTAATCAATCAGTGTAAAGTTTCAATTAAGCAAGATGAATAAGTCCTAGAGATCGTACCGATGGTCAATGATACTTTATCTTACATTTTAAATTTTTTCTTAAGTGGGTAGATCTTGTGTTAAGTGTTTGTTAAGTGTTCTTACCACAATAAAAATAAATTTTAAAAAATAAGTAAATCTGGCAGTGAACCAACACTTTATCGGGGAGTTCTGATTGCTGGTCCCGAGAAACTTCCATTCCATCCGGGGATACAGGACGAGAAAAGATGAAAGGCACAATCTCTGCTGTCAGGTTGGCTTTCGGTCTGGTGGGGAATCTGATATCAAAAAACCCTAATACCTGAGGCAGAGGTGCAGCTAGAAAGGCTGGGAGGGATGAACTGGGAATTAGCCTTGAATGCCATGCTAAGAAGTTTGGAACATATTCTCTTTAAGAAAGTCTAACCTGCAGGAAGATGAGAGGCTATGTGGTCAAGTGGGCGGGGTATATAAATAAGACTCCGGACAGGTTATGATCGCCTTGGGATGTACAGCGAAACACAGAATACAGATTTTTCTAGAAAGAGTTACCCACAGTTTCATCAGCTTCTTAAAAAAGAGTTCATGACCCAGCAAAGGTTAGGAAGCATTGTCTGGGCACCAGTGAGCCATCGCAGTTTGAGGCAGATCAATGATCTGTGTTGTATACTATGGATTCACACTCTGACGGGGTGAAGGTCAGAAGGAAAGTCTTTTAGAGGTGATACAAAACCCCAAGGTGGATACTAAGCTGGCAGGAGAATGGAGAAAAAGCACAGGGTTTGGGGCAATTTGGATGAAGGTGGCACAGGGAAGAAAAAGAACAGATTTGAATTATGATTGGAACCCTAAGGAAAAAGACATAAAGATTTATGACCGACTTTCAAAAGACACAATTTATTTTAATCTGCTTAGAAACAGAAGGATATTTTCACAAATCCAGCCCAGGGTGCCTTCCAAACCACAAGCTCACCAGGCAGTTTGCCAGAATTTCATTTTAGTCTATGGTGTGTTTTGATATGAGAGTCAGACACACTATTCTCATCCTCGAAATCATGTGATTCACATCCAGAAATTCTTTAAGATCCTAATGACTTGGGGAAAAATGTAGAATTACTTATTTATCTATACTTGAGACTGTGTTCCATTGAGTTACTTGAGGACTTCCCCCATCTTTGCAAAGCAGAAAGTCTCTCTGCTATGGTTCTGTAGAATCAACCTATGTTGCATGGGCTATTCTAATTTCCACATCAGATAAGGAAGAGCGAAGATGCTTACAAGGTTGTCAGCCCAAGCAACTGTGTTACACTTTTAACTGTGAAATAGAACATAGGAAGGTGTGTGGGGAAAGGTGAAGGTAAGATAATTAAATTGGGTTTAGGCCAACTAAATTCAAGGTATCTCTGAGACATTTCATCAGTTAGAAACCTTTTCGTCGTGGGTGACAGAATCCAACAGAAACCAATGTAAGTAGAAGAGGGAACGTCTCGGTTTATTTACATAACTAAAAACTCTGGGAGGTTCTGCTGTAGGCATGACTGTACCTTTCCCCATCTCCTGCCTTCTTGTTCTTATTTATGTTTTCATTTTAGGCACATTCTCCTCCACGGACATGAACCCTGTGGTTTATGTTATGACCACCAGCAATTTCAAGCTTATCTTCTTCTACCGACATAGCGACCCCAGCAATGCCACTTTCCCGAAGGTTCCAGCAAATATCTCGGGCCTAATTCTGCTTGACTCTGATTGGATACTCATCCTTGAATCAAGTGTTGTGATTTAATCGGCTGAATCTGCTGTGGTTGACAGCCCGAAGTCGGCCCCCAGTGATCCCACTTCCTCATAGCCATCCGCTCGTGTAATCCCTCCTCTTGAGTAACTTCTAACCAATAGAATATGGCAATATGGAGGGGTTGTCACTTCTGTGATTAAGTTATAAAAGATTGTGACTTCCAAGTCACTAGCAGACTCCCTTGCTGACATCGATGATGCAAACTGCCACATAGGAGACACTCGCAATGCAAGGAACTGAAGGTGACCTCCAGCCGACAGCCACCAAAGAACTGAGGCCCTCAGTCCAATCGCCCTTGAGGAACTGAATCCTGCCAACAAGGACAAAAGTGAGCTTGGAAGCAAATCCTTCCCCCTTAGGCTTTAGATGTCACTCCCACCCTGGGTGACACTTTGATTGCAATCTTATGAGAAACCATGATTAGAAGGCTCAAATAAGCCCTGCCCAGATTCTCGACTCACAGAATCTGTGAGAAAATAAATGTGTGTTGTCTTAAGCCACTATGGTTTGGACTAATTTGTTACACAGCAATAGACAACTAATATACCTAGGCCGTGTGACTGCCCCTGAAGGGGCAGATGGGGTCAGCCTCATGTCAACCACAGGGACTAAAAGTAATAGGTGTCTCCCCAAAGGAAAGTTAAAGTGTAGTTACCAGAAGGGGAATGGAGTCTGGGCAGGCAAAGGTACCAGGTGTCTACCTCACACATCTATTTAGGAGGCAGTTGCAAACACACCCGGAGATGTAGATTTGGCATGATTCATGGCCAGTCATGTTGAAATTGTAAGAATGGATGGAATTGCCCCCCAAAGATAGAAGGGTCAGAGGCAGATCTCTCGAGAATGGCAACAATTAAGGGGCAAATGGAAGAGGCAAAGGTGATTAGGTGAGGACAGAGGTGGAGGAAGACGCATTTGATGATGGACAAATTTGGCTCGTCTCGTCAGTAAGACATGTTAGAAATCTGGGCACCTTCGGTTTAGAAGTTGTATGTCAGGAAGCCACCAACATAGAAGTGACTGTTGAACTCAGGCATACGAATGATTTTGTCCAGTGAGAAGGTATGGAGGGAGAAGAGGGTCAAGGAAAAATCCTTGTAGAATGTTTACATTCAGGCAACGGGGGTAGAAGACCCGTGGGAAGGGACCTGAGAAGGAAGAGTTGGAGAGGTAAGAGGCAATCCAATCCAGAAACAGTGGGCAATGGAGACTAATGCTAAAGAGAGGTTGTGTGCGATGAGGACTCGGGAAAGAATGCTGGGTCGATAATGAGGATGTCACTGGTGGTCCTAGAGGGAACCATTTTCAGTGGAAATTAGGGGCAGAAGCCAACCTGCCTGGGTTTAAGAATGAGTGGGACATGAAGGAAAGATGTCAAAAGCCAACTAGCATTGCGAGAAGTTTCATGGTAGGTTGTGGGAAGACTTGAGCTGCTTATGTGTAGGCTGAGGGAAAAGTCTGGGCTGTGTCCCTCCATTCCCATCTCAAGGTCATTTCAGTTGCCTTTCTTGAGTTCTATTACATCTTTCTGAGGTAACAGGGCCCAAAACTGCCCGCAAACTAGATGTTGGCAAACTTTTGTTGTAAAGAGCCAATTAGTAAATGTCCTAGGCTTTGCTGGCCGTAGGGTCTTGTCTCTACCACTCAACGCTGCCTTTGTAGTGCGAAAGCAGGCAGAGACAGTACGTAACCAAATGACATGGCTGCGTTCCAATGAACTTTATTTACAACAAACTGGCAGAGGACTGGATTTGGCCTGTGGGCCGTAGCTTGGGGACCCTTGCTCTAGGCTCACAGAAAGGGATTGGAGATGCAATAAGCGGGGCAATTGGTAAAGCAAGAATAGGATCAAGACCTCAAGGAAATGGGTTTGCCCCAGAAAGGAGGTTCTTGGCACTGTTGCAGTCTGACTTCCTCTTCGTGCGTCTGCCTTGTACTCCTTGACTGTGAGCACCTCCGGGCCAGCAGTGTTTCCCAGCAATGATTCCAGAGCCTTCCACACAGCAAGTGCTCAGACACATAAGTGGCTGAGAGACGCAGGACGATAAGGATGCAGAGGTGCCTTATTGTGGAAGGAAGGGGAAATTGAAGAGACTCTCAGGGACAGGCCTCCATCATCTCAGTGAATTAGGAGCCACATGATCACCAACCAAGTTACCTCTGTTGTTTAAGCAGGGAGGCAACTGTCCTCCAAGGTTTCAGATTCAGTCCTTCCGAGAGACAGAGGTCTTCTCGTCTCACAATTACAGCATGCTATGTGGTGTACCCAGAGAGAGATCTGGGTAGGACTCTGGGGGTTGGGAAGGAAGGCAAATCGGGCACTTCCAGAATGGTCCTGGACTGGCTGTGGGGACGGCAGGGAAAGGAGGCTACTGCAAAGCCCAGGAGCATTATGGAACTCCCAGAGGAGGAGGGAAGGACGCAGAGGTGGGGTGGGATGGCGAAGGTGAGGTGGGGTGGCCAGGAGCCAGATAGCTTTGGGCCCATTTTTTTTTTTTTTTTTATACTCTTATAACAGGTTGGACCACGTCTAGCTGTTCCTGGCCTCCATTATCGACTTTCCCGAGAAGGGTTGGGGCCAAAGAGGGATTTGGAAGGTGGAGAGTGAAAAAGGAAGCCCTCTCTGTGCAGCTCATGCCTGGGCAGGAGGAATCCAGAGGCTGGAGACCGATCAGAGAAGGACCACGGAGAGTCCGTTCCCCGATGGGGAACTGGAGTCCTCTCTGCCCTGGGAAGGATGCTTGTGGAACATAGACGGGGGGCCTGCAAACTAAGGCAGAAGCGGCAGAGAACTGAGGGTGGAGGCATTGAGGTTGCTGGAGGAAGGGGTGGGAGGTGTCTCTTGGCAAGGAAAAGGATAAGGGCATCTTCAAGAAAAATGATGTCACTGGCGGTGAGCAGAGGATAGATGGAAGTGTTCAAGACCTCGCGACCTGTCCCGGTCCGCCTGTCCATCCTTGCTATTACCTTTCGTACATCCCAGGTTCCCACCGAATTTCCATTCATCCTGAACACATCCCGCCGTTTTCCCACCTTTCAGCCTGTGTGTTGCTTCTTCTTCTTCTTGGCATTTCCCCATTTTCCTTCTATTCTCCACGTCTTAGATGCTACTTTCTCTAGGAAGCCTTCTTAGATTCCACTCTCCATGGGGAGCAGTCCTTCCCTCCTCTGAACATCTTATCTGTCTGTCACCAGAGAAATCATTTAGCAATTTTTACCTAGTAAAGAAATACTGGGTAGTAGTAAAGAAATACTGAGAACAAAAGCCATTCCCCAGGCAGCTCTGCATCTTCCCCTTCCCCACAGCACATGACCCAGGCAGAGGCCCTCAGGAAGTGGGAATTGGACAAATACTGTATGAGCTCTGGCTTTTGTGGTGTCCCCTTTACTAGCTCCCTGTGGCAGTTCTCTCGCTAGGTTAGGACCCCATATGCATCAGTCCTAACCTGTAGTTACCAGAATCCTGGACACTTTGCCTCTCCCCACCTCCAGTAGCCCTGGCCCCTTGCTCATTCTGCTTCCTGGTCAGTCCAAGGATGAACCCAGAGCAGTCTTCACCTGCTCCTTGGCTTCCTTTCCTCACGGTGTGGAATGCCACCAGAATGTCTCTCAAACACATTGATCCAGGGAGTGGGATCCAGGCTGTCCGCAAACTTGTAATTTAGCATACCCAAGAGCTCTTGGTTGTCACATGCTGCTCAGAGGGCCTATCTGACCCTCCCATGGAGTTGGCTCTGCCTTGGTATCAACCATTTGTCCTGGGTCGGAGACGTGCATTTATTGAATGAACTTAATGAGGATGTGTGGGGGCATGCAGAGCCCCAAAGAGAAGTACTTAAGTTCATGGGCACACGTTAACTTGTAGGCAAACATAACTTGCTACTTGCCCTTGGGCAAGTGACACCCCCGCATCCTCAACCCTGTCAATATCTTGGTTTCTATCCTTCAAAAATCAAGAAGGTTGGGCAAACCTGCAAATTCCCTGCAAGGCCGAATCTCCGTGTCGCGGGGGTGCGCGTCCTGGCTCCCTTGTCAGAACGGAGATGGCAGACGTGAGCATTCCTGACCAAGGAGGCAGGGATTTGAACCTCACCTGGGTGTCGATGCCTTTGGTGATGTGTGACTTGGAGGATTTTGTACCTGAGTACAAAGAGAATTTTTTTTTTTTTTCCCAACAAGAATCCTAGATGTTCTTCACCATCCGGACAACAAGGATTCTAGACTTGCACTGGCCAATAGGGTAGCCTCTGGCTACATGTGGCTATTTAAAATTAATTAAAATTAAAATTAAAAGGCCAGTTCCTCAGTCACAGTAGCTTCATTTCAAGTGCTCAGTTGCCACATGTGGCTAGTGGCTACTGTATCCGATGACGCATCTACAGAACACTTGCATCTCCACACACAAACTTCTACAGGACAGCACTTTTCTAGACCAATCTTTTGCATATGAGAAAATCGAGGCCCAGAGACCTGGCCTAGCATGTCATGAGCAGATCTGGGCCTAGAGAAAAGGCACCCTGAACCCCAGGCCTGACTCGCTGTTCCATTCCCTGCCGCCTCCTTCCTCCATGCCTCTCTGGGCTCCCAACTCAGAGCCCCTACTAGGCCCAGCACTTGGGCCAGGCGGCCCGGCTGGTCCCAGGGGATGTTTATGACCGCGCAGAGCTCCAGATGCTGCACATTCCTCGTAGGGTCAGACCTGCCCCCTGGCACTCAGGGAATTAGCTTCTCTGAAGAGCCTCAGATCTTCTTTCCCGACCCTCTGGCCGGCCAGCCGCGGAGGCCGGTGGGTTCAGGAGCGCTCTCTGGGTGAGGCTAAAAGGCTGCATGGCTTCCCTCGTGGAGAGGTACTGCTAGTCAAGGAGGCGTAGGAGGGGGACAGGAAATTGCACCCCTTCCATCTTCCAGGGGCTCCAAGTCCAGCACGAGGGGCATCTGGGAACAAGGTTTCTGCCAGCCCAATCTTGGGGCCGCATTTGGCGGGAACTGGATCCGCCTTCACCTGCAGCCCTGTGGGGGGTGTGATGGAAAGAGCAGGGAATGGGGCGTCCTGGGGTAGGGATGTGGGGGTGAGAGGCCAGGGGAGGGGGCGCCCGGGAGCGCCCTGACCTCGCGGGCTGTTGGGAGGCGGAGGGGATGGGGGTTGGGGGAGAAGAGGGGAGCCTGGCAGCCAATGGGAGGGAGGATCTCGTTTCAAAAGGGTTAACCCACAGCCAATGAGAGCCTGGGGGAGCGGATCCTGCTCACTCCATTCAAGAATCCCAAGTATTCAAGATGGACGGCAGGGAGTGTGGAAGGAGAAAGGGGGCGAGGGGGAAGAGCCAGATCCGCCGAGGAGAGGGCGCAGCGGCAGGCCGGCCCCGGGCCCTCGGTCCCGGGGGGCGGGCGGAGGCGCGGCCGCGGGGGGTCGGAGCCCGGCCCGGGAGAGGGGCTGGCGCAGGGCGAGAGGGCGTGAGAGAGGGGGAGCGCGGCCGGGGAGGGAAGCCAAGAGGGAGGGAAGGGCAGAGAAAGAGCCCGGGAAGAAGGAGGTGGCGGGCAGAGGAACGTAACGAAGAGCCATGTGTAGGTGTCGGGAGCTCCCAGAAGGGTAACGCCACCCGTTTTCGGTTTTGTTCGCTCTCTGGGAGGGGAGGGGGCGGCCTGGGCTCTTTCTCTCTTCTTTCTCCCCTCTTCATTCTTCTCCACTCGTGGGCATCTCCTCTGTCTTCTCCTTTCGAAACAACCATAACTGGGAAAGCACTCAGCTTGTCTTGCTGGGGCGGCTCCACTGTCATTTTCCAGTGGGGGGTGTGGTGGGTGGGGAGGGGTGGGGGGGGCTCTGCTGGGCAGGGCTGAGGCCGGGCCATCTGTCTGTGCCCGGGTGTGTGTGAGGGTGTGTGAGGGCCCGGGTGTGTGTGAGGGTGTGTGAGGGTGTGGGGCCTGGGCGGGAGCAGGGCAGGGAGTTCTGCATCTTGAGAAGTTGTGGGCTGAGCCCAGGGGCTGTGTGTGTGTGTGTGTGTGTGTGTGTGTGTGTGTGTGTGTGTGTGTGTGTGTGTGTAGGCCCGCCCCAGGGGGGGCCCGCCCCTGAGCTAAGAGTTGTGAGGTGTCGAGGGGTGCGGGGGTGTGGGGCGCTGTGTGCTCACAGTCCAGTGCTTGCTATTTGGGTTAAGTGTGTAGTAAGTGCAGAGTTGTGCAGCAAGTGTGGCTGAGAGTTGTGTGTGTGCCCGCGTGTGTGGTCCAGCCTCGAGGTGTGTGTGTACGGGGTTGGGGGGGGAGCACAGTGGGGTGTTGAGAGAGAGCGCCCCTCACCCCCTGCTTCCCCCCTGCCCCTCTCATCCCATTCACAGAACATGGCTTTCACTCCTCCTGTCGCCATGGCTGCGGGGAGGGGGTGGGAGGAGACAGTTGGGGCCAGCCGCTGCCCCTGCTGCTCCAGCTAACCCTCCACCTGCCCTTTCTCTCCCTTCCACAGGCTGGGCCCCATCCCCTGCTGCTCTGGGGGGCAGGGGCCGGAAGATGGTGGCCAATGAGGAGGGGGAGTGGAGAGAACTTGAGCCGGGCCTCCCCTCCCCCATTTCCTCCTCGGTCTCTACACCGCCTCTGGAAGGAGCTGGGGGATGGCTCCTGGGCCCAAGGTGGGGGAGGGGCCCGGCTGGCTGGTGAATCGCTGGGAATCCCGCTCTGGAATGAGTTGGGTGTGAGAGCTGAGTGGATCTTGGCCCCAGCCCCCTCTCCCTTATCTCTTCAAGGAGACATCTGGGCACTCCTTGGTGAAGAATCTTCCCTTGGCTTCCCTGAAGCTCGCTGGGCACTCTGTTGACAAGCTCCAGTTCCCAGCTGGGACTGGTTTGCCCAATCCAGGAGCAGAGGCCTGGCGACTGACCCTAGCCGGGCCTTAATTTCCGTCCACCAGAACTACAAACTGTGGGACAGGGCCCCGTGTTTGCAGATCTCAGGAACAAACTCCGCCTGGGAGGGCGCGAGAAAATCTTGCCTGCTTCCTGAGGGGGGTGGGAGAAGGCTGGAGGGGAAACCCAGAGAAGAGCTCCCAACTGGAATTCTGCCCTCCATCCCTCCTGCTAGCTGTGGAGTGAGGAGGAGGGCATGGCCCGGGGGCCGCCCCATTGCCGGGAGGCCTTCATTGGTCGGTGCTGGAGAGGAATGGCCCCAGCCTCTGCCCCTCTGGGCTGCACACAGTTCACGGGGTCAGAACTGGAGCTGGGTTTCCCGGGCCACAGCTCTACCCCGCTGGAGCGCTGAACTGTCGGCCGTTCAGGTGTTCCCCAGTGCAGTCTTTTGGCTTTGGGTTTTAATCAGTCTCAAGATTGCTTATCCGGGGTTTAACTTAGGTAGGATGGGCAAGTTCTGGGTGAGCTTGAAGACTTCCTGATGGGAGGCCCTGGATAAAACACACAACTCAGATTCTAATCCCACTGCAAGTAGGGAAGCCTATCCCTACTACTCATGCGAGAGGGGAACTCACCGTTTTGTTTCACATGGAATCCATAAAATCCATAAGGTGGATTTTGAAGACCTCAGAAAGGAGATGCATGGGTGGGGTGTCACCTGCAGCTTCTGCCTCCAGGCTTGGAAGCTTCTCTGTGCTGCCTAAGGACCTGTGACTATAGCCCCCACCCTCTGGTCCTGGAGCTTCATCTGAGGTCCCCTTGAGGCGTGGAACTCCCTTTTAAACTATGAAAGAGCTTTAGGGTAGGGAAGAAGAGAGAGCTCTGCAGTCCCAGTCAGGAAATCCTCCAGAAGGGAAGCTGGCAGAGACGCAAATCCAGATAAACTGCTTCATGTGAGTGACCCCCAAACTGCTAGGACTTCTACCAGTCACTTCCTGTGAAGACTGCGTGTCAACCTCAAGGTATCCCCTCGGCTGCCTCCACGGATCCTGTCGGCCATCTCAAGACCTCAAGAAAAAGGTGGTCTCAGTGCTGGGAAGGAAGTGAGGAAGAAGGCAAAAGGAGGAGTGGAGAGAAAATAGATTGACCCTCAGCATGGAGGAGAAGGGCAGAGGGAGGCTGAGTGGGCTAGGAGACCTGGACTGGGGGCGAGGAGGCAGGGCCGGCACGCCTCTGCTGCAGGCCGGAGCTCTTTTCACATTGTGCTACTGTCTGCACCTACCACTAGCAGTGCAATGTTAAAAGGGCATTGGCCGCGTAGCGCTACCAGCGCCGGCTGCCTCCTCAGCGCCCCCCCTTAGCGTCGAGACTTCCTCTCCCATCTGGGTGCCAACCTGCCACCCTGGTGGGAATGCGAGAAGCCTCGCTGTTAGAGTCAGAAGAACAGCTCACGTTTATGGAAGCTCTACGGCATGCAGACCACGTTCTAGACACTTCTACGTTATGGTGAACACTAACTAATGACTTCTTGGCAATGCCCCCATTTTACAGATGAAAAAACTGAGGACCGGAAGGTTTAAGCAATGTGGCCAAGGTTATACAGCCCTGAAATTGCAGAGCCTAGATACGGGCCTGTCTTAGGTCTGAGCTCGCCCATCTTTTTGTAGACCTACCTGAAGAGGTTTGGGTAGGCTCTCAACTGGGAGAGTACCTGAGCTGAGGGGTGGAAGGTTTTGATGCCATCTGCTGGTTGTATGAAGGTATCTTCCAGTCTCAAGCCTTTAGAGATAAAAATGGCGGCTTGCTGGATAAGAGGGAGGAGCCCCCAGAGTTGGTCTGGGATTAGAGGGTGGACGGAAAAGATTGGAAGAACCCTGTTAGAACCTGAGTAGACAGACCTCCATAAGAAAAAGGGGTTGCATAGGAAAGGGAAAAGGGTTAACCAGAAAAGGACTGGCCCCAGGGACAAGGACATGGTTTTTAGGACCCTCTTGGTCACATTCCACACCCGTGGCTCCTTTCCTGGTCCTTGGGGCATAGAAAGGAGACCTCACCTCCACCTGTAATTAATTCCCAGGATGACCCCTCTTGGTCACAGGTTTTTGATAATGCTTCTTGAGGCATCCAGGCTTTGGACAGTATTGCCCATGGGCTGATCATAGAAACGAAATAGGATCCCTGAGCCAAGCCCGTAGAATGATTCTCTCAGAAGAGATTACAAGGAACTTGAAAGCAATGACTATGTCATTTACTTCTTCGTTTTCCGCAGTGCCTAGTTGGCTTAATAAATTGAGAGAGGCATGTTTGTGCAGCCTTAAAAAGGCAGCTGGTTTGTGCTCAATTTTCAAGGTCAGAGCTTGGGGCTTCAGAAACCTTCCTGAACTTTGGTACGAGAAACGGGACCGAGCAGGACAGGGTTCTGGATCCCTTGCCAGAGCCTGAGAGGATCTCTAGGCATCACCAGGTATTCAGAAACTGAACGATGGGACAGACCCCTCCACCCCAAGGCCTCCCAGATGGGGGTGCTGGACATTGTTCCTCCATGGCTTGAATTTGCCTTCTCGCCCCTCTGTCTGCCAGTTCCCTTCTGTCCTTCGGCTCAGCTTCTCCAGGTTGACGTTGCTAATAGTATTGGTGATGGTACACAGTTTGCTTTATGCCCCTTCAGTCTATTAACATTTCTATGTGACTCTCTTCTCTGGGCACAAAATAGCCATTTAATGATGCCACTCCACTCTTGTTAAAAAAAAAAAAAAAAAAACGATAACTTTTCAGTGTTACCTTAATGCCCTGGCATGATATCTAGATTCCCCGAATGTTTATGGCTGCTGCCTGTCTTTCCTGTGTCATCTCATCTCTCACTTGTACCTACACTCCAGTTATAGGAAACTTACTTTCACACATTGACTAAGCTTGAGCCACTTGACACAATTCTCTCTGCCTGAAATAGTCCCCATCCTCCCACTCTTCCCTTTCCCCACCCAACTTCTCATCCTTCAAGGGCCATCATAGCCATGACTTCTGCAAAGCCTACCTTGACTCCTTAAATCTAGGCTAAGCCTCTCCTGTGAACTCCAGCCCTGTTCAGCACCCTTTTCACCTACTGGAATTGCTTAGCTATTGTTTGTCCTCGCAGTAGACCAAAAGCTCCATGAAATCAGGCCATGGCTGCTTGTTCTCTACTGCATCCCCAGTGCTTAACGCAATGCCTGGCAAGTAATAGTTGCTCTACAAATATTTGCAATGTCAATGAATGAGTCTGGAAATTACAAGCTGGCTTACGAAAAAAAAAAGTGATTTTTATGATGTGTACAGTCCTCCCTGCAGTTGTCGGTGACCCAACAACAATAGGAATTTCACATCTCTGCCAAAAATTGCACTTGGGTCACATGGTTCCACTGATGCTGCAATTTTGAGCTGTTTTGTTCCACTACGTATCAACCGCTAGGGCAGCGTCTTGGCTGATCGATTTTCCTTTTAGCCTTAAGTGTGGCCATGAGCTGACCAAAACAGTACAGAATCAGGCAGAAAGGCAATGGGATCCAAGAACACCCTTCTTTCAGGGATGTTCCTCTTCCAGGTGTCCAATCCTGGGTCTAGGCAAAAAATAGATTCATTGTCAAGGGCTCCGGAAGATGCACTATTTTGGATGCTCCAGCTGGACTACACGCAGAAGCCATCTCTTACTAAGCAGAACCTCACCTGGATGCCCACCTGGTTAAAAGCCAGCGGGGGCTCTTGCCACAGGCAGTGATTGCTGCCCCCTAGTGGCACGAAGGGACAGGTTTCTGGGGGTGCACGTGACTCTGGTACAAGCATAAGGAAAGTCAGAGGACAGCGCCTCGTAGCTGCTTTTCCCCCTTTTTATTAAAAATAGACCCAAACGCTTTATGTATCATACAAAAGTTTCATTCGCTGGTGGCAGCAACGGGGAAGCCTGGCCCCGTAGCGCTGATTTCCCACCTCCCCTTCGAGGGCCTGGCTCCCAGGGAGCAGTGGCTGGGCCTCAGAACGCCCACAATGACTGCTCACTCTGGAAACAGCCAGCTGGGGTGGGGGCTGTTTTAGGGGCAGCGTACCCCAGCCCA
The DNA here is from genome assembly GCF_000151845.1 of Pteropus vampyrus. NCBI lineage: Eukaryota > Metazoa > Chordata > Mammalia > Chiroptera > Pteropodidae > Pteropus > Pteropus vampyrus. The sequence goes on along the minus strand of NW_011889133.1, from coordinate 409,365 downwards.
CCCAATGGCAAAGGTTAGATGCTCGAAAGTGCCTCTCTAGTGCCAAGATAAACAAGTGGAGTGAAATGGAAACCCTTCCGATTCCTTTTATTTCCCAGGGCCTGGGATTGGGATTTTTCCCTCCACCCCCAAGTCCTTTCTCCTACAGATGGGGTGGGATGCTTCACCCTCAGAGATTGGTATCTCCCAGTGTCTCAGGCCAAAATTTCACTCCAACCCAAGCTGCTTCTCATCTGCTATTCTGTGGCCCAGGATCTAGTGGCCCCACAACTCAAGATTTGTCCCCTGTTCACTCAAAAACTGACTCCTCCCATGGTCCTCTCTGCCTGAGTGTATGCCCTGCCCTTGCCTCAGTTAACAGGACCTTGGGGCTAGGAGGGCCCACAACCATCCCTTTCCCCCAGTTCTGTCCCTGACTGCTGCCCACTCCTGAGCCTTGAACACCCCTGGGAGTGAAGATTGGAGGCGGAGGGCTTGGTGGGAGCTGGGTTCCCCCAGGGGTGGGGCAGTACTCATGCTGGTGTGGACTGCTTGGCAGGGCCAGGGGACAGGTGTGGGAGGGTGGGGCATGCGGAGGAAGGGCACAGCCTGCCTGAGCCCCTCAGTCCCAGCCGTTGTCCTTCACCATGTGTGACATTTCAATGATGTACTTTCCCTCCTTGTACTTCTGGCTCGTCTCAAAGGCCTGTTCCTGGTGGAGAGGAAGCAGTGAATGTGGGACCAAGCTGTTCCCTTCCAGGTCCTCCTACTAGTTCTATTACCCCTGCGCCCAAAATCCCCCTCCCCATCCAGTCCACCTGGTCCCACCCTCTTCCCTCTGGACCACGCAAAAGACCTGACATGCAGTCACTGGGGCTTGGAGGGCCATGGAGACTCCGCTTCGGAGGGTCCCCCCAGGTACTTACATATTTCCAGCCCAGTGTGGTTTTGCAGCTCTCGCAGAAAATATCAGCTACCGAGTGCAGCCCCGTGAGCAGGAGGCGCTGTTCAGCTGGCCCGCAGCCCACGTTGACCCTGTCTCAGGAAACAGGAAGGACCCAGCACCCAGTGGGGTGGCTCTGTCAGTCCAGCCCCCGAGTAGCCCAAAAGGAACTTCCATCTGGAGAGAGCTTAGCCCACCCAACGGGAAGCCCCTGCCTTCAGCAATCCAGCCCTTCAGGACTCGCGCCCGGGCCTTCTTTCTCCAGTGCGGTGAGTCCAGTTCTGCCCAGACTCCCCACAAGAGAACTGCAGACTGAGGTTCTGAAACCCTTTTGCAAGAGGAGAGGCAAAACGGAAGGTGAAAGGCCACCTTCCAATGGCTCATCCCCTTTCTCCACAGAGGAAAATTATGCACACACACAGTCACACACACACAAGGAGAGAGGTGGACTCACACGGAGTTAAACAGGTAGGCTCGGCCATGGCTCCCTTGGAAGGACTGTGGAGACAGGACAGACAGTGACTACTGGGTGGCCCATGGCCCCACTGCCTGAATCCCCAGGGGCATGGAGGAGGGAGGACAGGCTGCCTTGCCTCACCCCAGGTGAGTTTGGACAAGCCCAGTGGGAGAGAGGAGGGGAGTGGCAGGTGCCCGCTTGACGTACCTTGGAAATAAGCTCATCGTGTTTAGCCAGGTGTGCACGGCAGTGGACACAGCTGTAGGTGCGGTGGCAGCGGGGCAGGTAGCTACGGAATGTCTTGGCGGGGAGGCAGGCAGGGCCTGGGCCGGGGTCACAGCTGGGCATGACGGGCTGGAGGACGATGCCCTGGCGGGCTGGGGGGGCTGGCGCCGTGCAGCCCCCACACAGGCGGTCGCAGGTGAAGCAGCGGAGCAGGTTGGCTAGAGCCGTGTTTCAGAGCAGGCGAAATGTGGGGGGGCTGCCCGGCCAGGGCCCCCCCAGACGTGAACCAGATAGAAATAGAAGTCACCTGGGAAGAGGGGAAGGTGTGTCAGGAGCGCCGTGACCTCGCGAGGCGCCCCTCCTGAGGGAATGGAGCAGATGGGGCTCATCTCGCCCCTGCCCCTCCGCCCCCATCACCATCGGTCCTCTCGGCGTTCAGTCTCACTGAGCCTCCCGGTCCCCGGGACTTCCCGCCTGCTTAGCAAGCCCGGCAGCGGTGCCCGGCCTCTGGTGCCACAGCCGGGGAGGTGGTGTCTCTCCCTCCTGGGGCTAGAGCAGCCTCCACCATTTTCCACCGGGAGCAGCCCGCTGGCGCAAATGCTGCCATGGGAGCAGCGTCATCTGCCAGTGCTCCCTCCTCGATTTCGGTTCTTTGGTGTGGATCTGCCTCCCACATGCTCTGATAGGCTCTGGGGCTCGAAGTCTTTTCAAAGTTGGGGATGCCTGGCAGTTTTCCTGTTCTCCATTTGCAATGCAATTGGTCCTTCGTACATTTCGTGTGGGAGGAGGGGCATGCTGAGAGGGAGGGAGGGAGGGAGGGCAGGCAGGCAGGTGCGCACACCTTGCTTCGGCCCTCTCCTGGGGTTGGGGTCCTTGTCTCTGGGAAGCAGAACTTCATGGATGGCCCCTGCAGGGCCAGGGACCTCAGGCATGGCCACGGCCCATCTCTGCACCTTGGTCCAGTCATTTTGGCCCAGAAGCAGCGCCTGGCTGTCTTCTCAGCCTCTGAGCCCCTTGGTCTCTCTTGCTCCTTACTAACTGTTGCCTTAGTTCTCAGTTAAGGACTTAGCCCCTCAACTGTAGGAGAGAAACTCCTTCGGGCAAATCTGACAGCTGGAACCAACAGGAAATGGGGACCACGGCAGGGAGGCCAGCGCTCCCGGGCTGAGCAGGGCTGGGTGGTGTGGTGTGGGGGCAACGTCCACCACAGGCAGCAAAAGGGGACTTGTTTTCAAAAGCTGTGCTTTGGGGCACGAGGCAGAAAGTGGGTTTTTTTCCACCTTCTCCCAGGGACAAACAGCAGTGCCTCTGTGGGTGACAGAAGATAAAATACTTGCTGGGTTCTGATTAGAAATTTTAAGAAAAATGTTGATATCTGTCCAAACTCCTTTCCCCGAGTGGCTGGGGGTGTGGAGGCAGAGGATAAGAAGGGAGGTGTCCTCTGTGGCTCCGATAAGCAGGTGAGCTGCTGCCTTCTTCATGGGGCCGTCGGGCTCCGTCGTGAATGGTGTAGCCCAAGTCTGGTTTAGAGGTGTCAGCTGGGTATCTGGCAATGCCAGGCCATGAAGCAGAACGGAGGCAGCGTGGCTCCGGGTCACCAGGGCAAACAGGCTCCCATCCTGGGGGCGCTGCTAGTGCCCCAGCTGTTCCAGTCTGTCCTGGGGCCACCAGGAGGTCTCTCCACAAAACCCCATCAGAGACCACCTTCAGTTTCAGGTCTTCTCCCCCTGGCTGGGCCCCAGGAAGACACCTTGTGCTGAGTTCAGGGTGACATTGGGCTCTGGCCGCAGGAAGCGGGCCCTCCTCACCAGCACGACACTGGTCGGTGTCCACTTCACTGGTCTGCCTCCAACTGTGCCTGTGAGTACCCCTCTGCCGCTCCACCCAGCACACCTTCAAGGGGCGAGGGAGGGGGCCGGCCAGGTCCCTGCTCTGCCTCCTTCCCCATCCTCCGTCACGCCTCCCGCCCTCTCCCCAGCTTCCCCATCAAGCCAAGAAGAGGCTGCACGGAAGGCTAAAGAACCACTCGCAGGCGGGGGAGAAAGGGCATTTCTTCCCCGACTCCCATCACCGGGAGAAGCAAGTTGGGCAAATGACTGGGAAAAAAACAAAGGCGAGCTGAGTGCTGGGGAGAGGATGTTCCCCCAAGTGAGCCGGGGCTGGACCGTGGGAGGTAGCGGGGAGAGAGAGGGCTGGGATGGGGGTGCCGAGCAACCCTTGCCGATAGCAGGGCCCCGGAGGCAGAGGCTAGAGGAACCAGGTGCGAATCCCGTGCCTCTCAGGGGAAAAAAAAGGGAGGGGGCCACCTGCTCACAATGGATTTTCTCATCTGCTCTGAGGCTTTGGCCCCCTCTGGCTGGCATTCTCGGCATGGTATGGTCCAAAATCATTAGCAGCGCAGCCAGCTCCCGGGGCGGGCTTTGGGGGGTCTGCACCAGCAGCAAAACAATAAACAGTGATGCCTGATGCTGCAGCCAAAGTTGCTGGGAAATAAGTGCGGGAGCCGTGAGAGCTAAGGAGAGGGATGGAGGAGCTGAGAGAGGAGCGGAGGCAGCAGGGAGGGGGAAGGGAGGACAAAGGGTGGATGAATAATGCTTTTGCAAAGGGGAGAAAGCAACACGCAGCAGGAGGAGGAAATTTGCAAGGGGAAAAAAAATTCGTTTGGAGAAGGGCTGCCCCCTCACCTTGAGGTCTGCTCCAGAGATCTCCGTCTATCTCTCTCTCTCTCTCTCAATCTCTCTGCTCACTCTTCTCTCTTCTCTTTCCGCTCCTTCAATTGGGAAGGGGATGGGGGCAGGGAGGGGAGTTAGGGGCTCAAGAAGGGCTGCAAAGCTGGCCAGCTGCTGGGGGCCAGAGGTTGTCTCTCGTCTGTACCTCGGTCTGTGGGTGAATGTAGCTGTGTGTTGTGGTACTGCATCATAACACTGTGAGTCATCCATCCCCCACCCCCCTCACCTCCCACGTCAGAGCAGGGCTGGGAGACACAGGAGGCGGGTCGGGAGGAAGGGAGGGGGCAGGCATCCAGGGATGGGGCTGGGGGAGTGAGGCGTGGGGTGGGAGCAGAGGGACCGGACAGGGAGTGGGCGAGAAAGAGGAGAGACTGACTGGTTGCTGTGGAGAAAGGCAGTGTGGCCAAGGAGATAGAACCTGGGGAGAAGGACAGGGCTGGGCAAGGATGGAGTACGGGTGGCAGGGCTATCGGAAAGGAGGCGGCAAGGCGGGTGACGATGAGAGATGGATGCAGAGTCAGGCGCGTGCACACACGTTCAAGATGATACATTCTTCTTGTCAGTTCAGACGCCAGCCCTGATGCAGAGAAAAGACATACTAATTTAACACATATGGCAAACTGTGCCCCCAAGCTTGTACCAGGCACTTACGAGCTTTGAAGCCTCAGCTTAATACCCTTGAAGGAGTCTAGAGCAAATATGACATCTCACATACAGGAACCTCTCATCAACTACCTCCAAATTTCTTATGCTTCATGAACTGAGACACCCACGTTACATAAGGTTCTCTACTGGGCTGTAAACTTTCTGAGGCAGGTACTCTGGGCAACCCCTCTCTGAGTCCCAGGACTGCACTGCCTAGTGCAGAGATGATGCTCTCAAAACAGCAGTTGAGTTGCATCTTCAGATATGATTCAAGTGCCTGGCGTTGGTTTCAAAGATACCTGAGTTGGAATCCCAGCTCCGCCAATATACTCACCAGGAACCGCTGGGCAACCTACTCTGTGCCCCGGTTTTCCTCTTCTAAATGAAGCTAACAATATTTACATCATGGAGATGTGAAGCCAAGTGAGATAACATGTGAACACCTAAAGAGTGCCTGGCACCTGATAGGCACTTAATAAACAGAAGTTGCTGTTATTTCAAAACCGTGTTCTCAATTTAATGCGCAGAAACCCAGAGAGAGTTTACTATAAAATTCTTTTTTTAAACATTTTATTTTTTTATTCCCTCCCACACATTGGTAACCACTAGTCCATTGTCCATGTCAGTGAGTCTCTGTTTGTCCTGTTCATTTGTTGCTTTTAGGTTTATATCCCACATGTAAGTGATATCATGTGATTTTCAACCGTTTCTGTCTGGCTTATTTTGCTTAGTATGATTATTTCAAGGTCCATCCATGTTGTTGCAAATGGCAGTATTTCATCTCTTCTTATGGTTACTATAAAATTCTGATGCCTCAAGAGACACATGTCAAATTTGTGTCTTACGAAGAACTCACACCTTTCAGTGCTATTTTTCTGTCATCTTCCAGTTATAGTTCATTTGATTCAGAATATTTCTCACGGAGTGCTGCTCTGTGCATGTCACTGAAATATGTGGACAACAACATATCATCCAAGAGAACTCCCCACCCCCACCTATTTCTAACAGACTAACATTCAGAAAATGAAGTGTGACAAAGACAGGGACTTACAGAAAGGGCTGCTTGTGAGCTTTTTTTTTTTTTTTCTTTCACAGGTAAAGAGGGGAAAAAATTAAGGTAAGGAAGTATGCTAATGGGAGGCATTGCTAGCTGGGTAAGAATAAAGGAATTCTGAATATTTAATCAAAGATTCTGGGGTTTAAGGTAAATTCCGAAAACACAATGTGGCTGCCTTGAGTGATAGTACCAGAAGTTGGAAGTTGAGAGGGTGAACTTGGTACAGAAAGAAGAGGGAAGTGTTCTTGTCTGGGCAACAGATAAGAAAAGGAGGACTATGAGGAACCACTGTTGAGGAAAACAGCAGGAAGTGGGGAAAAGGAAGGTGAATAAATTTTAGGACAAAGATCGAAAGTTTGGAAACAAAAAAGGATATGGGTGTGAATTAGCTCAGGAAGAAAATGCTCAAGGGTTTAGCTGGAGAGGAGATTGAAAAAGACATATGAAGACAGCGTTATTTGGGGGTGGGGTGGAGATGGTAGGAATGCTTAGTGAAAGTGAGAAAAGAGTGTAGGCAAGCACAGACGCTTTAAATGTGCCCTGACTTTCTGTGTTTAAGAAGCAAAGTGGAAAGCAGTCTGGGCGGGGAGGGGTTCTTCATAAATTCTGCTTGAGATAATTATAAAATATCCAAATAAAGATGACCTTCAGGTAATTGGATGAAATTGCCTCAAGGGAGAGAGTGTGGAGGTAAAAAAAAAACAGACCTGGAAGACAGACTGCATGGAAACGGGAGAGGATGAGCTCACTCGGGGGAAAACTTTGCGAATGGAAGCCTGGAATTGAATTTTTGAAGAATGGTGAAAGATTGGGGGATACCGAATAGTTCATTGAAGAACTAATGCACGTATGGTGAATGAGCAAAACGATTAAAGCAAGCCATCAAAGGGAAAACTGTAAGAAGTGAGAATGGCACTCGTAGAACGTGAGTGCTAAGGTAGGGCCAGTGGGACAAAGGCAAAGCAGGAAATCTTCCCCGGATTAACCATGTGAGCTTCACTCAAAAAAGTACTCATCTGTAAAGTGAAGATGACAACGATAGTATGTACTTCACAGAATTCTTGTGATTAAATGAATCTACACCTGTATAGCTCATAATACGGTACCTGGCACCTAACTCTATATGTGTTTGCTATTATTATAATAACTGGACTCAGACTCCAAAAATCCTGAGTTTGAGTCCTAGCCCCGTCAAGTCCCTTCACCTATCTTCATCTCCCTCATGTGAAATAATAAAACTGACTTTTCAGGGTGCCTGTGAAAGAAGATACCTGAAAGGGCTTTGAGAAATGTAAAACACGGTACAAATGGATGACATTATTATAGCTCCCCCCTCCTCAAAGTGTAATAAAAACTTAAAAGCCAACATCAGATGTGTTCTACGCTACAGGCATCATGCTTAGTATTTTATGTGTATCATCCCATTCAATCAACAAAATTCAGAGGTTAGGTACTGTTATCCCCATTTTCCAGACAAGAAACTGGGTCTCACGAGTTTAAGCCTGACTTGCCCTAAGTCACACAGTGAGCAAGTGGCATAGCGAAGAATACAAGATCCCAAAGCCCAAGCTCGTGAGAAGAGATTTATAGACGTGGCCCAACCTGTTGCCTACCGGCTAAATGACCTTGTGTAACTATCAAGGATTTAGGGGGCGAAAAGAGTGCCCAACAAAACTCCCCGCTCAACTGGAGAGAGGTGGTTGGATGACTGGGTAAAGAGTAACCGGGAGAAATTTTTAACTGGGAGAAATTTTTATTTTTATTTAAATGTTTTTAAATGCCCTCTAAGGAAGAAAAATAATAATAAAAAGAAAGAAAGAAAGAAAAAAACGCCCTCTAGGTGCCAAGCACTGTGTCAGGTAGAGGATAACGGCCCAGGTGGACCTGTGACAATGCCCAAACATTGCCTAGATTTCTTCGTGTCTAAAAGGAGTTATGCTAATTTCGCCACTTCTTGGCTTGTGCTCCAGACAAGCAGGTTATCGTGCGACCCAGACAGCGAGTCCCTCTCCCTTCCCGTCGTCCTTTCCCTCTCCGGGAAGCAGGTGAGAGGGAACACCGGGCAACAGTCCGCATCTGCCGTGCCCCGACGACCGTTGGCCCCTCGGCAGGTCCCTACCCCGCACGGGGGCGTAACCGTCACTCCTACCCGCGTCGGGCCAGCTTGACGAACAATGACGGCCTCCGCCCCTCCCACCTTTGGCGTCACAATCAAAACAATGCTTTAACTACAACTCCCAGAAGGCCGAGCGGCTGCACGAGCGCAACCGCTCGCGGCTGTTCTAATACTACTACATATCCCATGGGGCATCGCGCGACCGTGTCTCCGCCACTGCGCAAGTGCGGAAGCGCCTTCCGGCGTGGCTTTGGGCTCGCTGGGCTCGCGGTTGGTGTTAGGTCCTACCTAGAAGGGTTTCTTAGTTTATCATTCGGGGCTCGTGGCTGTGCAGGTGAGATAATAAGCTCAGAAACAAAACCGTCGCCTTTTTGGGTCCTGGGCAGATTTCGTGTCTGGGGAGGCTGGGACAAATGCCGGACCTAGAGCTGCAGTCCGGTATCGGAAATAATTCTTCCTCCGCATTTTCTAGTTCACGAAGTGTGTTTTTTTTCTCCCTCCAACAGTCCAGGTTAATCCCCAGAATAGCACTTTGTGTGAGGAAGTGTAGGTCCTTCCAGCTGACAGCTGAGGAAAAAATTCAGAGAGGTTAAGCGATTTGTCTGTAGACACTGCTCACTGGTCGTTGCTGAGCGGGGCCTTGATGCTGTTCTGTAAGTTCAAAACTGGTATTCTCTGCTTTGCATCCGGATTGCAGATGCCCTTTCTTGTTGACTAAGAGAGTTGAGAAGTCAGGATCTCTTTCCTCCCCAAGTTTGGAGTATCCCAGTAGAGTGAAGGGAGTGATGAGGTGATGTAATCAAGTTTCCTGTCAATTTGTAGGTAGAGTTTTCTTATGTCTGAGTCATTTATTCACTCGATGTATTTACAGTGATGCCTACCGGTTGTTAAGTCCTATTCTAGGTACTAGAGATACAGCAGCAAACAAAAATGCCCAAACATTGGGTAGACAATAAAATGTATGGTGAGGCAGATGGTGATCAGAGATAAAAGAAAATAAAGCAGGATAAGGGGAAACATCCATTGGAGGATTTCGAACGGAGTTCTAACTTATGTTTAGATCTGAAGTTTAATTTGTGTTATAGGCACAGCAGCTGCACAGAAAAGATGGGAGAGGAGGCCAATGATGACAAAAAGCCAACAACTAAATTTGAATTAGAACGAGAGACAGAACTTCGCTTTGAGGTGGAGGCATCTCAGTCAGTTCAGTTGGAGCTGCTGGCTGGCATGGCAGAAATCTTTGGCACAGAGCTGACCCGAAACAAGAAATTCACCTTTGATGCTGGTGCGAAGGTGGCTGTTTTCACTTGGCATGGTTGTTCTCTACAGCTGAGTGGCCGCACCGAGGTGGCATATGTCTCCAAGGACACCCCTATGTTGCTTTACCTCAACACACATACAGCCTTGGAGCAGATGCGGAGGCAGGCGGAGAAGGAAGAAGAGCGAGGCCCCCGGGTGATGGTAGTGGGCCCCACTGATGTGGGCAAGTCCACAGTATGCCGTCTGCTGCTCAACTATGCAGTGCGTTTGGGCCGCCGACCCACTTACGTGGAGCTGGATGTGGGCCAGGGCTCTGTGTCTATCCCTGGTACCATGGGGGCCCTCTACATTGAGCGGCCAGCAGATGTCGAAGAGGGATTCTCTATCCAAGCCCCTTTGGTATATCATTTTGGCTCAACCACTCCTGGCACCAACATCAAGCTTTATAATAAGGTCAGAGCCAAGGTGGGGTGGAGGGAAGGGCTGCTATCAAGATAAGAAGCTGTGCAGAAGTTTGCTAGTTAGAACTATCTGTGGCCATCTCTTTGCTCCCTCTCAGCTGATATGGCCGCATGATTTTGGAAAAGACAGTTTCAAATATAAATCAGCCTCAGATTGTTAAATGTGTCTGTAGACCTATTAAGTAATTGTAAAATTTCCACAAATTTCCACTTAGGACATGAAACAGGAGACAGTAGAAGCAACATAAAAATTCATGTTATGAAGGCAAAATCACAGTCATTAAAAATGTTTTTTCTACATCATAATCAGTTGTTGTAAAGGAGGACAAAATAGCTATGGGTTTGTGTGTTTTTGGTTTTTTTTTCTTCACCTTGATTCTTTCTTCCGCAGATTACATCTCGTTTAGCAGATGTGTTCAACCAAAGATGTGAAGTGAACCGAAGGGCTTCTGTTAGTGGCTGTGTCATTAACACCTGTGGCTGGGTCAAGGGCTCTGGTTACCAGGCCTTGGTGCATGCAGCCTCAGCCTTTGAAGTGGATGTGGTTGTGGTTCTGGATCAAGAACGACTGTACAATGAACTGAAACGGGACCTCCCTCACTTTGTGCGCACTGTGCTGCTCCCTAAATCGGGGGGTGTGGTGGAGCGCTCCAAGGACTTCCGGCGGGAATGTAGGGATGAGCGTATCCGTGAGTATTTCTATGGATTCCGGGGCTGTTTCTATCCCCATGCCTTCAATGTCAAGTTTTCAGATGTGAAAATCTACAAAGTGGGGGCACCTACCATCCCAGACTCCTGTTTGCCTTTGGGCATGTCTCAGGAAGACAATCAGCTCAAGCTAGTACCTGTCACCCCTGGCCGAGATATGGTACACCACCTCCTGAGTGTTAGCACTGCTGAGGGCACAGAGGAGAACCTTTCTGAGACTAGTGTGGCTGGCTTCATCGTGGTGACCAGTGTGGACCTGGAACATCAGGTGTTTACCGTTCTCTCTCCAGCCCCCCGCCCACTGCCTAAGAACTTCCTTCTCATCATGGATATCCGGTTCATGGATCTTAAGTAGAGATCAGCAGGAAGCCTTGCTATCTGGGGCATGGAGGCCTAGCCATCACGAAAGGCAGATGGGCTGAGGTATGAGAATCTGTTGAGGCCAGGCTGACCCCTAAATGGTGGACTAGTAGGAAACATGTATTCTGCCTCTTAAAACAGATGGTAGTAACCCAACTCATCTAATCTTGAACCTAAAGGAAAACCATGAGAATTTAATTGGTTTCTTAGATCACGTAAAGTGCTACTTTGAATTCTCTAAGGTTCTGGAGAATCCCATTTTTTCCCGTTTTTATCACTGCTTTATAGTCTGTATGTAACATTTGTTACCTCATTAATCCAGGATGAAAAAATGTATTAGAAGGCCTCCTTCCAATAAAGTTCGAACTTGGGAAAAAAATTATTTTAATAAATATTTTTGCACATCATAGAAGTTGGTATATTTAATTTTGTCCCCCCCCCCCAAAGAATTACAGAACAACATTGGAATGACTTATTGCTAAATATTTAGAGGAGAGGAAAGCCAAGAGCTCACCTGTGAGCCAAGCAGGTGAATTTTTATGATGGTTCCCCTTTTCTCTGCACTTAGGTAAATAGATGTTAAATCTGTTGCCAACGCCAGGCTTACTATGAGGAACCAAAGAGGCTGGTCATAAACTTGGGTAGAGATTTCAGATCTGATCGTTTTCCAGAGATAGCTCATTTTCTCTCAGCTGCAGCTATTTTTCCTATTGTCTATTTGATTGGAATCAGTTACAGTGTAAGTTGAGTGTAAATTTCAGGTGGTAAGCAATTGGGAAAGCCCATGGTCTGATCTCTTACAAATAATTGGTGTTCCTGGTTTGGACCTAGATTACTGAATAAGTATCTGATGCCCTTCATTCATTCTTGCCACAAGTATTTATCAAGCATCTACTATTTGCCAGTAACCGTCTACATAGATACAGGATAGACAAAGTCTTAGGGAACATATTATAGAACAAACACGAGAAAGGTAAGTGCTGAACAGATACTTAAAATTGGGTGTTATAGGACAGTGACTGAGAGGCTACTTTAGATTGGGTGGTCAGGAAAGGCCTCTCCTGAGCTTACATTTCAAGTGAAGACCTGAATGGCTGTGTAAAATTCTGGCAAAGTCTTCCTAGTGGAGAAAGGAAAAATTGCTTGATGTGTTTGGTGAAAGGAAAGGCCAGTATGGCTGGAGTACAGTGAATCAAGGGGAGAGGGGTAAAAATGGAGGCTGGAAGGACCAGCAAAGATGAGATAAAGTTTTCGTAATCTAACAGCAGTAGGAAGAAGTGGGAGAGGGGTGTGTCTAGTCCCTTCCAGTTTCTATGACAACATACTACTGACTGGGTAGTTTATAAACACCAGAAACCTCACCGTTCTGGAGGCTGGAAAGTTCAAGATCAAAGCACCAGCATGGTCCTGTTCTGATGAAGGCTCACTTCCAGGTGGCAAACTGCCAACTTCTAGCTGTGTCCTCATGAAGTAGAAGGGGGGGCAAGGATGCCCTATGGACCCTCTTTGGAATAGGCACTAATTTCACCTGTGAGGGCTCTGTAGTCATGACCTAAGCACCACTCAAAAGCCCCACCTGCTAATACCATCTTTGGGGGTTAGGATTTCAGTATACGAATTCAGTATACATTCAGACCCTAGCAGATAGTTAAACAGAGGAATGACATCTAATTTACATTTCGAAGTCACTGCTGTATGGAACATGGATTATAGAGGCAAAAGTAGAAGCAAGGACACAAGTTAGTTTCAATGTGAGAATTGGTGAATTAGAGTAGGTGGAGCTGGTGAGTAGATTGCTTTGGAACGTTTTAGAGATAAAGTTGATAGAACTTGCTGATGGGAGTGGTGAGGAAAAGAAGGGAAATCAAAAATGATCCTAGATTTTTTACTTGAGCCACTAGATTGACTATGAGACTGGAGAAACTCCAGGAGGGAATAAAGGAATATCAGGAGTTCTACTTCAGCACTGTTAGGTTTGAATTATTAGTCATCCATATGGAGATGCCATGTAGATGTTGGAAACATGAATCTGGAGGGTGGGGGAAAGTTAGGGCTGAAGGTTCTTGGGAGCTATTGACCTATAGAGGGCATTTAAAGCAGTGGTATTGGATGAAGTCACTTAAGGGACTGTGTAAGTGGAAAAAAGAAGGCAGAAGAGGGATTTTCAGGGCACTCCCAGCATAAGAGGTGACGTATAATGCGAGCTAGCAAAGGAGACTTGACTATGGATCTGGAAGCATGGATGTCAGTATTGACCCTGAACAGTACAGTCTTGGACTGGTGGAGATAAAAGTCCTATTGAAATATATTGAGGTAATATAAACTGTAGAAGTAGAGAACAATTATATAGACGACCCTTTTAAGAAGCTTTGCTAAGAAAGGGACTGGGGTGGTGGTATGGAATTAAGGAAGAGTTAGTCTTTTAGATAGGGTGCCTCAGCATATTGACAGACTCTGGAGGTTGAGAATTTAATGATGGCCATGGTATGTTCTTGCCACCGTTTTTTTCAGTATGTTTTCATTTTTCAAATGTTAGAAAATTCAGAAGACAATGCAGGGTGAAGGATGAGATCCAGAGCACAAGGGGAGAAACTGTCATCTAACAAGCAGAGATATATGACAGGGACAGGAGGAAAGGCTGCAGTATTTAAACAGAGAGGTTGGTGCTGAAAGGTCATTCCTCTCTGCGTCTAAACTCTAGGGTAGCATTTTGTTGTCTGCCTGTTTATTTACCAGTGAGTTGGTCTAAAAATAACCATGTGTTTGCCTTCTATAAGCATAAGGAAATGCAAGTGAACAGGATTTGAAAAAGTACAGATAAAGTACACTAGAAAAACTAAGGTATTTCTTGATATATTTATTTGAAGTTTGGTAGTCTGGCTAGCCCATTATTTTAGCCTAGATTTTACTGTTTAATACTTTTCAGAAGTGGCTGGCAGTTTAAACCTTATGCTCTATTAAACATTCTTTCCAGGAAATATCTTGCATGATCCTAAGGAAAACTGGACAGGAAACTGGAAACTCTCTAAACCTTGGTAGTGATTATGCCAACTGTTTGTGCTCATCCAGCTAGGAGCTTGGCATCCAGTAGTCCAGTATCTTAGGAGAGTTTAGGATGGTGGGAGGTTGAATTTTTATTCCCATTCAGCACTTTCTAGCAAAGAGACAAAACAATTTGCAGGGTCTTAGGCTCTTGAAAAGATGCCAAATTTGCGAAGTTGGGGAAATGAAGTTTTAAAATCTAAAAAATATATATAATAGAAAAAAATGGAATTTGATCTCTTCCTAAGGAAACAAATTAACCTTAAAAGATAGAAAAGCCTCTATAAATAAAAGAAATATTCTATCTTCGGTAGTACCTTAACTTTACCTTTTATAAGGTCTAAAGTATTTTAAAGATTTAATTTTTTAATACACACTCATTAAAGAGAACGCTCAGTGTGTTGCAATAAATGGACTGACCCCTTAGCAAGGATAAACTAAAACCTGATGTATATGCCATGCCAGAGAAAGTAGATTAGACCCCAGAAAACAGAAGGTAAATCTTTCTCTTTCACCTTGCTGTCTAGCGCTAAAGTATCAGAACATAGTTAAACCACTAACATCTGACACCAAACCCCAAGACAGACCACAGGATTTAGAATCAAGTGAGGAACCTTGGCTTCAGAGAAATAGCTGGTGGAACACTTTTTTGAAAGACTATTATGTAATAGCCAGAGCTGCTTTCATAAAAGAAATGGCCTAATGAGAGAACACCTGGCCTTGCTGTTGGGTTCACAGCTGTGTAGGGCTAATTAGGGCAAAGTGTGGCGCTGTGATCTGAGCTGGCCAACATCTCGCCAGGGACAGGAGCTTCTAGAGAGCCTTTTCCTTCCAGCGCGGTTAGGGATGCAGCGTCCATTCCTTGGGTTGCAGTTGGAAACTAAGGAAATCACGCGGAACCAAAAGCTGGGTCGCACCCTGGGGGGCTGCCACCGCCTCAGATGGCGCGCACTCCCTGTGCCTCCTTCCACCGTAGACGCTACGGCTCCAAGGCTCGCGCCCGCTCTTTCCTCTTCATCCCGGGCCTTTGGCAAGAGCATCGCCCCACACTGGCTCTTCCAGACCCGGTGCCCCTTCCACGCGAGAGCCACAGCCCCGACCGTTCCATCCCCCTGGGATTCTGCTGGTTCTAGGAAACTTGCTGGACCGAGAACTGCTTCAAGTTTCTTTTAAATAAAGTTTTCGCCATCAAAAAAAGGGGGGAGGGGGGTGGGAGAGGTGGGCTATTTACTCGCCAAACGTTTGGCCAATGCTTGAAGGGGCAGAAACAGGAAAACGCCGGGGCCTATACTGGTGATTGGTTGTACTGGAAGCCAGTCTGGACTGTACCACATTTGCTTGGGAAGGCTTAGCGAATTCGACGGGGTAGCTCCTTGCTTTTTGAGTTCTTCCAGTAAACACATATTATTACTTTTTTACTTCCAAGGATTTCTGCTTGGATCCAGCGGGAACGGAAAATAGGACGTAGGAAAAAGGAACACTCGGCCGGCCATTTCCCCATTTCTGACTCCTGCGCAGTACTCCAAATCCCCCTCTCCCAGTCGCCTGCGGAACCCGACGGCCTTGCGCGCGCGTTCTCGTTTTCTCGCGTGCGCACGTCGCCGTGCCTATGCAGCCAATCAGACCGCGAGGTCGCCGCGGTCGCCGGGGTTCGCGCGCACGCCATAGAGCGGCGTGGGGGTGGGGGCTATAGGTGAATGGGAGAGTGAGCGGGGGCGGGCGCGGCGGCGCGAGTCGCATGAATGAGAGAAACGTGCCCCGCTCGAGACGTCGCGCGCGTCCGGGACAGGGAGCCAATGGGAACGCGGGGAGGGCTAGAGACCCGGCACTGAGGGCAACGGCCGCGCGCCGGCTCGAAGACGAGCGCCGCCGAGCGGGAGCGCGCGGAGCAGGGCGGGCGTGGAGCGTGCGGGGGCCGCGCGCTGCTTCTCAGAGGCCGGACGGCACTGCTGGGAGGCGGCAGCGACGACGACGGCGGCGGTGACGGGAACCGCGCCGGGGGTGAGTATCGGGGACACCGGCCCCTGCGGAACCGGAAGTGCAGGGCCAGTGAGATGGGAGGGGAGAGTGACCTCTAGGGAAGGGGGACTGAGGAGGGGGAGGTGATTTGAGGCCCCATTCCTCCTTCGGGCCGGGTCATCCAACTGCGGCAGGACCCGTGGGCCCCGGAAACGGACGACGAGTAGAGGCCGGGAATCCACGGCCGCTGGGGCTCAGAACGGGTTACTGCCCGGCTGCCCGGTCCTAGCTCGGGACCTAGGTCCCCTTCGGCGCCTGGTGCCCAGCCGCCGCCCCTTCCGCCCCCGGCCCTACGCCGCGGGTTCTGCCGTCCTCCGCAGCCCTCTCCCGCAGCAGCCCCAGTGGGCCCTGCCACCGCGGATTCCGTCTTCTCAATCTCAGTCAGCGCTGCCCCGTACGGTGATTCTCCTTGCCCCAGCTCCAGGGTGGGGACTGGGTGCTGTTCCCCTTTTATCTCCCTGCGTTTCAGGTCCCTCGCTCACTCTGCCGATACTTATTTTGGCTCAAGTCTCATCCTGTTACCTGTTGTCTCCCATCCGTCCGCTTCCTCACCCCCACCAGCCTGGTGCTCCATGCTTTAAGTACTTTGTACTTTTACAGGCGGAGCTCAGATGTGTTTGCAAATATTTTATCTATAGGAATCTCTTTGTGGGACACGGAGGTGGAAGATGTTTTATCCACTTGGCCGAATGAAAACACTGAAATGTGAAGTAAGAAAGTGACTTAAAGTTATGAAGCAAGGGGTAGAATCAAATATGTTATATTCTAGACCATTTTTCTGCTTGGATTTTTCACTTCCTGCTTAATGCCATCTTGTCTAGGTTGATCTTATATTCTCAACCCTATCTTTTTACCCCAGTATCCCTCTGTACTGTATCAAATCTCTTCAGAAGGCTCATTATTACCCACCTAATGCCTACAAGAATTGTATATCCGTGTATTTTGCTACTTCGGTATATAATGGTAGAACCCATATTAAACTTCTACTTGATTCTTAAGCCAGTGTCTTGACATGTGGATTATTCCACGATACTTTGATTACTTCGTATTCAGATTTACTATATTGTATTATTTCTCCACTTTATTTCAACCAACAATACTTGTTCTATCAGTGGTACTGCCCGTATCCATTCACCCCTTTAAGGAGGTCCTGGTATTAAACCTGTATTAAAGTCTTCAAACCATATATTCTCTGATTTGTTTTATATATGCATATTTCCATTCCCTAGATTACTCTGTGCCTGAATGTGCCTTACATACCTTTCTCATACTGGTGTGGACCCAGACTGCTGGCTCTGCTGAACCACACTTATTCTGTAGTCTTATCCCTACTACCCACAGCACTTCTGCTAAGACTTGGTACTTCTTTATTTTACCCAGTAAATTCTTAGGTTATGTCTTGTCCCTTCCAATGTATACTCCCCAGACATCTCAGGTGCCGATCTCTTTTGTTTCTCAGTATTGTACTCCCATATTGCATGGCCTTTTATGATCCTGCATTGCTATGGCAGTATTAGTTCATGTGATTTTTTTTTCCTGTCGGAAAATGTGATCTAAAATATATGGTGTCTAAATGATATTCTACTCTAGATAAAATATAAGCAATGCAATTTTCATCTCTATTCTTTGGGGCTTTGAGGGGAAAGTTTTATAGTACTGTGTACAAACCAAGAATTTGCTTCTCGTCGTTAGCAAAGATACCAAGGCCTACGTTCAGATTGTTGGAATTTGATTAGGAAACCAAGAGTTAAATGGTCATAACATTAGAGGCTAAAGAAGATTTATCT
The DNA here is from genome assembly GCF_000151845.1 of Pteropus vampyrus. Classification (NCBI taxonomy): domain Eukaryota; kingdom Metazoa; phylum Chordata; class Mammalia; order Chiroptera; family Pteropodidae; genus Pteropus; species Pteropus vampyrus. The sequence continues at coordinate 391,577 of NW_011889133.1, read as the reverse complement.
TTTCTAGGACTTGAACAATTTCTTGTAATCTCTGGGTGTTCACTTTGTTCTTATATTACTGTTTGGCCCTCTAAAATGCTGTTTTTTAAAGAGAGACATGATGCACCTTGAAAGAAGGCACCTTTGCCTTCAGTGCCACAGGTAAGAGAGGAAGTGATAAATTCCAGGGAATGTTTGTATTTCATTATCTGAATCTTTTGATGTTTTAATCTCTGCCTTTGATATTAAGGGAAATACTAGACCACTGGGTGCGATAAAATTTATTTTTAAATTCTAACAAGTAAAATTTTTGGTCTGCAGAGTCCAAGTTGTCATCACTTGGCAAGTAGTGTAGTGGATGAGAAAGAGGTAGAAAGGGTTTGTGTTGGCAAAGGGGCACATGAATGAACCCTTGCATTCTGAACTTGACTGCTCAAGTGATTCAGTGGAATGGCCTGAGGCATTCTTTAGCCCTCAGTTTTTTGGAATGGTATAAGGGACTGCGTCACCGATAATGTGGGTTAAGTGCTTTGAGATCACTAGATGAAAAGCATCTTATAAAATCCAAAGTGCTAGGGTTATTTTGCTACTACCATCAACAGAAATAATTGTTACTCTTAATTGTATTGGGGAAGGTGGGGCTCAGTTGACTTCCTAACAGGCTAATACAGGAATAAAAAACTGTTGAATTAGGTAGAAAAGGACCAGCCTCTGTGGTTGACTCAGTTTCTCATACAGGGCATTTCACCTTTCAGTGCAAGAACATTTCTCGGCCAGGTCCTTTCATGTGTTATTCCAGAAGACCAAACATTCAGCTTCTACCTCTTCAGGGTTATAACTACAAAGCATAGAGGGATGAGAGAGAGGGAGACATGCACAGAAAGGGAATAAGACTAACTGTCCTAATTTTGAGGTTATTTTTTTCTCTTTTCATTGTAGCAATAAATACTCTTGTCCAAAGAGAAATCTCTTTTCTAGGGCTGCCCGTCACTGCTGTGCCCTTGTTTGTTTTTAGATTTTGATATTTGTTACTATTTGTGTCAGGTGAGGTGGGCCCCTTACAAGACGACCTGAGGCCAGGTGAAGCCACGTTCTTCTCTTCCTAATGTGAACAGCAAGCACTTAGAAAAGTGAAGGATTCGAGATCCATTGTCCTTCCTGCCAGTTCAGAGCCCCACATACACATAAGTGAAGTGGCAAATAATCTTTCTCTCAGAAGGCACTTTTTAACAGAATGGCTTGTGGAGTTTTAGCCTTGATATTCTTAAGAAATGCCCTGAAAGAATTTCTTTGATAAAGATATTTGTTTTTTTTTTTCCAGGTGAGGCCCTGTAACCCAGCCAAACTCTGCATCCAGAAAGCCCAAGACTGAGGAAGAAAGAGCAGAGACATTGACTAACCTGGAAACGGGGGCCCCTTTGGAACTTTGCTTTCATCCACAGTAACCTTTAAAAAGTATCATCGAGTGGAATTGAGTTCTTCCTCTTATTTTGCTTGTTGGGAAGAACATGGCTTCAGGGATTTTATGTTACGCTTTAGTTTTGCATGAACTCTCTAGGAAAAGAAGCTCTTGAAGGGCTTGGGAATAACAAGAAGATACTGAAGACATACAAGCTTGCCGTCTCTCTGTTTTCCCTCCCCCTTCAAAGAAAAGGATTTACAACTCAACCTTGTAACAGCTGCTGCCCAGCTTTAACCATCGAGAGAAAATAAATAAAATTAAGCCACCATTGCCAGACTACAAGCCCTGAAGTCAAGGTGTCATTGAGAAAACTGCCTAAAAAAGGACAAGGACTGCAGTAAAAACAGCTTCTCTTTAAACCTGGAAAGGGGCCCCGGGTTCCTTCTCGGATTAAAATAGAAACACAGGGCACACCTCTTTGGGTGCAGCTCACATTCTGTGGAAGTGTAGTCGTGGAGGTACTATAGTATCTCTTCAGAAGAATCTTTCCTTGCCCGAAGAGTTCTGCCCTATCTTGATATTTCCCCCTTCTTTCCTTCTGAAGACTTATCTCCATCCATGAGCTATTTTTCCTTGATCTATCTGACTGCCTATGTTTTCTACCTGCAACCATTTGCATGTGTACAACCTACTGTTTGTCTTCAATTTTTAAACTGTACAAGCTGGGTTTCTTAATCTCTCCTGCCTTGTTCTGGGGAGGTGGTTATTCATCATTTGGAATCACCTTTCCCCCTCCCATGCGCTTTCCTTCATTTGAGATCTTTTGACCTTTGGTTTTATTTGGGAGGGGGAAGGGTGATAATTTAAAGTTTTCTGTTCCCTGGTGTCCTTCTGTGCTCTTATTTCCGTTGTTGCCCTCGTCCCGTTTTCTTGTCTGTTCTGCCGCTGTGTGGGCCTGGGCTATGCGGCAGGGCAGATCTCCCATCAGAGCTCCAACATGCCCGCAGAGTCTGGAAAGAGATTCAAACCCAGCAAGTATGTTCCGGTCTCAGCAGCCGCCATCTTCTTAGTGGGAGCCACGACCCTCTTCTTTGCCTTTACGTGAGTTTCCTCCCAGTGGTGGTATTTGGGGCCACTCCATGGTAGGTGAAGGGGTATTTTTTTTTTTTTTTTCTGAATTTTAATTTCAAAGCCAAGCGACTGGGCATGCCTGCTGTTCGATAGAGGTAAATCCAGATCCAAGGGACATGGTAGGAAGAGTGAAGAAAAGCCTATCTCAGCCACCGTAGACATCTGACTCCATAGAATCCTCTACCTTCCTGTCTCCCTTCCTTTGGAATCAGAGATGTCTTTATATTTTCCTACCCAGCTCCATCATTAGATAACCCTGAACTAGGAAGGAAGTGGGAGGGAACCACCAGAAAGGCTTGAAGCAGTTTAAGCAATCAATTCTATGAAAGAAAAGAGAACTAGACTAGGTGAAAGGTTTTTCAGATAGTAATGGCTTTTCTCCTGGATATCTGAATCTAGATATGAGACTGACAGTACTGGAGAATTTCAGAATTGATTTAGATCTACCAATGCGACCGTTTGGGCTTTTACAGTTACTCAGCTGGTTTTCAATGTACTCTTAAGAACTGAAGCCTGGAGAATTGAAGGCCACTGGGAAAGGGCAAGTTTTATGTAGGAAGAGAGTTCTGGAATACTTTCTTTACATTAGTTCCTGCTGAAGGGGTGTCAGTAATTCTCCCCATTTCCTGGTCCTATATAGAAAAGCGATTGGTATTGAAAGATTTCCCACTTAATGGTATTCAGACTGTCTGCTTGTTATTGGAAGAGACTGGGTGACTTATCCTTTCCCTAGTCCCCGGTATTTTAGACGTTGACCACCTGGCAAGCATCTTTGCTCTTACCTGTTTATAAATTAACATGTACCAGGGTTCTGAGCCTTAAATTGTCGAGTCATTGAGTTGGTCTTCTAGTTGTAGCTCTTGGAACAATCAGAGCATGGTAGATTTTCTGGGGATTTCACTTTGCTGTGGTTCAGGCTCAAATCTAATTGTGAGGTGCTGTTTAGAGCAAAAGGACGTTACTGGGAAGAGGAAGGACATGTATGGAAGTGAAAGGAAGGAAGGCAGTTTGGACTCATCGAAGAATGAACAAAGCAGGAATTGCTGGGGTGGGGGACAGTTACTATTATGGGGAGAAATCGAGAACAGAAATTAAATCTGAGATAGGGAAGGAACACCCCCTAATTGAGCTTCAGATGCCAAAAGGAATTCTAGAAAATGTGGGTGGTTTGGTTAAAAGTCAGCAGAGTAATAGTGATGTTTTCTAATTGGTTTTTAAAAAGGGAAAATTTCTGTTACCTAAGGTATGAGCATCATCCTACTTATCACCTCTTCCTCTGATAAGCAGAAGTCATAGATTCCGCAGTCCCCCACTCTCCAGCCCGAGCCTTCCTGCTGAATCCCTCAGGGGTGCAGGGCAGCCCTGTTCTTCTCTGGCTCCCCTCGTTCTTCATAATCTTTGTCTCTTGCTTTAACTCAGCATGCTCAGTGTTCTGTCCTTCATGCGTTGACTACCAATAAGGAGTGAGTCTTCAGCATCAGGCTTGTTTTGGTTTCTGCTATTATGGCCAGTATGTAGAGTCAGATCAACATTATAACCAAGGGACATTTATGTGGGATCTTACTATCCTTGTAGCAGTTGTGCTCTGTCATGAGATATGTACAAGACCACTTGGACACCCACAGACCTGCTTAATTGGCGAGGGACTATTTTCCTTCAAGGGACAAAGCCTTTGAGAAGCTACGAAATTAAGGGGACTGACTGGTTTTTCCCTCAACGCATCTCTTCTTGAGATAGGGCAGGCAGAACCCTTGTCCTTAACTTGCTACTCTGGAGCCTCTGAAGTACTTGGCTGGTTATACCAGTTTCACCACAAAGAGTTCTCCTGACATAGGCATTTTCTGAACTGATAGTTGAAGCTGTTTAACTTACTTTTTCATTCCTTGGTTCCAGAAAAGTAGGGGCCCTCCTTATTCTGTAGTCTCTCAGCCCCAGGAAAAAGAATTTTGGAGGACAGTATTGACTCTATTTGGAATTATTGCCTCTAGTCCAAAATTTGAAGCCTTAAGTCATGGTGAGAATTTCCCCTGGGAGTTTGTGGGCCCTCTCTTTCCTCCGTAGGGTCTCCCTTGCCCACCTGTGGAAGCATAGACACTATTTATCTTACTCTATCACCAGCTCTTGGAACCTCTGAAATTCTCATCTCTTCCCCTCCGTCTGACCATAACATTTCCTCTGCAAGCATGGATGTGGGCTGAGGTGCCGCTCTTTTCAAAAATTGTTGTCCCTTTAGAAATTCAATTCCTTGGAGAACCCCCTGTTTAAAATCATATACAACCTAAAAAAAGATTTAATGATTTCAAATAGAAAGACAAGAGGAAGGCTGTCTTTGGACCAGCCCCTATTTGGAGCCCTAAATCCATAACTACTTTGTTGTCCTCCGGTTCTCTTCACTAGGCTACAGCTATCTGTTCTTACATCAATATAATAAGCCCAGGTGAGAATTACTTTGGGACCTGGAGGACTGGGAGTAGGAGGAAGCGTCCCTTTCAGCTGGCAGACAATTAGTGGAGGCAAAGTAGGCTTCAGCCAATTAGAAACAATTTCCCCACCATGTTTCTTTGTCAAATAGAGAAAGCTATGAGCAGAAATTCTCAGTTGGGCTTGGTCATCAAAAAATGGTGATCTTATCCTGCAGAGAAGCTTGAATAGAACAATTGAGGTCTTCCTCCTAGAAGTCTAATGCTCTCATTCACTGAATTTGTCTAGTACTAAAACTAAGCAGGTAGGTTACTGTGCATCACCCCTTAATTCTTTTCCCTTTTCACTGTTTGGGAAGGAGAGTGTCTGCTAAAGTAACCCTCCCCCTCCCAATTAGATATAGACTCTGCACTTAAGAGAACGTACCTGGATCCTCATCTGTCTTTAGTCTCCTTTTGAGATGGGCAAGGAGGCGGTGCTAGGTAAAAGGAGTAAGCACTTTCGGGGCGGCAGGAGACTGATTTTGGTAAAGCCTGTTAATCTTCATGGACCTGTTTCTTCTCTGTATAATGAAGAAATTGACCTAGAGCAGTTTATTTAAGCAACCTTTTTTCAAATGAGATCTTATGTAGAACCCCAGTATATAAAACATAAGAGTAGGACTGTCTGGTTCAAGTGAGGCTAGTGCAAAGAGCGCCAGCCCCTTGGTGTCTCCTCTTTGCCTTCCTTGGGACATGAAACCTTTTAAGGGCTCCTTGCAGTACCAGTTGAAACAAATCACTGAATTGTATCTTTTATCTAAAGTCTTGAGCTGTGAGTGAAGTCAGCCAGTGTCTCGTTTATTTCTAAAATTGGTAGGGAGGGCGTGGGGGAAATCTCTGCTGCAGGTGATAAAAGTCAGGGTTGTCCAGAGATCCGTGGTCTTTCCAGTGCCACATCCATGAGAGAGCTTTCTTCCTTTCAGTTTCTGCCTCTGGCCCCTCCCAACCCTTTATTCCAAAGAGTTGGGCAACTCGAGTGACTCTCCCTCTGGTCCTTTTTCATGACTGTGGAGGTGTGAGCACCTGATTTGAGTGGGAGCAGCCTTGTGATTTAGGGCATTAATTGAGCAGTGGTTGTTCCTTTGCCTTCCCACGTCATTTTCTCATCCAGGAATAAGTGCCCAGGTCCTATGTCTTTCACTGAGCTGCTTGAAAGTCTGGGTAACAGATCCACCACAAACGAAGAGTTTTAAGAGAAACTTACCTATAAGGGAGAAGTTGTTTTCCTGTGGAGTCTTGAGGACCCCCAAGGGCAGGAAGTGGGCTGTCTTTTCCAGCCTTGCCTCATCGACAAGGAACACTAGTCATACACTCATACTATGTGCTAGGCATGGGTGGAATGCATAGACCTGTTCTTTAGGAGCGTAGGGCCTATGCTCTAAGTGCTCTTGAATCTCCAGTACTTGGGAGCAGGTGAGGGGGGGAGTGGAATTAAGGATGAAGGTGGAGCTGGAATGATAATTGATGATGATGGTAATAATTAAGAATGTTTTTTTTTATGTCTTCTAGCCAGTGGATGCCCAGTATTAAGCCAGCTTGTTCAAAAAGAATTCTGAGATCTTTTCAAACATTGTCTCCTTCACTCTCATGTCTATATTATGTAGCTGAAGTAACGAGTTTGGAAAGTTTCCTGTGGATTACCTAAGGCTACTTACTGGCAGAGCAGTGATGAGATAGGATTGAAACCCAAAGTTTCTGGACTCCTACTTTGTTTTTCTTACCAAGAATTAAACTTTTTTTTTTTCTTTAATATGATGGGAAGTGTTAGGGCTAGGAAACATTTTCAGGAGTGTGGGTACTGAAACCTACTCTCCCCATTTATTTGGCCCTGAAAACAGGAGTGATGAATGGGTGGGCAGAAGAACCTGTTCTTTCTGGGATGGTATAGGTCTGGGAGTTTCATCAGTGAGTCAGCCAGCCTTCCGGGCTAGGGCCACTCCCTATGCTTTGGAGCTCTATGATTATTGCTATAGGCTGAGGACGAGCCCCAACAACTCCTCTCAACTCAGGCCTCATCTCCTTCCATCTAAGGCAACAGATTCAGACAGGCTACTTGGGGTGGTCACCTAGGAATCTGGCAAAATACCCTAGCAACAGCAAGCCTCTCCGCAAGCCAAGCAGAATGTGGGAGATGGCAGAACAGGCTCTGCTCACGCACGCCTCCTTGGTGGGGTGCTCCTCAGAGCGTTCAGGTTGGCAGCAGCGGTTCTCTGATTTGAATCTAGGAGCAAATACTGCCGGCGAAGTTGAGCCATCTGCATCATTTCTAGGTGCTGCCACTCTGGGGGCAGGCTTTATTTTGACAGTAGATAATGGAACTTGATTCTAGGATTTCACACTTTACATGGGTTGGGTTGATATCAAGAAGGCTGTAGGGGTAAAGTTCATTATCCAGGGCTAGGTGTTTGGCAGGCTACCCAAGAAATTGTATGGTTTGCTTTGTTTGGAAATGCAGAAACTGAAGAAAGAATGGGGTCAGAATGACATTTGAGTGTGCGAGGGGGTTGATTTCTTATGCTCATTCACCTTAGTTTCCCTCAGAGATAGAGGTAACCCTTATTTTTTCAGAAGCTCAAGAGGCCACAGTAGCCACAGTGGCCAGTTTTAGAAATGAGACTTTTAAATCATGGCACCTCAGCGTTCTAAGGATTTAATTTCTTTTTCCCTTCTAATTATCTTCCCAGGCTGTAGGAGTCAAGTGAGTCACCCTTTCTCCTCTTCCCCAGGCGGAAATTGAAGCGACAGCTAAGTACTAGGGAGGGGCCCTGACCTGGATGACTGGTTTTCAGTTTCTCTTCCTCCTAAGGAGCCTAGGAGGTCAGGCTTTAGGTGGGGCTATGTAAGAACTCTTCCTTCAGCTTCTAGTTCATCCCACACTCTGCCAAGGTAGGGGGACACCTTTTCTGAACCAAAGAACCTCCAGAGGAAGAGGCTTTCATAGGAGACTTGCTAGAATAAACTTAGAACTGTGACGGAAGGTCTCTTTTGTCCTTGAAATTGATGCTTTCACTGTAGCTTCACTATTTTAGCTCCCAGTTATGTACTGACCCGTCAGGAGAAGCAGAAAGTTAATTGATATTTATTGTCTAAAAAGCCAACACATAATGGATATTTACTTCAAAAACATTTTTTAATGATTAAATGGAATTTGAATAAATAGAATGGTGGTGGTCAGGACTTGTGAGATGCTTTGTGACAGTTTTGTCTGTTTTCATTAGTTTGTTTATATCTCATCAGGGAGCTCAGTTCCTGCTAACTGTCCTGAATCACTCACTGTTCAGGGCTGTGCTTTCTGTTTTGATGGAGACAGATCACCTCTCAGCAGAATTCAGGACTGCGCTGTGGATGAATTCTCCAGACTCATGTGCTGTCTTGTTCTCCTGGCCCCTCCTTCCTTTCTTTCAATGAACTCTTCCTTTCCTTCTGACTGGACTAGATAAAGGGGAGAAAGACAGATGCTGTCCTAATTCTGGAGATTAAGTTCTCAGCCAAAAAGCAGATTAGGGTATTTAGCCACTGTCTTGTAATGAGAAGTTCTTGAGCTGAGAGAGGAGAGAGAGGGCATTAGATGCTACTGACAAAGCAAGTTGCACATCTGTGTTCTGAAACTTCCAGCTTCCAGGAAGTCATCAGAAAAAGGAAGAGCTCTTGCAGCATTCCTACTGGACTCATATCCTGACGGAAACTGAGCATAATTCTGGACCAGGGCACTCTTTTTTTTTTTTTTTTGTCAAAAGTTACCCAAGCGTATCTCCTTGATTTGGACCCCATAGGAATACTAGATATGTTTGGCCAGTTTCTTTTTTCCTACAGGATTTAGGGCTGCTTTGGTCTGATATCTTTTTTTTTTTTTTTTTCCCTTCCCTGCTCTTCTGCTTCATTTATAAACCACAAGGGTTCTAGTTCTGTGTCTTGATACCCATCCTTATCTGGGTGTTGTGTTTTTCTTTTCCCCACCTTGAGAACTAGCCTCTAGTTGAATAAAACTCTCAGGAATATCTGATGCAGTGAAGAAACTTTAGGCAGTTGAGAGTGGTTCAAAGCCAGAGGGAGTAGGAGCCATAGGCAGATGGTATCCCATGCTTTGGGCCAATGTGCAGGTCAGTGGGGCATGGCTGGGATCCAGAAGCCTCTGGCTTCTCCAGAGGAGGGAGTGTAGCTGGCATCAGTTACATACTCAGTCCCTAACTCTTGTGCCTGGTTAAAAAGGAGAAAAGAACAGATCCAAAACATAGAAAGATCCACCAGGGAAGAAAGCATCTGAAGAACATAGAACTTAGTGCAAGGGGTTTTGAAAGGAGAGATTCTGAGTCTTGTACCTTGATCTAAATTGAGCGTTTCCGTGGGAAAGTGGATTCATTTGTTGGGAAGGATAAAAATAATTTGAGACAGCAAAGGTGAGCCACAGAAGATTTATATATAGGTATGGGGGCTGAATCTTGATAGATCTTTATATGATTGGTGTCCAAAGGGTTAGAGGCAGCTTCTCATTTTTTTTCATATCTGTGCAGCTGTCCAGGACTAAGCCTCTATGTGTCACCTGCAGTGCCCGTCTACAATGCGATTGTTTTTCTCTTTGTGTTGGCCAACTTCAGCATGGCCACCTTCATGGACCCAGGGATTTTCCCTCGAGGTAAGATTTCCCTCTCCTCTCTTGAAATTCCTTACTACCTTTGAAAAATAAATATTTTAGACATACACATTTGGTTCTGGGCTTTAGGAGTCCTAGGGTTTTAGGATATTTTTACAGTCTAATGATGAAAAGCAGGTCAAGGTCTTCAGGAATATATGTCATAACTTTTAGCCATGCGATTCCCTTTGAGTCAACTTTTTGATTTTCAATTAACTATTCAGCAGAAATATTTCGAGCATATGGGTTGGATATTATTGCCAGGCACAATAATATCCAAGAAAAATTAGAACAGTGTTTTACAAATTGTGATGGAGGCACGAACAGGGTTCTCTGAGACCATAGAAAATAGTACACTTACGTCTCTGCCCAGATAAATTGGGGAAGTGCTGCTAAAGGTAGGTAGGAAAGACTTTACCAAATAGAGGATGGAGGGGAAGGGCATTCTCTGCAGAGAAAGGAGCATATGCAGAAGATTGTGGCCATGAAATGCTGAACACAGTGGTGTGGAAGACAGCGTGCATGGCGAGGCCAGAAGGGGCAAACTATAAACCCAGAGCCGAATTGTGAGAGGCTTTCTATCCTAAGTTAAATAGATTATATTTCTTCTTTGGATAGCAAGATGTCTTTAATTGGAGGAATCACAGGATCAGATTTCATTTTATAAAAATAATTCTTGTAATAATACACAGATTCCATATGGGAGGCTGTTGGAATAATGCAAACCAGATGAGAACTTGAATTCAAGGCTGGATTTACAGATTTTTCAAAAGTACACTCAACAGAACTTTTCATGACTAACTGCTTATTAGGGGAGAGTAAGAGGGTGAAGGAATTGTCTAAGACAGTTCTAAGGTTCCTAATTTGGGAGATAAGTTGGATGCTGATTTTTAGAAATCAAGATATGAGTTACAGGAATGTTGAACAGGTTTGGAGGGAAGACAGAGCATCTTAGACATGCTGAATTTGAGATACTTACTGGTCATTTAGATAGAGTTACCCAGTGAGCAATTAAGTAGTCTGACTTGCCGTCTTCAGCCATGTGGTATTTGAAGCAACAGGAGTAGTAAGATTGTCTAGAGAAAGTGGAATGAGATTAGGAAAGAACCAAGGTCAGACCTGATCAGCACTGACATTTTAATGAGGAGCAGAGGATAAGGAGGCACTATTGAAGAGGGATTGAGCAAGAAGGGTTAGTAGGAGGAGGAACTGGACAAAGCGAGAGCTAAGGAAAGTTCATGGCGGGGCCGATGGTTGACAGTATCAGATATTAGGTCCAATTGTGTGGAAACTCAGAATGCCCATTGTTTTGGTAACTAAGAAATTAGTGATCTGAACAAGAGTGGTTTTAATGGTGTGTTTATATTTGTATGTGGGGGAGATACAGTTAAATTACCCAAATTGTAATGGTTTGTAAGGCAATGAATGGGAAATGAGGAGGCAGAGTTAGCGAGTGTTAGGATTACTCTTTCAAGGAGTGAAACCGAGACGGCAGAAAAAAGAATATCTTACGGGAAAGGAAGTGGTTTTTTTTTTTTTTTTTTTTTTTTTTTTTAATGATACAAAAGGCTTTAGCATGTTGGTAGCCCGAGGAGATAGAACCAGAGGAGAGAGAGAAGCTAGAATAGAATAAAGGGGATAATTGAAGAGTGATCTTGAGCAGTGGTTGCCAACCTTTTTGGCACCAGGGACCAGTGCTCCTAAGAGAATCTAGTGCTTAATGATTTGAGGTGGAGCTGAGTCGGTGATGCTGGGGAGCGGCTGCAAATGCAGATGAAGCTTCACTCCCTGGCTGGCCGCTGCTCACCTCCTGCTCTGCAGCCAGGTTTCCTATCTGTTGGTGGCCTGGGGATTGGGGACCCCTGACCTAGAGGAAGGAGAAGCTTTTTCCCATGCACATAGAAAGGTTATGCTTACAGAAGAAGTAGGCCGTTTCTGGGATAGGAGGTGAAAGTAAGAACTGTCATTAGTGGAATAAGAGGTAGAAAGAGAAACTGATGAAGGTTGTTGCTGGTGACATCTAATTTTCCTCCCAAATGAGAAGTTTTCTTGTAAGACAGGTGGAATTGGGGTAGCAATTTTGGTGAGATGAAGTTTTTCTGAAATTGTGCTGAGAAGCCTGTGCCACCGCACTTTGTTTGTGACTTTTGTTTCAAAGATTAGGTGAATGAAAGGAACTTTGAGTCCCTAAAACCAAGGAGGGCTGCTTTCAAGAGCCATTATTGATCTTTTAGCAAGTGTTTATTATCTGTATGGAAGGCATTATGGTCATTTGGAATGATTTTTTTTTTTAAAGATCCTTGCTTTCAAATAGCTTTGTTTAGAGAAGGAGATGGGGAAGACGTTTATATGAATAAACACACTGTACTAGGTTATAAGAGTAATCAAAGAACTATGTAGCACTTCAAGAAGGAAAAGAGCTCACTTCTGGTAGATGATGGGTGGAAGGAACAGAAATTTCAAAATAAGTAGCATTTGAGTTTTTTTCCTTTCAAAGAAGAACCTTTTTTGAAAAGTAGAGATTTTAATAGTGAATATTCATTATGTAGAAACTTCACCTATAATTTCACAGCCCAGAGATAGCTACTGTTTATATCTCCTCATATTTTGAAGACATAGATACAGTATACTATGTAGTTGTGTGTATTTTTATCTATTCTCAAGATGGGATTTTTTTGTTTGTACTGTTCTTCACCTTGCGTTTTTTTCACTTATAAGCATTTCCCCAAGTCAGTAAAATTGGAAAATTTAATTTTTAACCCTACACCATATTTAAGTTTTCCTTCTCACATGTATTTTTTTCTAAATTAATAATAAAAAATAAAAATCGTACACTGTAACAATAGCCAGGTTATGGAAGCAGTTTAAATGCCCATCAACAGACGATTGGATAAAGAAATTGTGGTTCATATATACAATGGAATATTACTCAGCCATTAAAAAAAATGAAATCCATTTGCAATGACATGGATGGACCTAGAGGTTATTATACTGAGTGAAATAAGTCAGAGAAAGATACCATATGATTTCACTTATATGTGGTATCTAAGGAACAAAAAGAACAAACTAATCAAAAACAGACTCACAAATATAGTGGACAATTTGGTGACGAACATAGGGGAGGTGGGTTGAGAGGCTGGGAGAATGGGGTTAAGGATTAAAGAAGTACAAATTACTATTTGGTAGTTGGGCATGGGGAGCATGGAAGAGGTAATGCAGTCAGTGTTAATATGATGGCTAAGTGGAGGGCCAGGGGAAGGAGGGAGCATTTGCGGAGATCATTTTATGAACATTATAGATGTCTAACCAATGTACTGTACTTGAAACTAATTTAAATAAATTTATTTAAAAAAAATACACACTGTCGATGAGAAGGCAAATAATGTCCTTTAAGTTTTGAAGTGGCATGGTGGGTTTTTGATAGCTGGAAATTGAAAGGCATTCAGGTAAAGAGAGCTGAGAAACAGTACCAAAATATATATGTATAGGTAATATAGCGGAGGAAGATCTTTTGGGCAAGGACTTTGTGCACAGAAGAAAAGGTTGAAGTTTGGTCCTCTCTTGGATTATTACAGTTCAGCCAAGCACTTGTAGGTACTGAACTATTATGCAAACTCATACATATGTGGTTTGATCTGTAAATTATTTCTTTTAAAATTCATAATATGCAAACCAAGAATGTCAGCATATCCATATCAGGGCCACCTGAGTCATATTCTCTTGAACCTCATTTCCAGTGCATAATAAATTGCTTCCTCATATGTATTCCCACAGTGTTGTATATAGAGCCGATCTCACGGTATTAGATTTACTAGTTCTTAGTTTTTCTCTCCAATTAGTCTGAATTCCTTGAAAGCAGAGGCCATATTTTAAATATCACAGCTTAGTACAGTTCTGGCACAATTATTTTTTAATTGACTTTTCCTCTCTGCAGCTGAGGAGGATGAAGACAAGGAAGATGACTTCCGAGCTCCCCTTTACAAAACGGTGGAAATCAAGGGCATCCAGGTGCGCATGAAATGGTGCGCCACCTGCCGCTTCTATCGTCCTCCTCGATGTTCCCACTGCAGCGTCTGTGACAACTGTGTGGAGGTAAGAACCCTGAGTCGGGTAAGACTTGCTACTGAACCTCACTTACCTTCTTCCTGCCCTAGAGCAGGAATCGGATCCTGTAGGTTTTTGGCCTTGGATGAAATACAGTCCTGGGTAAGTACCTGGGCTAAGTGTTCTAGCTCTTTCAAAAAGTGTTAACGGTGATGTACAGAGGAGAGGTAGAGCATAAATAGTCTGCTGTTACAGGGGGGACCTCAAGTGGCCATAGACTTTCTCAACACCAAGATTCATACATAGCTCCAGCCCTCCATCCTTTGGCTCATCTTTCTGGTTATTCGTACTGGCTTTATCTCTTGCTTCTACTACATCATGATGCATTTGAATTTTACGGTTATATTTCTCTTCCTGCCTATCCTTCTGCATCCCTTGCTTTAATTTTTAACATTTTTTCCAGTTGGTTCTTACTTAGCTATAAGCTTTTGTCTGCCAGATTTTCCTTCCAGTCTTCTTTTCTTGTGAATCTTGATGTTTTTACAAAGCCTCTGATATTTGTCCCTTTCATTGTTCCTTGGTCACATAGGATAAGCTTTGAGAGGTGGCCTTGTCCTTTGATCAGCCTCTTGAAGCACTTCCTTTTAGATCAATAGAGCAAGATAAAGTGCTTGAGTCTGTTTTTAATTTTGCAACTAAATGATGAACAGGATCACAGGTTACTGAAAACAACACTTAAGTTCTCTCATTTGTTCCTCCTCTTGACCAAAATGATCTATTGCTGTGGTACAAGGATGCCTCTCAGTCTGTCTCTTTTTGCCCCTAGGAATTTGATCATCACTGCCCCTGGGTGAACAACTGTATTGGTCGCCGGAACTACCGTTATTTCTTCCTCTTCCTCCTTTCCCTGACAGCGCACATTATGGGCGTGTTTGGCTTTGGCCTCCTTTATGTCCTCTACCACATGGAGGAACTCTCAGGGGTCCGCACGGCTGTCACGTATCCTTCAAGGCTTGTGGGTTGCACGATTGGGAGGGGGAAGAATGAGGGAAGTTAAATGCCATGTGGCGAGGCTCAAGGGAAAATGGCTACAGTATGCGCCAGGGAGGGTGACAGCGTGGTGCTCTGTTCTCCTTGACCGCTTGGCTTCAGAATGGCAGTGATGTGTGTGGCTGGCTTATTCTTCATCCCTGTAGCTGGCCTCACGGGATTTCACGTGGTGCTGGTGGCTAGGGGACGCACAACCAATGAACAGGTATGGGACGAAGTGGCTAGGAGACCGCTGTAGAGCAGGCAGGGTGTGTGTCTGTTAGCCCTCTGATTAGTGTGTAGCATAGAGCTTCCACAAATGTATGCTTAATGAATACTTTTTATGAGGAGGTGTCCAAGTTCCTCATGTAATCATGAGAGCAGAGGCCATCTCTCAGTTAACAGATGTGTACAGAATGCCCGCTGGGTACTGGGCAGTTTGGGCTCTGAGCTTATAAGAAACTTAAAAAAAGACCCGAGCCAGCCCTCAAGAAGCTTATAGTGCACTTAAAGGGAAACAAGTATTTTTGTGCTTATAATAGATAACCTTACTTGCTTGCTCTTAGTGTATCATCTTAGCTTTCAGTAGAGAGCTGTTCATCCCCATTTTACATGAGGAAACTGATGTTCAGGGTGAGCTACCATGAGATCGGCCTAGGATTTGAACTGAGGACCCTGACTCTAGAGTTTCTGTTTTAACCATCATAGGTATAAGCTGCTTGTTGGCAGGATTGTTTTTTACTCATTTTTGTATCTCCTAGATAGTGGGTACACAATAATTTGTCATTGATTTGTGTTTTGGCCTTTGGAGGTCAGGATCCCCTTGTCTTGACTGATCGGGTCCCTTTTTCCTCCTCCTAGGTTACGGGTAAATTCCGGGGAGGTGTGAACCCCTTCACCAATGGCTGCTGTAACAATGTCAGCCGTGTACTCTGCAGTTCCCCAGCGCCCAGGTACATCCACCCTTTGGTCTAGTGTTCATTTTTCATCAAAATATATGTTTCCTTTGGGCTCATTGTATTACAGGGGAGGTCTGGTGGGTGACTGTCTTTAGGAAGGGTGCTCTTAGAATGGGAAGTGCCTGCAAGGAGGAGACGTGCCATCCTTTGGACCCTGTGAGTTCAGTTGATATTCGTCAGATATTATGTATGATTACTCTCCTCTGAGAGTTGAGATTTACTCCAGAGTGCTTGAGCTAGGTATCTGCCCAGAGGCCTAATCTTGCTGCAGTTCTTCATGGAATCAAAGAAATCAATTCAGTGTTGACCTTTTCACTGGCCTTCTAGGACTGTTTCTTGTGTAAAAATGCTTTATTTGAGGTAGGCAACCAAGAGATACGCTGGAATGAATGAATTAAAGCCCTTACTCTCGGCACTCAGGTATTTGGGGAGACCAAAGAAAGAGAAGACAATTGTAATCCGACCTCCCTTCATTCGACCAGAAATGTCAGATGGGCAGATAACTGTGAAAATCATGGACAATGGCATCCAGGGAGAGCTGAGGAGAAGTAAGGTGAGGAATTTAGGGTAGTAAAGCTATATAACTTAGGGACTCTCACTCATGGCAAAGAGATGGAATCTTGCTTTTAGTTGACATCACATAGTATTTATCACTTTCTGATTTGTGTTAAAATTATTTAAATACATATCTTCTTTTCTCCATTAGATTTTAAGTTCATTGACATTAAAAATCGAGTCCATTCATGTCTATATCTTCATAGGACTTAACATAGCAGCTTGCAGATGGTAGGAGCCCAACAAGTAGTTGTAGTGAAAATGAAAAAAAAAGTGACAGGATTAAACTCTTGTTGAAAACTTTTCTTTATCTAATACTGTTCCCAAACTAACTCTTTCCGTATCTTTCAGTCCTTGTTTAGAAATATATGGTAATTGCCTCCCCAAAACCCCTTGTATACTAGTTTAATACTTTGGGTTGCCCTGACACCAGGTTTGCCAATCTGATTTTCCCTCCTGTGTCCAGTCTAAGGGAAGCTTGGAGATCACAGAGAGCCAGTCTGCAGATGCCGAACCTCCACCTCCTCCTAAACCCGACCTGAGCCGTTACACGGGGCTGCGAACACACCTCAGCCTGGCTACTAATGAGGGTAAGGACTGTTGCAGGAGTGAGGAGGTGACTGAACAGGCAGGCAGAAGGCTGGGAGAGAATACTTGTGCTGTGTCTGGGAATGCCTGACAAGTGGTACTTGAGCCACTTCTTTGGACACTGAGAGAAAGGGGATACTACTTAGCTCTTGGGCATTTGTTGGGGGAACTGTCAGCTCTAGACAGACCTGTTTGGTGCATTCTCTCATGCTAAGTTCTGGCCTGGTATGAGTCGTTAGTCTTGATATTAGCAAAATCACGTTCCTAGGACTTGCCCTTTGCTAGGGATAGCGAGTCCTCCCTTGTTCTCCCCTGTACTTAGGAACCCTAGTCAGGTTAAGAGAGCAGCCTGTAAAGTGGTGCCCTGGGCCTTTCTTCTTGCAGATAGCAGCCTCTTGGGCAAGGACAGCCCCCCCACACCTACCATGTACAAGTATCGGCCAGGCTACAGCAGCAGCAGCACATCAGCCGCTATGCCTCACTCTTCCAGCGCCAAGGTACTGAGTTCTCTCTGAGAAGCAGGTCGTAATGTATGCCAGCTGTTGTGGAAAAAAGAAGATTGGGAGAAGAGAAAGAAGAGGCAGAGGGAGGAAAAGAAACCAAAGGCATTTTACTAATTGTTGGTGTTGGTGGGATTGAATCTCCTTGATAATCTTACTTCATCAAAGGGGACAACTAGCATAATAGGTAAAAGCAGATTACAGCATCATACCTGACTTCAGAACCCATCAGTAAAAGTTACTTAACCTCTCTAAGCCTAATTTTCTGTACCTTAAGATGAGATGATTTGTCCAACTGATAGATTTGCTTTAGAGATTAAATAAGATAATGCATGTAAATGTTCTAAACTTATTGCTGGCACCTAAGAGATAGTTTTTGACCGACCCTTGGGCCCTGGGGCCTTGTGTCTGTCACACGAGGAACACTAAGAACCTGCTTTACTTTCTCCCCCAGTTGAGTCGCGGTGACAGCTTGAAGGAGCCCACCTCAATTGCAGAGAGCAGCCGCCATCCCAGCTACCGCTCAGAGCCCAGCTTGGAGCCAGAGAGCTTCCGTTCTCCCACCTTTGGCAAAAGCTTTCACTTTGATCCACTGTCCAGTGGCTCACGCTCCTCCAGTCTCAAGTCGGCCCAGGGCACAGGCTTTGAGCTGGGCCAGCTGCAGTCCATTCGTTCAGAGGGCACAACCTCCACCTCCTATAAGAGCCTGGCCAACCAGACACGCAATGGAAGTCTGTCTTACGACAGCCTGCTCACTCCTTCAGACAGCCCTGATTTTGAGTCCGTGCAGGCGGGGCCTGAGCCAGACCCGCCCCTAGGCTACACCTCTCCCTTCCTGTCGGCCCGGCTGGCCCAGCAACGGGAAGCCGAGAGGCACCCACATTTGGTGCCAACTGGCCCAACACACCGAGAGCCCTCACCAGTTCGGTACGACAATCTGTCGCGCCATATCGTGGCCTCCCTCCAGGAACGAGAGAAGCTGCTACGCCACTCACCCCCACTCCCAAGCCGTGAGGAAGAATCAGCCTTGGGGGACTCTGGCATCCAGTCGACACCAGGCTCAGGCCATGCTCCTCGTACTAGTTCCTCCTCAGATGATTCGAAGAGATCACCCTTGGGCAAGACTCCACTGGGACGACCTGCTGTCCCCCGTTTTGGCAAGCCAGATGGGCTAAGGGGCCGGGGGCTAGGGTCTCCTGAACCAGGCCCAACTGCCCCATACCTGGGCCGATCTGTATCTTACAGCAGCCAAAAAGCCCCACCTGGGGTCTCTGAGACAGAGGAAGTGGCTTTGCAGCCGTTACTGACACCCAAGTAAGTATTATTAGCTCATCTTGGCCCGCAACAGACTTAAAATTAGCATGCCGCCCCCTGCAGGTGTCAGGACTGGGCTGTACATTCTAGTACAGATGGACCCAGGATTAGCTCGCTTGTAGATAGATAGCTCTTCATTTTCACTCTCACTTCAGCTGCCTTCATCGGCCATTCCAGTTAAAAGACTGAAGATTAATACTTCTTTCTTAATCCCATCTTCCTAAACAGTAATGTATTTGTCTGGGAGCAAGGTATGCAAGATAACTGCTATTGGAGAGAAGAAATTAATTGAGGAATCAGGGTTTTAAGCAGAGCAATAAAACAAGGGAATGGTTGGGTAAGAAAGTGCATATGTAGAAATGTACATAATTTTTTCTCTAAACTTTTAAAACTATCTCCCTTCTCTGCGTTTTATGTCCCACTTCCTGACATCTCCCTCTCCTTTTCTCCCCAGAGATGAAGTACAGCTCAAGACTGCCTACAGCAGATCCAACGGGCAGCCCAAGAGCATAAGCTCAGTCTCCCCTGGCCCAGGCCAGCCACCTCTCAGTAGCCCCACAAGGGGAGGAGTCAAGAAGGTGTCGGGGGTGGGCGGCACCACCTATGAGATTTCCGTGTGAGCCTTTGGCACCTCCCCTCCCCCACACCTCTACGCCTACACCAAAGGGCCCCAGGCGGCCACCGTCCTTTCCTCAAGGGGCTCCCCTCCCCTGCATGGACATTTTTTAAACCACCGATTCCAAGAGGATGAGGAGCGTTTTATAAAATGCGGTGGAGTTGGGGAGTCGGAGAGTTGGGGCCCTGAGACGGGGTAGCAACCCCTTTACCTTTTAAGACCCTCCCTTCCTTGACCCCTGGACCAGACTCAGTGGACATTTGTGCAATTGCTCGCCCTGGAGGGAACCAGATCATTTTTAAACCAGAAATAATTTTTTTTATTATTGTTACGGATTCTATTTTTTTCCTCTTCTGCGTTACCAGGTGTGTGTGTACATATATATATATATATATTATAAATATCAAAGAAATTATATATCTATCCCGGGATGGGAGAATGAGGGAGGGATATGTTTAAGGAGGGGGATCTTACTCTTCCCATTCCTCAGACCAGCAGGAAAGGAAAATAGGGGATAGAAGTCTTCCTTTTCCCAACGGTTCTCTCTCTCTTGTCCCGGTTACCAACTAAGGAAATAGCACCCCCTGTCGTTGGTGCTAAGTGATCAGGAAATAAACCAGGGAGAGGCGAGTCTGGGGTCTTGGTCAGAGGAAGGAAGGAAGGACTTGGAGAAGAGAGTTTTCTAGGCTCATTGGCAGTTTCCCCAGGAGAGGGGTCACAGCCCCATGACTTTGGTGGTGGTGGGCAGATCAGGAAAAGAGCTTCGCTGAGCTCTGGAAACAATTTTGGAAAATCCCCACTTCTTGGGGGAGAGGGATTTGGGTGGGCTTCTTCAACCAGCTCCTCAAAGCCTTTCCCCATCTCACACAGTTAACGTTATTTTTAAATCAAAGGCCGGGAGAGAAGAATCCAAAAAGCAATATTTTTCATCACATGCCAAAAATGGGATAGAGAGAAGGAGTGGCAGGCCTAGGCCCCTCCAGTTGTCCCTTGGGGGTTACCCCTCAGCCCACCTCAATATGGTGCTGGGTAGAGGGGATACCTGGGTTCTAACCTCTAACTAGGGGAGACCCCAGCCTCTAAGTAGAGGCCCTTTTATTTTTTATTCTGACTAGCCATTTTAAACCGACAAGGAATAAAAAGAAATCCTGATCTAACCAGCTCCCCCTGACTTGTGTTGTTTTGTCTGGTTAAGGCAGGGTGAGTAATCCCTGGCGGGAAGTTTGAAAATTTCATAAGCTTCTCTGGGCCCGACCCATTTTTAGGCACAACTACAGTGAAAATAACCACTTAAAACAACAGGTCCTGTTTTTATTTCCATGATTTAATTTTAAAAATTCCTGAAAGAAATCTTTTGCAACCGCTAAAGCTTCTTGTCATTTCGAAGCTTAGAGAAGTCTTTGACTTGTGCCATAGTTGTTTCTTAATACAGAATTTTGTCTCCGGAAAGTAAAGTTCATTTTAGATGCAGCCAGAGGGGAGACAGTGGATGACCCAAGTATGGAAAAGGCAGATGGGAAATGTGGGTGGCAGTTCAATTTGCTAGCTCATACTTTGTTTGCAAAAGCAAAAGACCGTACCCTAATCGGGGTCCTCAGGCACTAAATCTCAGAACACTGGCCAGAACCCTTTATTTTCATTGTCTATAACTTTAGTACATAAACTCTTGTGCTGAAATCCTAGATTAAAACAAACTAAATGAGTGGTTTTCTGTCTACTGATCTAGGAACAACCTTGGATTTGTGTAACAGATTTTAACTGTTCTTTGTCAAATGTAGCTTAAGTCAGAATACAGTAGCTTGTTTATTCATGGATGTTTTCAGTTACCTGTCCTGCTGCAAAGACTGAAAGACTGAAGGGGTTTATTTTACATTTGCTAGTTTATGCTGCCTTTTTGTTGCCATCTTAGAAGCTTTGAAATGTTTTCACAGCCAAATACTTTCATTGTTTTAACTCAGAAATGAAGCAGGTCAAAAGTTCTTATTATAAAGACAAGAGAAGGATTTACCTTTGCTTGCCAGATGTTTACTTCAAAAAAAAAAAAAATCATAGGCTTGACTAAGAATCAACCTGTTGAAATACACTGGTGACTGTGGGTACTTTTTCAGTTGGCTATTGTTTCAACACAGAATTGACCTAGAACACAGAGGAGCCCTAACTAGATCAGCTCTTCAGATGGAGCCTAAAGATCATCCAGGTGGCTTGGTTCTCAACATTATGGGCAGGGTGTTATGTGTCTGCTGTGGGAAGGTATTAGCAAGCTCTGCCTAAATCTCATTTTGGTTTCCCTGCCTGCTGATGAGATAACTGTAATACAAGACCCAAATCCCCTCAGATCTTAGCAATGCCTTAGCTTAAACCCTGACCCTCACAGAAAGGCACTTACCTCTTAACCGGTAGCCACACTTAAGCCAGTTTGATAAATGCAATTTTTTTTTAAAAAAAGAAAAAAATCATCATAAATCAGATCAAGTCCCAAATCAGACAAATTGCACAAAAGAGATGAGATGAAAGCTTCCCCAGAGAGGAAGAGATGTCCACAAGGAAGCTCAGCTGAGCCTTACAAAAGCATGGCCCTTCTCTCACGATGTGTCACTCTAACCGAGCACAGTAGGAGCCGGCTTCTGTTCCAGCCTTCGGGGATGCTTCTAAGGCAGTGTCCGAGAGCCAAGAGGCAGCTTTTGTCAGGTTTAGGACAGCAGGAGGCCATTCTGGCAGAGTCCAGTGGTCCTGTTAGCGGAGACTGCTGCTGCTGCTGGCCTGAGAGCTGCCCATACCAGGGTGGTCGGGACTGTGTCGGTTCTGGGGAAAACAAAAGAGGGTTAGAGAACAGCCTTGATCAGGGCTGCACAGGGAAACACTGCAACATGCCCTGTGTTTTCAATCTTGGGTGCAACCTGAGGCCAAGGACTCCACCTAGGACAGGGGTGGGACATGGGGAAACTTACTGGACTGCAGCACCAGGCCCCTACCCTACCTTCTTTTTCTTCTTCTCTTTCTTCTTCCTTTTCCGCTCAGGATCTTCTTCTTTTTTCTTTTTCTTCTTCTTGTGATCCGAATCAGATGGTGTTTCTGTAGGAGACATTAGGTGCCTATCATCTGTAGAGCTCAAAATTCCCTCCTACTAGGACTGTAAACTACAGGAAACCCCTAGTCAAGGGCAACTGCATTTCCTCAGATGGCCAGAGAGGATACATAGGCACTTTGCTAAGGCCCCTGTCCCAAGTTCCCACTTGCCCAGGAGACCCCAGTACATCAGTTTCTTCCTTCAGAAAAATTTGGGAGTCCAGGGCTCTGTAAGAAACTTGACTGGGTTTTTAACTGAGGAAGGCTGAACCAGATTCAAAATGTCAGGTTTTCTGGCTTTGAATAGAACCGCTTCTTACCTGGGGGGACAGGATCTTGGGTACGACTCTGTTTGTGCTTGTGCTTATTCTTCTTCTTGGGAGGCTGAATATGCATCAGACGACACTGCTCTGGCAACTGAAGGAACCAAAGGAAGGTGCAGGTGAGTGCAGTGGGGAAATCCCCTGCTCCCATCATCTGTTCTGCTCAATAAGCTAGAAGGACAGACTTTGACAGAAAAACCACCTCCATGTCTTTCAGGGCTCCCCATTTGCCTTCTTCCTCCCGAAGAGGGGACTTACCGGGCCAGTGTGCAGGCGGAAGCCAGCCAGCATTGTCCCTGTGATAGGATTGAAAGAGCCACCAAGAATAGGGGGCTTCTCGATGAGGGAGCGGAGGCTGCTGTTATCATGGGAACCAGGCAGATCAATCATCCCTGGCAGGTCAGGCAGAAAGTTGCTCAGCTTCTCTTTCACCTTCTTCCCACAGAATTTGTTATAGGCATGTTCCAGGTTGTAGTGTGTGATCAGGTTAGTGCTGCCTGTCAGCTCCGTGTTGCCTAGAGGCCACAGGGAGAATTTTTTCAAAAGAATATAAACTTATTAGTAATAAGGATCTAGTGGCAAGGGTGGAAATATCCAACCTACAACTTCATCTAGAGTTATGATGAACGTGAAGGGTAAAATGTTTATAATCATTCACTCGGGAACACTCAGGTCCTGAATCGTGAGGCCCTTGAGGGCAGAGACAATGCCTTGTTCACTCATGGATGGCTGGTGCTCCAAACGCCACAGCCTCGGTGCTCAATAACTATTAAAGGAACAAGGTATTTTTCTCCATACCTCCAGGCCTTACCCTATTCTTTTCCTGGTAATTTTACATCAAACATCCCAGAACTGTGGGCTACTGTTAGTGGCACGAGGCTTGTGCCACAGCGCCTTTCCTCATAAGTTGGTACTGCCTCCTACCATTACAGTATCCTGATTTTTCCCCTCTTTCTGTCACCTCTCCTCCTTCCAGGTGGTTATGCTCAAGGCTCAGGTGAAAGGGCACTCTGTGCTTTTTCTGAACTCTAACAAGAGTCTATCCGACTTTTAGACTAGTGGTTCTATGAAGATGATTTATAAATTTCTCTCCCCAGCCCTGACTCCTCTCCTGAAAACTAAACTTGCATTTCCAACTTCCTCTTAGTCAATTCTATGCAGATTCTCTCTCTCTCTCTCTCTCTCTCTCTTTTTTTTTAAATGCCGATAGCACCTGGTGTTGTTTCAAGGTGGTCTCCCATCCAAGTACTAACCAGGCCCGACCTTGCTTAGCTCCCGAGACAGGCGAGATCGGGCACGTTCAGGGTGGCATGGCTGTAGACTCTCTTTTTTTTTTTTTTTTGACTCCAAATCTTCCTCACATCATTCATGGTTTCTCTACTTCAGAACATAGCACGCTCATTCTCCAGGTATTTTTAGAAGCACTACTCAGTTCAAAAATCTCAATGGTTTCCTATCACATTCAGGAAAAAGCTCAAATTCTTTTTATCTGGCACTCATGGTTAAACACATCTTACTATAATTTAGCTTTGAGGCCTACTCAACCACTAGTTCTCTATGCAAAATTTCTGATCCATCCAAATGGGTCTCTACCATCTCCTGAGAAAAAAACAAAACAAAAACAAAAACCACCCCTCATAGTGTTTCCTTTTTGGAAACGTCTTTTAGGAAAATTGACCTAATTATAGGAAAATTCTTCCTAATATTCCTCACCAATATGAATTCTTCAAGGTCCAGCTCAAGTGACCACTTATTCCTCTGTCATTTTGGATAAGAAACACGTTTTGAAAACCATCATGTAGTTCTTAATAGTTGCTATGACCATGAAGTAATGCAATTGGCCTTGATAAGAAATACAGTTACTACTTTATCCTTAAACCACGTGATTTGCATCCCTAAGTAAAATAAGTTCCTTAAAAACAAGGATCAAGCTTATTAATCTTTTTCCCCTTTCACTACATGACCCCACCTTCCTATACCACCGGCATTAGCCCAGAATATCTATTCAGTATCTGTCAACTGATTGATATAAATAGGTACGATCAGAATTGGTAAGGTTAAAGAAACTGCTCGTAAACATGAACCACTAACCAACCAACCAAAGTCAACCTCTCTATGCTTGTGTTTTTAACTATAAAATGCAGATAACAATGCCTACTTCAAGGGGCTAGTCTAAGTATGTATTATGTTCATTATTATTTCCCTCAACTCTTGATATAGCAGTAGGACTTACAATGTACTGAAAGGCATTTTGGAGCCTTAACATGTCCAAAATGACTTGACTTCCACCTCCTCAAACTTGTTCCTTCCTGGTCACTGCACTACCATCTGCTCAATTATTCAAACCAAGAATTTAAAAATCATCCCCTATTCCTCTCTTCTTTACTTCTATATTCAACCCTTCGTTCCTGTCAGCTCTACCTCTAACATTTATCTTGCATCCATTCATTTCTCCCTTCTACAGTTATCGCCTAGTCAAAACCATCATCTCTTTCCTGGGCTACTAAGCAGTAACTTGACTGGTTTCCCTACTTCCCATTCTTAATGTAGCTGCTTGAATGATTAAAAATAAATAAATTAGTTAGATCATGTCGCCTTCCTGTGTTAAAATGGATTCCCCTGACTTTAAAATCTAAATGCTTTATAAAGGCCTCCGCTTACCACCCCCCCGGCCCGCCCCCGCAACCCCTGCCTCTTCATCTTCTATCACTTTTTTCTCTTGTTCATGTCACTGGAGTCCAACTGGTTTTCTGTCCCTTCCAAGCTTTTTTTCATATGGGGGCTTCTGATCTCACTTCCTGTATTTAGAATCGTCTTTCCCTCTCATTCGTACGTGGCTGGCCCTTTCTCTATGCTTACCTTCTAGCTCAAATGTTACCTACTCAGGGCTTACCTGATCACTCTAGCTAAAGTAGCTGTGCCTCCTCAATTCTTTATTACGTTTTCTCCTTGTAGCACTAACCAGTATCTGCTATCCTATTTACTCTGCCTGCTCCACTGATATGTAAACTTCAAAAACGCAAGGATCTTGTCAGTCTTGTTCACAGCTGTATCGTCAGCATTTAGAACAGTGTTTGGTAGATAGTAGGTGCTCAACAAAATAATTTTTTGAATGAAAGAATCTGGTTCAAGTCTAATCACTTCAAACAGCTGAAGAAACGCCAGAAGCCGTGAGGCGGGTAACATGCCCCAAACCAACATCAAGTTTGTGGCAGATCTGAAACTAAAACCCTAGGTCCACAGGGATGTTAAATCGGCACTCCTGAGTTCCAAACTCAAACTATGGATCATTTTTAGAGAGCCATAATCCAGTGTCAGGGACAGAGACCGGATATGACGTGAAAGACGGTCATGGGGATGCATTCTCTTCTCATCCTCAATCCATCCGAAGAATTCACATCATCATCCCTTTGGTTGTGAATCCTCAAAGGCCTTTCAATTTAGAGCTCTAAGGTGCTGGCACTCGTTGCCTAGGTTACCTTGCACCTCCGCCGGCCGGCTTAGAAGCATGCCCATCACCCCCTCGTTATGATCTGATTGGCTGACTTCGGCCAGGCCTAGTACTCACCTGGCAGTTCCCGCATTAGGTAGAAGGGACCACAACCAGCTGCTTTGTCTGCGCCGGGAGGGGCGGTGACCGCGATGGGGGGCGGAGCTGTGCCGGGTCCCCCGCCTGGAGGAGGGGGAGGCGGAGGTGGAGGTTTTCCTGGTCCGAAGCCGAGTGCAGTTGGGGGCGGCGGTGGGTCAGCCTGAGCTCCGAACAGCGCCGTGAAATTCTCCATTTTCCCCTCTGTCCCGGTGTCTGGCGCTAGTGATTTTCATTGGACAATCCTTTCACGGCGTACCGTCCTTTTCCTCCCTGAGCCACTTATCATTGGATGCTTCGGGACCCGCCTACCTTTTCCCGGCAACTACTTCCGTCGCTTTTTGAGCACGTTCAGAAAGTGCTATCTAACCTTATTAAAATCTTTGTTGTCGCCGCCAGCCACAGTCGCATATCCAATAAAATGACTTAGGTGGGAAAAAGCGACAGCGAGATTGACGAATAAAGCATCAAGTCCCTTTTCCAGTTCCTCCCTATCGCGGCGCCCAATCAGAGACCTACCTCTGGGTCCGGAGGCGGTGCATCCGAGGCTAGGCCCAATAGAAGGCTGAATGGCGGGAGAGGCGGGGCCAGACCCCCCGACGCCGGAGAGCGGCGAGCACCCGCGGGCCCAGAAGATGGCGGTCCTGGCACCCTTAATTGCTCTGGTGTATTCGGTGCCGCGACTTTCACGATGGCTGGCCCGACCTTACTATCTTCTGTCAGCCCTGCTGTCTGCTGCCTTCCTACTCGTGAGGAAGCTGCCCCCGCTCTGCCACACTCTCCCTACGCAACGCGAAGACGGCAACCCGTGTGACTTTGACTGGGTGAGCGACCCCCGCCTCGGGACCCGGCGACCTTGACTGCCCTTTCCCTCGCGGTTGCATCAGGGGGCCCCGAGGTTCACCTTTTTGAGAACACCTGAGGTTCCGAGCCTGTTGCGAATTTGCCATTAGAGTATAGGGCCTGGACCGTCATCGATGGCAAAACAGCAAGTTAGCCTCCTGCACATCAGCCTGGGCCTTCTGACGCTTGAGTCCAGGATTCTTTCCATCTTACTATTCATATTCGTCAACAGCCCTGCCCAAATGCTACACGCGCAGGTACGGTGTTCTACTGTGCTCTCATATGGAGCCAGAGAGGTAATCAAGACAAATAGGAGTATTCCCGTCTTATTGGTGAAGAAATGATCTCTGCGTGATTAGGAGACTTGTCCAAGGTCACAACCAGTGAGTAACTGGGATTTGAAACCACTCTTCCGGTCATAGTACCTGCACACTCTTATCACCCATTTCTTAATTCAGTTAACACTAACAGAGTGCATGCTGTATGCTAGGAACTATGCTGCATCCTGAGGGTGCAAAGATGAATGAAACTAACAGGCTTATTGAAAAGGAATCATAAAAATTACATCACAAAGAAACCTATCCCAAGCCTCTTGCTGTATTTCCTAAGTAGGAGTGGAGAGACCACTCAGGCAGATAAGCTGACGTCCTAGGCCCTTTGCTCTATAGCACATCTGTGTTCTGAGAAAGGGTCAGCCTCAGTTTTCGTCTTTTTTTCCAGTCCCAAAATGAGTCTTGACCTTTAATAGAATCCACTTCCTTACTTTTATCCTCCACTCCTTGTTTACTCTTTCATACTTCCCCGTCCTTTCCCAGACAGTGTTATTAATTAGCTGAAATGTCGCCCTGCTACATCAAAAGATCTGATATGCTATACCACTTTAACCAAAATGGAACTCAAAAATATAAGTGGATAGTAATGAAGATTTTAATAAGGGTAGGGACATTTAATATAATTAATTTCTCTGTGTACTCTTGTCTAATAATATGCAAAATACTGGGAGGTTTTATATTTTATTATTACTGATAGAATTCTTTTTAACTTCAGATGGTCCCTGACTTAAGGTAGTTTAACTTACAATTTTTCAACTAGGATCTAGGTGTGAAAGCAATATACATTCAGTAGAAACCATACATCAAATTTTGGACTTTAATCTTTTTCTGAGCTAGCAACGTGTGTTACGGTACTCGTGATTCTGGGCAGTGGCAGTGAGCCACAGCTCCCGGGGAGCCACAGCTCCCAGTCAGCCGCACCATCAAGAGGGTGAACAACATATTCCACAGCGTAGTGTTAAATACCTTTTCACCTTACGATATTTTCAACTTTAATGATGGGTTTATCAGGTTCATTGTTGAGTCGTAGAGCATCTCTGTTTAGGGTTCATAGCCAGTGTTTTCCTGGAAAATCTGTTTTACTGATTTAACTCGATGATTGGGAAGTTATGATAGTAAGGTAAATAAGGCTAGCAATAACAGGTAAATCTCAAGTTTTCAGTGGTTTAGAAGAATAAAAGTTTATTTCTATTTGCTTAAATAAAGGAAAGAATCAAGCATTTTGTTTTTCCTTTCATAACCAAATGATGAGGGAATCAAGCATAACCAAATGATAAGGGAATGTTGATTTCCTAATAGAAGAATTTGTACTAATAAATACAGAAGGAATGATCAAATTTAAAAATCATTTAGCAATCTCTAACGAAATAATAACTCTGTGCACTGATCATCTGTAGATGCTAAAACCATCAGATGAAAAGTTGATATGTCCTCTGAAGGGATGCAGTGGAGAGTATCTAGCACCACTTGTGATGTCTTTTTGGCAAAAGATTTGAATTTCATTGTATTTAAACCTCTAAATTTCATTATTACTTTACAACAAATATGGAAGATAGAAGATCATCATCAGACAAATACCATGGGTATGCAAACAGCCAAATCCAGAAAGTGGGAAAGTTGACAATAACAACCAACTCAATTTCTTCAACAGATAAATAGCTTGGAGTGAAAAGGAAGAACAGGTATCTTTTAGAGTTAGAGATTAAGGAAGACCAAAGAATCACATCAGCCAAAGGCAGTGTGTGGATCTCGCTTGCTTAGTCTTGATTTGAACAAATAACAATACAAAGGAAATTTGAGATAATTGGGATTTTTAAAATAAGGGCACAGTATTAGATGACATTAAAGAATTATTAATTGTGTTAGCTGTGATAATGGTATTTTGGTTTGTTAGAAAAAGAAGTCCGTATTTGTAAGAGATACACACTGAAGTATTTACAGGTGAAATGATACAGTTGGAATTTGCTTTAAGTTTCTCCAACAAAAAATTGGGTAGCATAGATGAAATGGAACCATTTTGGCAAAATGTTACTGTTGAATCTGAGTAATAGGAGTCCCTTTAGGCATTGTAAGGGAGGAAAAATAACTTTCTCTCTATCCTTCTGAGGTCTCAGCTGAGACTGCCGTAATAAAAGACAGATTAAAGACAAAAGACATAGAAGTCTGTTAACATGTATACCTCATGTATACATGGGAGATACCCAGGGGAAAATGAGTAACTCAAAGAAGCGGCTTAGCCCTCTGGCTTATATAGCATCTTCAACAAAGAACAATAAATTTGTGGAGAAATGAGGACAAAGGACAACAGTTTTAGGCTTCCAAGGGCAGCAGACTGTGTGCTTACACACAGAAGGTCCCGAGTTCACGCCTCAGTGGAGCTACGGTCCATGGCCTATGCCCATGCCACCCTGAACAAGCCTGATGTCTGATCTTGGAAGCTAAGCAGGGTTGGTCCTGGTTAGTACTTAGATGGGAGACCACCTAGGAAGACCAGGTGCTGTAGGCATAAATAATAATAAAAAAATAGTAATAAAGTTATCCTTTCCTTGTCTTGTTTATTTTCTGTCTCACTTTGCTCCAGTTGAGTTTACATTCTAGAATGTGAGAAAGAACTCTAAGCCAAGGGTACTGGAAAGGGCCTTTGAGATCTCTGAAAGGCCTCCTTAAGCTCTCAGATTATACTGAAGGTACATGGATTATCACTATGATATTTGGTGAAGAGGAATGATCTCAGTAAACCCAAACAAATAGAATAACCATATATTATATTAATGGAATATTACTGAGAAAGTTTCCCTGGAAGTTTTATTTTACCAGGATCAGACTGAATTGGTTGCAATATCTCACACTTTTACACCATTCATACTTTATACAACTCTTTTATGCCTATTATCATTTAATCGTCACAATAGCATTTTGAAATAGGAAACCAAAGCTCAGTGGTTAAGTGATTTGCTGGAAGGCATCAGCCATTTTGTGGCAGGGGCAGAACCTGAACCCAGATCTTTCTGGCTGGTGATTTTCCCTCTACGCCACAGCTAACTCCAGTTCTTTCTTTATTGTTACCATTTCCAGTTTGGATCTCTGCTGCTTTTTAGCTCCCTTACCTAACCAAATCATCTCTGTTGACAGCATTCCTGTCACTTTGATTCTGTTCCAGAGAGAAGTAGAGATCCTGATGTTTCTCAGTGCCATTGTGATGATGAAGAACCGCAGATCCAGTGAGTTTAGCCTGCTGCTCAGTCTCCCACGGGTAGGACTGACGCCCTCCAGAGGTGCTTTCATTCATGTTATGAGAGGGGTATTATTTGGCGAACTACTTTCTCATTCCACGCCAAGGCTGAATTTGATCTTAGACTTTTGTTCCCTCCCCCTCTCCAATTTCAAAGTACCCCAGGAAGAAAGACAAAGAATGGGATATAGGAGCATGCCGCCCAACCTGACCTGTGACATCTTTGTGTTTCAGTCACTGTGGAGCAACACATAGGCAATATCTTCATGTTTAGTAAAGTGGCCAATGTACTTCTTTTCTTCCGCCTGGATATCCGCATGGGCCTGCTTTACATCACACTCTGCATAGGTAAGGAAACTACAGACTCGGTTGTGGGAACCCAGTTGCAATCCCCAACCAGTTTCTTCATACCCTTCTTCCATATCTTGTACCTAATTATGTGTGTGGCCCAGACAATAAGAATCTATGGAAACTATTTTAAGAGGAAGGGAATGTATCGGTGGTCTGTGTATGTCCACGAAGTGTTCTTTGGTGCTTGAAATCTCTGGATTGGTTTGAAAGTAAATCCCCTCCCCAAGGCCTTATATATGGTTCCAATGACATCTTTTTTCTGTGTTCAGTGTTCCTGATGACGTGCAAACCTCCCCTGTACATGGGCCCTGAGTACATCAAGTACTTCAGTGATAAAACCATTGATGTGAGTGTTCGTCCTCCCTTCCGTTTCTTGGGTCCCTGGTGGGTAATTTTGTAATTGTGCTCTGTACACACCGGGAGCAACTGCTTCAGAATGGAAGTCAAGGGCACTGCGGATTTTCATGGAGCTAGGGGAGGCGGACAGGGGAAGCGGGATGAGGAATTAGATGCTAAGGCCTGAACCTTTCCAGAAACCTGTGTGATCCAGCTCACTGTTTCTTCCCTGTGTGTGGCAGGAAGAGCTGGAGCGGGACAAGAGGGTCACGTGGATAGTGGAATTCTTTGCCAATTGGTCCAGTGACTGCCAATCATTTGCTCCAATCTACGCTGACCTCTCCCTCAAGTGAGTAGTGCAGAGGGAGGCATGGTGGAAATTGCAATGCTGCATCTTCCCTCTCATTGTTTTTGGCCTTGATTTTTGCACATTACAACCAAAGGCATCCCCCACCCCTTCTAATAGCTGTACTTTCTCTTCCTCTCTTCCCTTGATCCAGTCTCTTCTTTGACTATGTGTAATAATATGTTCTCAGGTACAACTGTACGGGGCTAAATTTTGGGAAGGTGGACGTTGGACGCTACACTGATGTTAGTACACGGTACGTAAGGGCTTAGGCAGAAGGTATAAGCAGAGATTCACTTTGAGTGGTGTTTACAGGTGTATTTACAAAGTATTTTCTGGGCCCTGTAGGTACAAAGTGAGCACATCGCCCCTCACCAAGCAGCTTCCTACCCTGATCCTGTTCCAAGGTGGCAAGGAGGTCATGCGGCGGCCACAGATTGACAAGAAAGGACGAGCTGTCTCTTGGACTTTCTCTGAGGTATAGGAGTGGGCCCATGGTTTGGAGAAGGGTGTGGAGCCCAACCTGGGTTTGATTCCTAGCTCTGCCACTTGCCTACAAGCCTTGAGAGTGTGGACTAGTTATTAGACCTCATTCCTGAATTCACTCAGCAGATTTATATTATGCTTCTATCATGTGCCAGACCTGCGAGTACTGGGGAACAGTTGTTAAGATTCAGTGTCAAAAGCCCTTGTACCAGTCGTCTGTAGGCCTGAGGTTCCTTAGTAATAAATTGGAGACAGTAACTCTTGGCTCGCAGGGTTGTTTTGCAGATTACATTAAATGTGTAGCTGTAATTCTTGGCACAGTGATAGGTACTTAAATATTAGTTGACTTTTCCAAGTGTCCAAAAAAGAGATTTAAGTTAGAGTAGATATCTGTCCTTTGCTTCCTCCTTTCCTAGACTGCTTCTAAATGCCTCTTACTTCCCAGGCTCTGAAGTCTCCTTTCCAACCTGAACCCTGTTGTGTGCATCTGTTTTGTGCAGGAGAACGTGATCCGAGAATTCAGCTTGAATGAGCTGTATCAACGGGCCAAGAAGCTATCGAAGGCTGGAGATAGTATTCCTGAGGAACAGCCTGTGGCTCCAACCCCCACAGCAGTGCCAGAAGGGGAAAGCAAGAAGAACAAATAGGTTCCCTGCCTTGCTAGTTAGTGCCTCTCGACAATCCCAGGCACCTCTGAGACCCGGCCCCTTCTGTAACCACAAGCCTTGCCTGAGGCCTTGGCCTTTATTTATATTTTCCCTGTTGGCTGTGCCTAGGTGGGGTTGGGTGCTGCTTCTCATTTTAAAGAAGCATCCAGGGAATTAACAGGCACCCTCCAAGAAGGCCTCCACTGCTGTGGCCAACTGTTTCACTGGAGGAAGAGGGAGAGCTCATGTGATGGTGAGGAAATGCTTTCCCCTCCAAGCTTGCATCAGTGTGTTGAGTGCTGCCCACCACTCATCTCCATCGCGCTGTGGTTTCATTATTCCTTTGTGGACCTACACAGACTACTTAAATTAGGTTAAACCTTAACACAAGATGCCAGGGTACAGAGTCAGCACTAGGATTTTCCTTTCAAGGACCTTTACTTTTTTAGGCCCGTTTGGGTGGTCTGTGGCCTTCATTAAAAAGTATAAACCTAATTTTGTCACTGGTCCCAAGGAGAAGCCTTTAAACACAAAGTTTTCTCATTGAAGACAGTATTGAATCTATTTTATAGAGGTTGGGAGGAAGGGAAATAGAGGTTTGAGACCTTCCTTTGTGTGGTGGGCCTGGAGGAGACGCTTCTGGGCAGAATTGGGGTTTCACTTAACCCTTGTACTGATTCTCCTCACACCCAGTTGCTAGTTTTCCATAATAAAGAGACTAGGATTTCCTTTTGATGTGTCTTCTCGAGTTACTTGTGTGTTAAAAAGCCAGGCAACTGCAGAGGCATTGCCTACCTCCAACTTCACTCCAAAAGCCATTCTGATTAGTTTGATCAAACGTCAGGCGACAGTCCTTCGGACTAGGGGAGTCTTGGAAGGCTCGTTTCCGCAAACCAGCGTACCAAGCGCTCCGAGTTAGACTGTAGACTTGGTGCCAGGGAGGTTTTGAGGGCTGGTGGGGGTCGAGTTCATGATGCACTCGGTTTAGCCAGAGGCGCGGTTACAGAAAAACCGAGCTACTCTAGGCCCCGCCCCTGCTGTGCTCGCCCACCCCTACCCCAAGCACCGGTGGTTTGGTCTTGTTCAGGTACCGTACCTCCCCCGACTCTGCGCGCAGAGTGGCTGTGCCTGGAGGGCCCGCCTCCCGACCACGTGTGCGCCTGCGCCTCTCTTTCCTCCGCTTGGCAGAGGTTTTGTTCTGCGAGTGGAGTGCTTTGGCCTGCCGTTTGGAGCTCGGAGAGGGGCCGTCCAGTGTCGCGTGGCCGCTCAGTTGGCCGCGTCTTCACCCTATTCCCACCCCAGGTCGGCTCAGTTCCCGGCCGGGCTCCAGGTGCCATGGCTCCCGGCGGGAGGAAGCGGAAGGCCGAGGCGGCGGGGGTCGCGGTGGCCGAGAAGCGGGAGAAGCTGGCTGGCGGCCAGAAGGGAGTGGAGGTGGCGACCGTCGTTATCGAGCATTGGTGAGGGACCTGGAGAGTCACGGAGAGCGGGGGGGCCAGGGCATTGCAGGCCCAGGGCCCCAGTCTCTGATGCTCCCCGTCTCTCCATAGCACGAGTTGACGCGTCTACGGGCGCAACGCTGCGGCCCTGAGCCAGGCGCTGCGCCTGGAGGTCCCGGAGCTTCCAGTGGAGGTGAACCCTGCCAAGCCCCGGAGGGGCAGCTTCGAGGTGACGCTGCTGCGCCCGGACGGCAGCAGTGAGTGGGGGCGCGGGTTTGGGGGACGAGGGCAGGGGTCCGAGGCGGGAAAGGGCTGGTCTCAGAAGCCGCTGGGAGAGAGAATAACTCCATTTGGTCTTTTCCCAGGTGCGGAGCTCTGGACTGGGATTAAGAAGGGGCCCCCACGCAAACTCAAGTTCCCTGACCCGCAGGAGGTGGTGGAGGAGCTGAAGAAGCACCTTTCGTAGGGAGGTTGGGCAGCACGCCTCAAGCTGAGGTATGGGGCCGGAGGCTAGGGGAGGAGTTTGGTTCATCTTGTGGCTCTTCGTGAAGCAGCCCTTACTGTTGTCCCGCCTTTCACACAGGGGCTACAATTTTTTTCATGACTTTTTCCTCAGTATTTCCTCTATTGGGAATACTTCTCCTTTTTACTGGTAGAAATAACTGAAATCGGCAAAAAAAAAAAGTTAGTTTTCTACCTAGTGTGCCCTTTGCTGATGTTTCATTTCACGATCTTTGAGCCAAGTCGTAGAACTGATAGACGTGTAAATGATTTATAGAAACGCAATTTTTGTCCTTTGAAGATGTAGTTAATTGTTACCCTGAAGCAATGGACCAGTTTTGTATTTTTGTTAAAAAATTCATTTTCCACATCCCTGATGATATGTGTTTTGATTCTTTGAAGTGGTAAATTCCTCTAGTTCCCTCCTTTATGAGT
Organism: Pteropus vampyrus; assembly: GCF_000151845.1. Classification (NCBI taxonomy): domain Eukaryota; kingdom Metazoa; phylum Chordata; class Mammalia; order Chiroptera; family Pteropodidae; genus Pteropus; species Pteropus vampyrus. Next base: position 356,448 of record NW_011889133.1, on the reverse strand, counting down.
TAAATAAAATCATTGACACGTTTTTTATTTGCATGGGTCGTGATTTCCCCCTTTTTATTGGCAAAATCTTTGTGTAATTTCGGGTATGCTTATGCTTACCCCCTTGTTTTTTGTTCCTAGTATGGTCTGTTAATAGCCTAGCCCCATGTGGAAACACTGTCTTACAGTCCTCTTCCCCCTAGTCCCATGGATTTGACCTTGTCTTTATCCATAGTCTTTCATACAGTGCTTTGACATGTGGTCAGGCACCTGACATGTTGAGATGTGGGAGAAGGATGCAGTCCTTCCTTGAGCTCTGCAGAGTCTGTGGGTTCAAGGGTTAGGGGCATGTCTTCCTCAGGCTATATGATTGCCTGGATCCCTTCTCTAACCCTCTTCCCCTTATTTTCACAGCCATCTGTACCTGGTGATGTTGGAGCATTTATGATGGGACATGGCTAAACTTCAGTCATGTGCCTGAAGCTATGGTTTCTTCTCCAGAAATGATGGTTAAGTTGTGAGGCAACCCTCTAGTAAGGCATTGAAAAGTTTTTGGATTTGATTTGCTTAATAAAAGTTGAAATAAAGTATTTGTGTAATAAAGTAAAAGTTAATCTTATGGTAAGGGATGGACAAAAGCCAGCCTTACAGGATTGGTCACCCCCCTCCCCTTTTTTTTCATAGCCTAAGGTCACCAATTAACCAAGAAATCCTAGGGTTTCTGGTAGAGCATGTGAAATACTTGTAAAAACTATGGGGGAAAAGTAAATAATTTATTTTTTAAAAGCAACTTATTTTTTCAACTCACTTCTTAGAAGTGATGATGGAAGTACCTGTTCCTGGCCCCTGCAGAGGTTTTGGCTAGACTTCCATACTGGCAATGGATAAGCCCCACACATAGGTGCTGGACAACATCCTGTCACTCCCTCCCACTTTGTTCCACCCCAGCACTGCTTCACACCTTCTGGAACATTTATTTTCTCTTGCATAGAATCTTACCACATAACCTGCCTCATAACCTGGGAGACCTGGCCTTGGCTATTTATGACCCATTAAAATTGGGGACCATGCAATTTATTGTTTCATTTGTTTGTCAATAACTGGAAAATAGATTATAGGAAATAAGATGGTTCAAGTTCATAATTTTCTACCCATCGTACTTATGCCTGGCTCCCAAAACCTAGGGAGGGGAGGACAGGACATGTGCTAACCTCTCTGCCAATATTCCTTTTGCTAGCCAACACTTCCCATCCTCCCAGTGCCCTAAACTGCCTTTCCCACTCCACTACGTTAGTATGTCTACCTCCGTTTCTGACTCTGAGGAAGGGTCAGGCCACACGGAGGGAATACTGGTGGGCACCAGCCTCCCCTCTGATGTCCAGTCTACCACATCAATCTCTTCCTCTTCAGGGCTGGCAGGAAGTGGGTCCAGCTGCTCAGAGTTGCTACATGCCTCCTTGCCTGTTTCTGGAGGAGAGTATACCACTTCATCTGTAGTTAGGGACGCTTCTAGCCCAGTCTCCCCCCAGTTTGAACATGGAGGTGAGAGGTCTCCATAGGACCTTTGGGGAGGGTCAAAGGAGTCAATGTGGAGAAGTTTGTCTCTCTGATCATCCAGTGGCTGGGAGCTGGTAATTTCTAGGTCTTGAGTCCAAGAGCCTCCTACTGAAAGCACCTCCCCTTCACTCATCTCAGAGGGTATGACAAGGGGGCTAAGGGGCTCAACAGGCTCTTTGTTTGCAGAGGACATGACAAGGGGACTAAAGGGTTCAGCTGGCTCTTTGTTCTCACCAACAGGTTCCTTTTCCAATCCTGTGAACTCCCTGGGCCAGAGTTCCATGTCTGGTAAATACCATTCTTCTCCTTCGATCCAGTTCTTTCCTGTTTCTGTCAGGTGATAACTAGGGGTCCTACAGCCCTCAGCCCCAGGACTCTCCAGAGATCCTGTAGGCGGCTCAATATCTGAGCCACACAACATGAAGTCCAGGATCTCCTCCAGCTCACTGGTGGCAGCAGCACTTGTGATTCGGTACTCCTCAGCTTCACAGGGCTGCCCAAGCAGGGATGTGTCAAATGCATACGGCTCTGTGCAGTCAATATCAAACTCAGGTTCCTTCCCTACCAGCTCTGGACTGGACTCAAACTCAGACTTCACCACTGGGGGGTCTGGGGAGCGGCTAGCAGAAAGCAGAATGTCTTGTAGCCTAGAGCACACCGGGGAGTCCTGACACACATCTATTCTCGCAGATGACATTTCCTGCTGGTTAACTGAGGATGGCTGAGTCCCTGGGGGTTCTTCTGAGTCTCCAGGTTCTGGGATATGAGGACTGTCTGGAGAGTTTTTGAGGGGAGGCTCCTGCACCACCTCCCAGCAGGTCCCGTTGACAATCTTCCGAAGTTTTACTCTCCCAACCTGTCCCTCCTCTGCAGAGTCCGAATTAGGTGCCCTGGCTTCGGGGCTCCGCTTCTTAATCCCACCTGTCTTTCCAAGACCAGATGGGCTTGGGGTGCTCTCTAGAGGACTAGTTCTCCCTGGTTTCTGCTTGTCCTCTGGTGCTTCTTTATTTATACTCTTTTGTCGCCAGAGACGCCGGCCAGGGGCTGTGGGCACTGAGCTGGGCCCACTTAAAATACTGGGAGGCTTGGATGTACAGACATCAGGAGATGGCTTTGAACGACTCAGCCGGATCTTTCTGGGCAACAGTCGCTCATCCATAGAGGGGTACAGGCTTGCGGGGGAAAGTGCTGTAGGACCAAGGGCAGGGTCACTCTTACTCTCTTTAGGCCCCTGACTGTGGCTTGATGGTGAAGAGCTTTTTTCTTGTGGAGCTGGGCAGGCTCTGGCCTTCCTCTTGAGCAGAAGAGTGTCTGACAAGTTCTCTGCATTCTGTCGGTTGCTCTTGTCCTGGGCCCCCTCCTCCATCCCCAGTGACTTCAATCTCACTGCCCCAAGAGAACAGGGAGTCTGGGTAATAGGCAGTGGAGTTCGAGGACGGCGGCTGGATGCCACTACCCTGGCAGAGATGGGTGCAGCACTTGGAGGCTGTAAGCACTCCCTGTTGAGTCTTCTGCCCTGAGGGGCTTTCACCAACTTCCCACCCTCTAGCTGAAGGGATTCTAGTTCAGATACTCGGAGCTGACGGGCAGCAGAAAGCACATCCTGGGCTTCTTCTCGAGATACTTCCATCTCTGAGGTATACAGGAAGTCTACCAGCTTCCTAAGCGTCCTGATCTTCAGGCCTCCCAGCTCCAGCACCACCTTACGACCCTGAGCTGGCCTCTCCCGTTCCAGGCGCTCTGTGAAGAAGGGGCTGCAGGCAGACAGGATGCAGCAATGGGCTGGGACTGCCTCACCTGGGGGGGAAACCCACTTTGTTATTTCATGCAGACTGGAATGTTCATGAGCTAAGCATAGATATTACTACCCATTCCTTATTCCCTAAAACCTCTCGTTTCTTATATTAGAGTAAGGTATCACACCCAGTTGCCCAAGCTTGAGCACTAGAAGTCATCTTTGATTCTCTCTTACCCACTGCATTAATTTAATCAAACATTAATTTAAAGAAACGCTAATACTCAATACCTTATTATGTGCCAGGTATTATTCTAAGGGTTTTACCAGTATTAATTCATTTAATCTTCACTGGAACCCTATGATGTAGCTATTGTTATTACAGATAAATAAATTGTAGCATGGTTAAATAATGTGCCCACAATTATGTGGTTGGTAAGTACCACACACAAGGTTTGAATCCAGGGGTCTCACAACTGCAACAAGTTTTATAAATTCTCTTTAACAGCTCAAAAGCCAGAAATTTCTCTATTCTCAATGCTTTAGTTCAGGTCACCATTCCCTCTATTTTGGATTAAAAAACGGCCTCCTATCTGGGCTCAAGAATAACCCAATAATTCTCATATGGCCTGAGTGCTGTCTCTAAGCAGATATCTGATCATGACCTTCTTAAAACCTTTAAATACAATTCCCAATGTTCTGAGGACAAGACCTGCTGTTTCCTTTGCATAACTCTTCAGACCTTACATAACTGCTACTAATTTCTCTAGCAATATCTCTGGTCAATACACTTCCTGTTGTTCACACTCTAGGCATAATGAGCCACTCACAAATCCCTAGTCACATCTGATTGTATGTTCTCTCTGCTTGAGAAAAATCTTTCCCCACTTCTTCCTACTTCTGCTTGTCCTTCAGACCTCACCTAAGGTTTATTTCCTCCAAGAAAATCTCCCTAACCTCCATCCCCCAGCTTCCTCAAGTCTATGAAGGATGCTGTATATCAGCCTATACTTACCCAATATGTTATTTATCATACTGCTCAGTTACTTGAATACAGTGGTAATTTGAATGTCTTCCCCTTACATGATTTCCTTGTGAGGAAGGACTTTTATCTTCATATATACTACATGCCCATGCCAATACATTATATTAACATACAACAGGTAATTGATACTTTTTTATTTTGAATTGAGGAATGAATCCCAACTCTGCACTTATTAAAAAAACTAACAAGCAAGTCATTTAACTCTAGGCCTCAATGCACTCACCTGTAGAACTGGGACCATCTAACATTATCTCATAAGGCTATAATAGGAGACACTACAGTATATATACTCTGTAAACTGTAGAGTGCTACCCAACAGTGGTTGTCATAATCCTTTTTTATAAATGAAGAAACTGAGCACTTCCCCATTTGTCACTTAGTTTCTAAGTAACAAAGCTAGGATTTAAACTGATTCTTAGTCTTGGGCCTTTTACTGTATACCAGGCTTTACCTCATGATGATGTCACATTTCAAGTGTTAGGAGAAGAGGTAGAAATAAGCTACATATTTTTAGGTCTAACAACAAACAAGAAAAACCATCAATTTGAAGACAAAAAATAATTAAGCAACAGCCTGGCAGAAAAGAGGAAAATAGGTAATAGTGTCATTTAACACTTATAATGTGCTTTGTACAATAAAAGCATTGTTCTAAGTGCTTTACGTATGTTAACACAATCTTCACAACTATCTCATTATTATCTATATTTTATAGTTTCTACACTTAAAAAAACTTTACAATTCATTTCATTTTTTAAGAGAAAAAGAGCAGAGTCTCATTTTCATGCTCAAAAACAGTCCTAGGAACAAACAGCTCTTTACCAAACAGCTCACAGTGCTAACACATTTTTTTCTGGTTTTGTACTCCACTCCCTGATCCTAAACTCATTTTATCTTATTCTAAAGTGAGTTGCAATTGAGTCCCCACTTAAGTAAGTCCTTACTTAATGCCATCGATAGGTTCTTAGAAATTGCAACTTTAAGCAAAATGACTGTAAAGAAACCAATTTTCCCACAGGCTAACTGATATAAACAACAGTTAAGTTCCTACAGCATATTTCTGGTCACGAAAATGTTACCCAACTCCTAAATAAAGAACCACCAACACATTTCTAATATTAAATATTGAAATAAATGTGAGTTATACATACATTTAAGAAACAGTAATAAAAATAAGTCAGATAATTATTTTCCAGTCTGCTTATTCCAGTTCAGTGTTGTAGGTGGCCAGAGTCTATCCTGGCAGCTCACGGCCCAAGTCGGGAACCAACCCTGGGCAGGACACCCTTCCATCTCAGAGTGCACTCACACACAATCCCACACCCACGCAGGCGGGGACAATTCAGAATCCGCCAATTCACCTAACATACACATCTCTGGGATGTGGAAAGAAACTAGAACACCCGGATAACACTCACACAGACATGGGGAGAAAGTGTAAAATCTACACTGAGACAACAGCCTCAGTCAGGAATCGATTTTTTTTCCCTCATTAATGTTATAATAAAACAATGTTGAACGAAAGGATGTTATTTGAGGACCTGCTGTAGTCTCTTACCTTCTGCCTGCAGAAGGACATCACAGAACACCCCACTCTGTTGCTGGTGATGAAGCTGCAGAAAAGCTAACCTGAGGAACCGGGGATTCCTATATAGGATTTTGGAACTAGCAGGAGAACACATGTTGGTCTATTAACAAAGCTAGGTTTTTACGGATCAGATTCCTGTGGGTGAGACATAATACATTTCAGAACCATGATTATAACTAATTTGTTTTTTGTTTTCGAATGGCAGGGAAATTTTGAAAAAGAGATAATAACATGAGTTGGGAGCCATAAGCCCAGAAATTGTGCCAATGGTATTATCAAGAAAGAATATCACAGTGGTTACATGTGGGAGCTCAGAGATACGCCTAGATTTGAATCTCAGGTAAATGACCTAACTTCTCTGAGTCTCACTTTTCTCATTTATGAAATGGGAATGATAACAGTAGTTACCTTGTGGGGTTGTTTTAAAGATTAAATGAGTCAATGCAGGTAAAATTGCTTAGCACTGTGAGTGCCTGGCATATAATAACTATTCCCCCCGCAAATGGTAGCTGTTATTATCCTTAAACCTTCCTCATTCATATTACTACGGAGACTCAACTCATTCAGTGCTGACTACTCATTCTTCCTGAGCACCACACTTCCAAGTTCCATGAGTATAATCCTCAATTCAATACTTAAGAAAAAATACTGATATAAAATTCTCTAGTAAACATACACACTTCTCTGAGCTCGCTCTATCATAGTAACCAGCAGAGGGTGCACAGTAAACAAAAGAAGCTGCTGGACTTAGTGGGAAGGTCTTAAAACAGAAATAAGGACATTCCCACCCTTGGTTCAGAAGTTCTTGACCAAAGTGAGCTCGATTCCACCAGAAATTGGCCTTTAGGTTTGTCAGTCTGGTTGATGACCTGGCTAACAATGGAGCAAGAATAATTAAGCATTCTACCCCTCTCCAAAACAAACTGGATATTCTGACTTCAGGCTGACTACATTTCCAGCTTTTTGCACTGAAACCCCCACACTCACTGCACAGCTGGTGTTCCTTTCCTGGCATGCAGTTTTCTGTCAGGTGGCACCGAGGATCCGAAGTGTTCACGTCAAACTATCAGAAAGAAAAGAGTGAAAAGGTAAACTAAGAAAGGGTAAATTCAATTTCCTTCGCAGCCAGAGATGGGGTAGAAGCTGGCAGCTGTTGCAAGGGCCCAAACCAAGGCCATGGGGGAAGCTTCCCAATCCACTAGCACCCGGCCTTGTTCCTAGACCCAACCTGGACTAGATCTGCAGCAGGAGTTGTTCCTGCCGTCCTCTCTGTGCTTGGGTCTTCGGTCCAGCCCGACTGACTTCCTTTCAATGTTCAGCCTCGCGCGCCCCTGCGCGCGCACGCGGGGAGGATTACCAAAGAAAGAAGCACAGGTGGGCGAATCGCCCGAGGGTTCTCTAACCAACCAGGTCCAATGGAATCGGGATTGGCGTTGAAAGCAGGGTTTTACGGAAGGCCCTGCAAAGCTAAGCGCCTCGAACGCTCCAGGCGCCCTGGCCCAACTCCTTTGAAGAGAGACCCCTCGGCGCGAAGGTTTCTGGGAATGGAGCGTGGGGATCCCGGAGGCCCGAATTCAGGGTTCACTCTCACCACCAGCTCCGGCCGCAGGGCTTTTGCAGCCACCGTCCGGTGCCCTCGTCCCGCCGCGGACCCTGGCACCCTCATGCACCGAGAGATGGTGACAGCGAGGGCCTGAGGCCACGCGGCTGGCGCCACACACCTCGCGCCGCTACCTTCGCGCACAGCGCGTCGCGGGGCCGACGTCCTTCTTCCTCCTCAGCCCTCGGGCTTACGTCTGCCGGGATACGTCGTTCTCATTGGCCGAAGGCTCCTGGGAGAGCCAATCACAGGAGGAGGAGCGCTTTGGGCGGGAGGCTAAGTCTCGAGGGACTTGAGAGCTGAGGAAAGACCGTCAGGCCGTGAGAGGTAGGGGGAAGGGCCCGTCGGGGAGGAATTCTAATGGCAGCCGGCTTCTCGCTCTGCACTCGATGAAAACACTCCAAAAAGAGGGTCAGGATCCTCCAGTCAGGTAGGCTTCAAGGCGGCTGAAGGACACCTCTGGCTTCTCTCTGAGGAGGCTGCAAATGGCCGCGGCCCTGGCTAAGAGCGCTCCGGCTTAATGGAGGAAAAAGCCCCTTGCACCTTGTCCCCCAAATCTCTCACCTATATATCTCCTTAAGGCCAGGGATGTTCCAGAACGACATCGTTGGGTCAGTTTATGAATTTAAGATTTCCCCAGTTTCCACTCCAGCCCCAAATCTCAGAGAACTGGTGACTACGGGGGTTTGCAGAACCGTCTGGTCTCCAGTGTCCTTCTAGAGCTGGTTTATTTAGTGTACTTCCTGACTGGAAATAGCAGTTTTCAGGGGTGATATTAAAAAATTAAGTAACCTCAAGAGTAAACATTTAGCGAGAATGCTTCCCACGATATCAGTCCGGACAGCAAGTCTTTCCCCTGTGTGCGTTAGGCCCCGGGTCCCGGAATCTGTTAGATGTCGCCTGATGTCCAGCTCTGACATCCAGCTCTGAACGAAAGTGACTGAATCCAAAGCCATTGACGACAAAGTGTGATGACTTGAGACGGGGCAGCCCCCCGCTGAGGCCAACTGGAGGCAGAAAAGGAAGCCTCCCGAAAGAAACCGAACCTGCAGAGGGACAAGACGTGGAGGGGTGAGTAGTACGGCACATTCTAATATGTCTTCATTGGTATCTAAAACTTTTTCAAAAAGGATTCGAGGTAGTGAACTACCTCGAATGGGGGTTTGGGGTTTGGGCATTTTCAAGTCAGGCATTATTTTCTTTAGTTTGAGGCCTCCGCTTTTAAGATTGGAAAAGAAACGAGAGCATAAGTCATTTTCGGTTGCAGCTGTCGTATTCTGAAGAGGAAGCAATTTGTGAAAGGACATGAAACTTAGCAGAAGGACAGATTTTAGATGTTGTCCACAGTTCGCAGACACACAAAAGCAAGCATGCAAGCAAAGAGAAAAAAAGACAAGGCAGAACAGTGCTTGTTATGGCATCTGTTACTGTGGAATCGGGATATGATTAGACAGGTGGAATACCACCAGTATAGTCATAGGTGATTCTGTGGAGTTCTAACAAAAATATAAATGTTCTATCCCCTCATGAATATATCGTTATCAGGATTAGATTAATTTTCAAGAAGTAGAGAGGACTCACTTCTTGGTTGTTCTTTTTTTTTTAAATTTAATACCGTTTTAGTTAAATCTTTTGTTAGTAGAATTTCTAAAGGAGATGATAAATGGCCATCCCTACCTAAGACTTCAAAAATGACAAACTTTGGATGGTAATATGTAGCCACCAGAGGGTAGAAAGGAGTAAAAATATTTTGTTTTCCTCTGTATGGATAGCCAGTGTTTTTTTGAAGTTCATTTTTTTTTTTTTCATTTCTTCTCCTTGGCATTTGGAGTTTTAGTCTATTTTGGAAGTAGAGATAACAGCACAGCACTCTGCCCTATATAATAATTTTAATATTTATTTTTTTAAATACAAATTTTTCTTAGCTCTTTACTAATCTTTCACTGTTTAATGGTATCTTGCTTTTCTTTGTGTGTAAGTGGTACTGGTTATGGGTTGGGAAGTTAAACTTTGAGCATGTTAAAATCAACCATTGAATGTAATAGTCCATGCATTAAAAAAAAAAAAAAGGAAAAAGGAAAAGGGAAAACCCCAAACAAAAAACAATGCTGTATCTTTAAACCTATCCTTGATCCATTGACTTCTCCCCATTTTTACTGCCACCACTCTAGTGAACTCCCTATCACTATCACTTGACTTTCAAACTAATTTCCTTGCTTTCACTTTTGTTCTCTCTTTAATTCATTTATCACATTCGTAGCCAGATCTTTTCAAAATGTGGGTTAGATTGTTATTCTGCTGTTTAAAACCCTCACATGCTTTTTCTACCTTAGAATAAAATCCAAACTCCTTTCTCTAACATATAGAACTCTTCATATTGATTCCTGCCTACTCCTCATTTCCAACAGCCCTGCTGAATTCAGTGTGTTTCAGTCCTACACTTTGGAGCTTTAGCATTAGTAGTTACCATTCCTCATATCTCCTTACGGGTGGCTGTTTCTTACCATTAAGATTTCAACTTAAATGTCACCTCTCCAGAGAGTTTGTCCAATCTAGAACAAACCACAAGCAGCCCCATCTATCTGTTTTAAATCTCTGCATAGTCCTCCATCTGACATCTTATTTATTAATCTTCTCTCTCCCTCTGCTAGAGTGTAACTTTTTGAGAGCAGGAAACTTGTCTGTCTCATTGTTATTGACATTTACTAGAAGAGTACTTGGCTCACAGTAGGTGCTTAAAATAACCCAAGTGGGACTAGTCTTTTTACCTAATGAGTATTAATGCTTGTGATGCTTTATTTGGAGATAGCTGTTTCAGATAAATTTAAATTTCAACTTTTCACTGAGTTATCATTTTTATTTGTATATAATTTTATTTTGAATGTTATCTACAAATTCATTTTTAAATGATTTGTTCAGGATTATGTAACTGGTAAGCCAAGAGACTTTGTTCACTCATTTATCTGTTGCTAAATATGAGATATAAGGCTGAGCTCTAGGGATACACTATGAACTAGAAATATATTGTTCCTGCCTTCGTGGAGCTTATCTTCTGGTGGGGGAGACAAAGAAACACACACACACACTCACACACACACACACACACACACACGAAAAAGGAATGCAAAATACCTGCAAGCTGTTAGGGGTGATGTGAGGAAAACAAGACCAATCCATCTCTAGAACATAAACTTTTTAGCATATGGCTCTGATCTAGAAGCCAGTGAATCAACAAACATTTCTTGTGCTGACTATTTTCCTTTGGCAATCATCTTTGGCTTTTGAACTTGCTGTGGAAGAGCAGGAATAGATGGAAAGTAGAGGTAGAAGATGTGATAAGGTAATAGGAGAAGATTTGTAGATAATGAGAGTTAAAGGCTGTTCATTTCTCTGGTAAATGTATTCATTTCCCATTTTAGTTTGTTTAAAGCCCATCGAACAAGTGCTGTGATGCCTGTTAGGTCTTCTAGCACTTTTAAGAGAAGTCCTTTTTGGCCACTGTAGACCAAATATGAGGGTCTATGAGACTATAGACCAAATATGGGGTGGGGGATAGTGACTAGATCATCCTGATAAGAAGGGCACATCCATGCTGAGGAGGAGCAGAACTGGAATTCCAGTTTAGATAATGAGGGCGGGTCAGATTATGGTTAATAAGTGTTGCTTTAATATATTTAATGAATAAATGTGATACCTCGAAAACAGACAGGGAACTTGGTCTTTATCCTGATCACAATGTAGGATGATGGAAAGATCATGGGCTTTGGAGTCAGATTGTTGAGGGGTTCACTTCTTAGGCAGATAAGCATCTTAACCTTGCTGGGCATTGATTTCCTCATCTGTAACATGGTGGTAATACTATCTCTATGATGGTGTTTTAGAAATTACAGATGAGTGCACCATCAATGATGCTCCATCATTGGTTGCTATTATTGGGAGGTGATGAGCTAATGAAAGTTTTGGGGCAGGGTAGATATCGATAATAATAACTCATTCTTAGTGAGTTTATACTATGCCATACATTGTTTTAAGAACTTTATGTGTATTTTAATTCTCACAATAGTCCTGTGAAAGAGGTAGTTATTATCTCTTTATAGTTAAGGAAACTGAGGCACATAGAGACTATATAATTTGTCCAAGCTCACATTTACTTGAGTCAGTGTACTTAGAAAGGAGGAAGTCTATGGCTATGCCACCTTGAATAAGCCCGATCCCGTCTAATCTCCGAAGCTAAGCAGGGTTGGGCCTGGTTAGTACTTGGATGGGAGACCACCTAGGAAGACCAGGTGCTGTAGGAGTAACAAATAAAAATAAAAAATAAGGGATTGTAAGCTGACAAGGTCCTTGCAATCTGTGAGGTCAACCAAGGGTTGCCTCGCCTAAAAAAATAATAAATAAATAAATAAAAAGAAGGGGGGAAGGTTTGAAGCCAGGCAATCTGACTGCAGAACCTATGCTCTTAATCACTATTCTAAATTATGAAAACTTTATGAAGATTTATTTGCTAGCAGTCTACTGGATAGATTTTAAATTTTTCAGTAAGAGAAAAAGGAAAATTTCAATTTATCATTATTACCTTCGATTAGTAACTCATAAAATACTAGTCTCTGTTAAGCATATAAAAAAAATGCGATCTCTGTCCTTTATGACCTAACAGTCCTAAGAACATATTAAGATAACTCTTAACTCAGAAAAAGAATACCTGCATAATCCTTTATTTAGGTCAAGTGTAAAAAGAATGTATGAATTAGATCATCTTAAGCTTCAAGTTCACACACAAAAAAAGCCAATATTCTTGATGTGAGATTTATTTTCCTTACACAAGCTGTTATCTCCTCTAAATATATTGCCCGTTTATTGGATTACATGTATTCTGCCCCTCAAACCCACATTTAAATTTGGGGACAAATGGGAAGACAGTGATTTTCCTCAACACCCCATTCGATTCAGCTTCCTTCTAGTTAAAAGTACAAACATTAAGAACTGTTAACAAGTCCAGGCATTTATTTTTTCTAATTAGCTCAAATGCAGTTAAACCAAAACAATGAAATTGAGAGTTTACCTCAGATACCCTCTATCATACCAATCAACACATAATAATCCTATTTTTAGGATTTCTCTCTTCCTCTCGTCCTATCTTCCTTGGGGAAAATGCTTTGGGGTAGAAAGCAACAAACCAAATAGCAGCAGGCAAATAAAATCAGCTCTTTTTTCTTTCCCTACCTAGAAAATAAGGGAGAGGGAGCAAGAACCCCACCATCAAAGAGAACCGACTCTTAGGTGTGCCAGTCTAAAATGCTCTTGTTTCTTCAGCCCCCTTGGAGCTCTGCAGTAATTCCTCAGAGATTGTATGGTCTCCACTTTAAATATAAATATATATATAAAAAACTTCCCTGGTTTCTCTCCTCCTCTCCTTTTTTTTTTTTTTTAATTTCCTATAATAAAGTTTCCTATTGGATAAAATAGGCTCCCTGATTTATGCCTGGCTCCTATTGGAAGTTCTCAGGGACTGACATCACTTAGGAAAGCGAGGGGGTAGGGCTGCCAGATCAGTTTGTCACCACCCAGGCTCCCTAGCCTTTGGCTGGGTGCAACTTCCATTTTAGGTGTTGGATCTGAGAGAAAAAAAAAAAGAGAGAGAGAAAGAAGACCAGGAAAGATCCTGAAAGGAGGAAGAGGTGGCCAAAAATCAACTACCTTGCTGGATTTGTCTTTCTCAGCACATTGACGAAGCCTTGGGTTTCTTTCTTAAAGGACTGGTTTTTAGAAGTCCACATTTGAGGTGTGTGCCTTTTTTAAAAAAATATGTGTACAGACGGGTAAAGGAGGATAAGCCAAGTCGAATTTTTGTGTTATGGTAAGCAGAGAGAATTCAAAAATGAGAGAGTCTGCTATGCTGATGGGTAACTTTAAAGCCGTTATTATTTCTACTGACTTGGGGGAATTGTTAGGCTGAAAAGTAAAATATTCAAGACCCAGAAACAAACTTCTAGGTCTCTCTGTTAGAGGAAGATGAATAGATTCAGAGGGGTGAGAGCAGTTTTGTAAATTTACATTTTGGTATGTTCTTTGATTTTATATATTTTTCTGGATTATGCTAACAAACTTCTGTTTTCAGAGCCCAAATCAAAGGTTGGTTTTTTTTTTTTTTTTTTCATGTTGCATGTGTGTTGGGAAAGGAATTTGCCCGAGTCGGAAGCTAATTATACATATGGTTCTTCATACGTTTCAAAACTTTTATTTCCCCCTTTTATCATTAGGTTTGTGGAAGTGGAAAGTTGCAGGGAGCTTTGTAGCTTAAATGGTGGTGTTTTTTTTCCCCCCAGAGAGTTTGAACAGCCCAGATCGGTTTCTGCCCTGCTGTTCTGGGTGGATCCCTTTTTTACTTTTCCAGGTGTGGTGGGTGGGAGCCTTATTCTCTGACTAGACGTTGCCTCCCTGCTTTGCCTTATAAAAGAAAACAGATGGATCCATGTTAACTGAATTGTAATCCCCTTTTCTTCTAAAACTACCTTAGTTGGCAAAGGTTTGTGGAGGTGTTGTATGTTCGATCTGCAAATACGATAACGTTTGGTTTATGTGCTAAAAAAAATAAGGAAATTCTAATCATGCTTTTTAGTTCACCTGAGTAAAGTGGCAACACCTGAAAATATTTTCAATTTTGTTTTCTCTTAAAGGGCCATGGATTAAATAAGTTTAGGCTAAGAGAAAACACTTATACAAACTTTAGTGTATAGTATGCATTTGAGAAAGCACAGGGAGAGTTCTTATTTTAAACCAAACTGAAAGTTTTTTTGGAGGTGAGTTTTTTGTTTGCTGTAAAATCAGAAATCTGTAAGAGCTGTGTTTTTGTATCTTATATTTAATCTTATCTTAGGATTCATTTTGTTTTTGCAAATGCATTCTTGCAAAAATACCGATTCTAGATAATTATATAGCCAACTCATCAGTAGCTGAAAACTGGGCGTTCTCTTCCTTCTCTCTTTGAAAATGCGAATCAGTCTGAAAATTATAGCTGGATTAGATACTGCCCTAATTGTAACAAGATGGGCCTTAATATGTAAGCTGCTCATTAGCTTCAAACTGGTATGTATCTAGAATCTCTGATTTTTTGTGCGCCTCCCCCAATTCTTTTTTAGACTAGAACGTTTCCTTGAATTTCTTTTCTAGAACTGAGTATTTCTTGAAAGATGATTTCATCCTTGTGAGGTTGCGGCTTCATTGGAAACTGAACTTTGTTCCTGCTTTTAATCTATGCAAGGTCTACAGTAAGATTTTAATGTCTGGCTCTCATAATGATAGCAAGTGCAGTTAAAAAGAAAGACAAAAGACAATGTGTATAGTCTCTTGGGTTGTAATTCTTATTTAATATTTTCCAATTTTTCTTTCAATGTTCTCTGCCTTGACTCCAGCCTAAGGAGGGTTCTTGGTGGATCTTTCAAGGGTTGGTCATGTTGCTGCGAGAGTGTCGGTTTCCCACTCAACCTTTAGGGGGAGGGATGAGAGAATCTGAAGAAGGAGTACAAAGGCAGTTTGAAAATAGGTTCTGGATGACTGACTGGTGGTGATTTGGGTCCAGCTTTAAATACTGGGCTTTGTGTAGCTGCAGTGAGCATCCTAGTTAACTGTCGTCCAGGACTATTTCTCTGAACTGAGGCGTTGTTTTGACTGGTATGTACTATTCAGCGAGCCTTTTGGATTATAAGATGGAAGATTTGTCTTTTACCTCACCTCTACTGGTTCTTTCAGAAAATATAATAAGGGGTGAGAATAAGTAAATCTTTTATTTTTTGTTTTGCTCCTCATTTTGGTTTGGGGGTAAAAAATGACAAGTAAGTGTGAGTTGTACAGATTTTTCTTTCCTTGTTTGACTCCTATATAGTGTTGGTTTCTTTGTTATATGACTAAGATACGGTCTGTGTTCCAGGTGGGGGCCTCTTGTGGGTGGTTAGAGTTCTAGTGCCTTTCTTAGGGTTCCAATTACTGAAAGTCAGAGAGGCTTGAACATGTTCTTTCAGCTAGTATAAAAATTGGAACTATTGGAAATCTTTAAAAAAAAAAAAAAGCTCCCAGTAATTGCAATTCATCCTTAGGTTTATGAGATAGATGCTCTCCAGGGATGGGTGCAAATAAATTAAGCATAGGTCATTATTCAATTGGAATAACAAAATGATTAGCTCTGTATAATTTATTGCTTTCTATTTTGGTATCTGATGGTCCCCTGTTACTGCTAGCCTCTTCCCCCTTGATTTTTTTTTACTGCGTGCTAAGCATTTTGCATAAACTATTTACTTAGTTTCCCACAACTTATTTTTTGTTTTGTTTTAAAGGAACTTGAGCCTTAGAGAAGTTGAGGTTTGCTGAAAATCTCACTGCCCGTAAGTGGCCAAGGCCAGGGTTAAATCCTGGTCTGACTAACTACAAAGTCCATGGACTTAACCACTAATACACTGCCATTCTCCAGAGAGAATGGAAAAAAGAGCCTGAACTAAAATGAGCCCTTGCTAGAGGCAAGGGTGCTTCATCTTGCAGAGGGTCAGTCCTCACTTAGATTTCCAACCCCCTCCATGTTGGAATAACCTGTGTGAAAAATGCATTTTCTCTAAAGCCATGTGGAGCTGGATATGCTAGAATGGATATTTCAATCTTTAGATGGGGATCTTTTGATATACACACCATTGCTGTCCTAATTTCTTAAATTTCAGGCATGTGGTTTGGAATGATATTGCCATCTTGCAGGGCAGAGGCTTGTGGCAGGTAGTTCAAATAATGTTTACCACACTATTAAAATTGTCTATTTTTGTCTTTCCCTCTAGACGATGAGCTGCTTGAGTGTAGATACTATCTTTGTATTCTCTTAGCACTTATGTTAGTGTGTGGTATATACTGAGGTGCTCAGTAAGCCTTGATTAAATAAGGCTCTTGATGGGAATGAGTGAGGGAGCTTTTTGGGGAAGGCTGAAGGGAAATTGAGATACGAAGCAATATCACATAGATTAATAAAATTGCAATGTAATTTTGAAACTTACTGTAGTCTGTAGTTTCAACCTTTGACGTATCTCCCGCCTCCCATTTTTAAGTAAAGTTTCTGGAAATATTGAAGATTTTAATTTTTAATTTTTCTTTAATCTTGTTTCCTTTCTGGGCAGGCAGTCCAAAGAATTGTATAAAAGAGTACCGAGTCCTAGTCAGTTCATTTCATTATATAGGCAACTGTTAGTTTCAACCACTGAAACCTTAGTATAGCCAGTTCTAGGGGAAGTGGAATTGCTTACCTAGAACAGGTGTGCCCAGCCCCTGCACTGTGAACCAGTACTGTTTTGTGGCCTGTTAGGAACCGGGCTGCATAGCAGGAGGTGAACGTGCAATGCTTTATCTGTATTTGCAGCTGCTCCCCAGCACTAGCATCACCGCCTCAGCTCTACCTCAGATCACCAGGTATTAGATTCTCATAGGTGCACCGGTCCCTGGTGCCAAAAAGGTTGAGGATCACTGACTAGAACGTATATTAGAGCAGCAGCAGGGAAGTGAGTACTGCTTTCAGCTGTGTTAGAAGTGAGTGGGTTTTATACTTATAAATAAAAACATAAAAAGCTTGGGATGATAGTTTGAATATCAATGTTTCAATGAAAGTGTGTTTGAATATCATATTATTTTGTCACTTGCTGCCATGAAACATCAGGAGATTTTGTTCACAAAGTGTATTGGGAAGTTTATAAGAACACAAATTAATTTTCATGGACAATTCTGAATGATAGTAACAAGAAACTTGCCTAAAGGAATGAATCATAGCAGTATGTTATTTCATTTATGTTATCTTTCCTCTCAAAAGGGGTTAAATGCCATGAGAAGTTGAAATAGAGATTGCTTTTCCTAAATGCAGCTGTCTCCAAGGTTTCCAATAGAGAGCATTGAAATAGCCTGGCAGGGAGATTGGAAGGGGAAGGGGAAGGAGCAGGAGCGGGGGAAACAACTGTTCTAGTTAATTAGTGGTTAAGAGCATGGATGGTTAAGGATGGATGGTTAGCATAGTGGTTAAGAGCATGGAACCAGACTGCCTGGGTTCAAATCTTGTTCTGCTACTTATTAGCCCTGTATCCTTGGGCAAATTGTTTAATTGCTCTATGCCTTAGTCTCCTTGTCTGTAAAATGAGGACAGTAATATTAACCATCTCATAGGATTGTTGTGGCTATTAAGTGATTTAACTTTTGTAAAATTCATAGAACAGTGTCCAGGTTATGGTAATACTTTCTGTATGCTCTTAGAATGGATGCTTTAAATGAATTCAAACATCATTTGTCTGTTGGACTAAATGCCCTTTAAACTCTCTTAAAACCTGAGACTGTGGTAGATATAGATGCTTATATTACAGAATAAATGGGCTTCCTGGATGGATAAGCTAACTTTTTTTTTTATTGGGGAAAAAATGTCTTTAGTAATAGGCAAGTTTGGGGAGTTGTGTGAGCATGGTTGTCCAAAATAAATGTGCTTTGGGAATGGATAACTTTTAATGAAATGAGTACGAGAAACAGGTGGCAAAGCTTGAATATCTTACAGTAATTTCTTCAGAGACTTGATTACTTAAAAACAGCAATACAAATTTCTTCCACTTTTTTGTATCGTTAAGAGATAGAACTCTAGCATTCTAAGGTAAACTTTAGTTTTGGCAGAGAATGGATTGAAAAAGCTTTGTTTGGATTTATTATTCTTGACTTTGAACCAGATTCTTTACCTTGAAGTCTCACTTGTCCAACCAGGATTTTGTAGGATAACATTCCATTATGAGTGGTTTTACAGGAAACAATTACATAGAAATGAAGGCAGGCTTTTACTATCCCTTTTTTTTCCCTTGAAATAAACCTCCCTCTTTTGTGTTCAGGAAATATCATTCTCTATTTTAATTCTTATTTATAGACATTTGCAAAACTGAGACATGTAGAAATTGTGAGTTCATCAGTGCTTCCTGTGAAAAGTGTGCTTCCAAGAAAGAGGTCTGCTCTTCTGTATGGAAAAGCCAAACTGTGGCCTGTGGGGAACATATATGTTAGATGCAGCCTTGCTTGGAAACTTCTGGATTTCTTCCAGCCTATAGTTTTCCTTTTTTATTTCCCTTCATTCTAAATAACCCATGAAACTAATGTTCTGAATAGTATTTAAGCTAATTCTATTGGCACTCCTTAGCTTCCTGTCATAACTCTCCCACTCAGTTCTCTACACTTTAACCCACATTTCCTTGTACTGATTTTCTTATGTTTTCTCCTTTTCATTTTCTTTCTTGTTCTCTGGTGTCTCTCTTTGCTGCCCCTTTTTTTCTCTTAGGTTGGTGATCTTTCTGGGTGTCACTTTGCCTCACTAACACAATATGGAAGAAGTTTCTGATTCTTGTGATAGAGTAAATTATACTGATGTGCTAACAGTACAAGTAGTGGGATACTGCTGCTGGTTTATTTCAGTTAGATCTAAATTAGGATTAATTGTGATCCAAGAAGATCAATCTCTTAGCAATTCGGATTTGTTTTTAGCTTTTGATTTTCAGATCTCATCTACATTTACTAATTTCTTACTTTGGTTCATTTGATGGTAGAATGAAAGAAATTTACTTTTCACAGAGTAAATATCAGTTTCGTGTGTGCTTCCCTGTTGTTCTGTATTGGAACGCTGTAGCACATTGAAAGTTCTCTTTGTGGAATGAAAAGGTTTTTGTTTTAGGGAGCTTATATTTTAAGAAATATATTCTGATGGTTGTGGACGTAAGACATTCCTATAGAAACTAGGTCAGCTTTTCAGTACTTTTATCAAAGCACCTGCAGTTCATTGCAAGTGAAATAAATCTCATTGAAATAAAGTAGCTGGTGTATATTCAGCACACTTTTAAAATAGAGTAGTCTATTTTAAAGGAGATGGTGCCTATCTGATTTCTTTCCATTGTTTCTTTGTTGGAATGGGAGTTCTGCTTTCCATTGACTACTTGGTTAAACCAGGGCAGAGTTGGCTATTTGAATGTCTACCCTCCTGAAGGTCTGCCAAATCTGCAGGTAAGTCTGCAGGAGACCACAGTTGCTGGGCCTAGGGTAAGAATTAGAAAAATATAGAAAGAAAAATGAAACAAAGTTGATTTATTTTTCTAAAATTTAACTTTTTGGTCTACGGCCATGCCACCCTAAACACGTCCGATCCTGTCTGATCTCGGAAGCTAAGCAACGTCGGGCCTGGTTAGTACTTGGATGGGAGACCGCCTAGGAAGACTAGATGCTGTGGGCATAAAAAATAAAAAATAAGGGATTGTAAGCTGACAAGGTCCTTGCAATCTGAGGTCAACCAAGGGTTGCCTTGCCTAAAAAAAACAAAAACAAAAAGTAAAAAAAAAAAAAAAAGTAAAATTTAACTTTTTGTTTTCCTTGAAAACATAAAACATCTTCATTAATTCAAAAGAAATTTGAGAGTCTGCTATATGCCATGCACTGGAATAAACAGTATACCAAATAGGTCTCACAGAGCTTACATTCTAGTAGAAAGAGACAGATTATAAGTAAGCAAGTAAATACATGGTATATCAGAGTGTGGTAACACTATTGAGAAAAAAAACAGCAGAATATGTCCAGCAGTAAATAAGAGGTATGAAGGCGGCAGTGAGATTTTTTGAGTGGTCAGGGAAGGCCTAGCTTATAAGTTATGTTTGAGAGAGACCTAAAAGAAATTCGGGTGGGGTCTTATAGATATGAGTAGGAAGCGAAAAGGTCCTGAGTCTAGTTGTTATCAGTGAGCAAGAGATAATGGGAGAAATAGACCTGACTTGTTCATAGGTGTGTGCTAGGGGAATGGGGAGGATAATATAGGACCTCATGGTGCACTACACAGTACAAAAAAAGTCTCCTCACTTCAGACCCCAGAGATAGTAGCTGTTAACTTTTTGTGTATTGTTTGTAAGGCGTTGAGGCAATACCTGACCTAGCCTCCTTCTTTGCCCCATTGCAGAAGTTCATGTGAGGGTAGTCAGTGATTTGCAGAGAAGCAGATTTTGCGTAGGTTGATGACCCTTGCCTTGGAGAATGATAATAATGGAGCAATTACTTAGAATAAGCTTGTATGTACTTGGGAAGTGACATCAAAATTTTCTTCCCTAGAGAAATGTATTTCTCCACCTTAGCTACATAAGAAGAGAAGCCTAGATCTGGTACAGTTTCCTTTTGAGTATGTTTGTTGGTTTGGTTTATGTGCTTTTGACCAAATAGTAACCACTTATCTGCTGCTTCTCCTTTTGCTCATTCAACCAAAAAACTCCTGTTTTCCCAAAGCCCTAATTACTGGGACTTAATGGCTTTCAGGGACCACTTTATAGGTCACCGTATCCATATTTCTGTCTTGCACATTGGGGAGATGATCATCCCTGATAACTAACTGTATGCCTCTTTCCCCTTTCCATATATATATTTTTCCATATATATACATACACACACACACACACACACACACACACACACGTGCACACACACACATACACATATATAAACATACAGTAAAGGTTATTAAAGCATATACTGAGCTATTGGTCGACTTTGGTGGGATTGAGGAAGAAGCACCAGCTATTTAGTGATTGATATTCTATGGCAACCCTATATGGGAAAGTAGAAGGATTTTTGATTACCAGACTACTGTCTTGAATCATCCATTCTTACTTTCCCTCTCAAGATTTCTGGTTTAGCTAGTCTGTCCCTCAGTGAAGGAGTCTTTCTGCCTCCCTCTCCTTCTCCTAGAGTTTAGCCCTGGAACTTGACCTGGTTACCCTCTGTTCTTCCCTTTAATTATACGTATCTAGTTGTCATTCTGTCACTTAATACCATCTATGGGAGATTACCTTTTTCCCTTTCCACCTCCATTTCCTTTGGTCAGGTAACTATATCATCTTGCATAGGAAATACTCTACACAATCACAGATTCCCAAATTTTGAAGTTGCTTTAAATTACTGCTGGATATGTATTCAACATTTGTAGATGTTTGTAGTTGTCTGAAAGTTTATCTTTCAGTGCCATTCTTTCGTGACACATGCTTCTTTGTAGAAATATTTCTCTTTATGGTTCTTCCAAAAACATTTGGTTACTCACTTGCTCTTACTCAAATCAGAAGTTAAAGTGACTTGCTTGAATAAGTGTCAGAGGTAGCACTTGAATCCAGAGTTTCTGGTTATTTCTGTTACGTTGTCAACTGGGCTAGAATCATCTAGGATCTTGAATGCTAGATTTAAGACTTTAGACTTCTTTTGGCATAGAATAGGGACCCAGTCTTTGAAAATGTGGCACAGCTCTTTGATCCTTGGAAGAAAGTTAAACTAAGTCATTTTAAAAATAATCAGGTTGGATGTGGTTCCATGGTGTAGTGGTTAGCATGTCTGCTTTACACGCAGAAGGTCTTGGGTTCGTGCCCCAGCGGAGCCACGGTCTATGGTCTACGGCCATGCCAACCTGAACAAGCCTGGTGTCTGATCTTGGAAGCTAAGCAGGGTTGGGCCTGGTTAGTACTTGGATCGGAGACCACTTAGGAAGACCAGGTGCTATAGGCATAAATAATAATAATAAATAATAAATAAAAAAATCAGGTTATCCAGTCTGCAGTGTAAATAAGGATATCCTTCAGTGTAGCAACTCAGGATTCTAAAGAAGTGAGACACTTCTTTCTAGGTTCTGAGTCTAGAATATAGGATTTAGGACTGTGTCTTTTCATCTATCTTTATATTTAAATCCATGTTTTTCAAAGAGCCTCCAATTCAGACTGAATAATGATTTGTCTGGTGAACCGTAAAGTAGATCCAAATAATGTATTTTATAACCAGTGCCTTTTTTGCAAGAGGAATGTTGTGGTCAGTTGTCATTTGGGAACCAATACGGTAGTTCCCAACAGCTGACTATCAGAATCACTTTGAGGGTGTTTTAAAAATGTGAATTCCCTCCAGAAATTGAGGTATGAGAGGGCGGGGAGGTAGATCTGGGAGACTATTTTTAAAAAAATGCTTCCCAGGTGATTTTGATCATTCAGGTTTGAGGACCACAAAACCTAAACATTTGAGTTAAGCTACATATCTATGTGATTTCTCAGTGAGTGGTTGTTTAATTTGTATGAGAAGTAGAGAAGAATAGCTTGTGGTAGTAGACATGGCGAGCAGGTGGCTAATTTCAAGTTTCTACCACTGTATCCTGTATTATTTTGGAATTACAGATGTCACCACCTGATTTGGGGGTTATGCCAGTACTTAGCATGTTATGGAGGACTTGCCTGTTAGGGGAGGGAAAGGGAAACTTTTGGATCATATCTCCATTTCCCCTCCATTTTGAAATTGTGGAACAAATTCAGGAGAGGATGTTAGCATTGAAACTCAGCTGGACAATTTGTTTAAAACTGGACAGGAAGGGCCAATGTTACTTCCTGTCTGAAAAGGAACTACTGGCTTCCTTCCCTTCCTCCTTGGCTAACTCCGGTCAACTTAGAATATTGGGAGGGGGAGGGGCTGATCACGTTAATACTATTAACTGGCCACCCATGCCTTGAGAAATCAGGTTACCATCAATGTTCAAGTGCAGAAGCATAATATTCCTTCCCTTTCTTCCTTACTTGAACCATGGAGAAGAGGGTGCTATGTGGGCTTCTTCTGTCTCCTTGCCCTTAATGCGGGAGTACTGGGTTTGGCTGTTGCAGTCCAGGAAGCCTTCCAGTCTCCCAGATTCTATTTTACAGTCAACTTTATACCTCCCATGTGTTTTCTGACATTTGAAAATAGATCAAGGAGTTGTAGAGAAGAAACTGAAATCCATTTGACACCAAGAGGTTGGTTGTGGAAAAGAGAACATAATTGGGCAGAGGGGAGTAGATGATAGAGGTTCCTTATTTTTAAATTGAGCCAAGAAAACATTCCTTATAAGTGGGGCCAGTTGGCACTCTTCCTGCTATTTTAGTCCAGGCTTCTCCTTCCTACTGGTCCGTCAATTGTATTAAGTGTTTGATGTGAGTTTGAACTGTGGTCTCTGGATTTGTGAGGAGGGAGAGTGGTGGAAACAGCTGGTGCCTTCATTAAGCTATTTCAGTTATGCTTCTTTTCAGAGTATGGGGGGTGGCAGAAGAATTGGATGTGTGTTAGCAGAGTCCCAGCAACTCTCATGTAGTGTGAGATTGGATTTTCAGGCACTCTTAATACTATGCGGGATGTTGGCTAGTTGGAATGTAGCTAAACCTTTTCCAATCACATTCTTTTCTCTGCCTCCCCTCCCCCCAGTTCTTTTCAGCTTTGGGCCTGATTTGGCGAGAAAGAATTATGTGGAAAGTTAGATAGCAAAACAGATTCATGCTTTTCCGATCATCGAGTATTCGGCTTAAGTCTTTGGGCCCCTCCATTGACTTTCTCCTTACCTATTTATTAGTCCTTTGGTTGGGTTTTCTAAATATGTATACAAACAGCTAGAGATACAGTTCGAACCAGAACCTCTGGTGAAGTCATGATGAATTGTAATCAGTTGGCTGTACTGGTCTCCTTCCCTCCCTCACACCCTGGGGTGACTATATTTCTGAGTCAGCACTCCATTTCTGTCTCACCTGCTCAATTTGAGGCAGAGAACCTGTCGAGCATCCTTTTGGAGCAGCAGTGCTATTGATATAGGTGTGTCCAGTTTTCTGTGTGGTTTTTACAACCCTCTCTTTAAAGTATCTCAGAAAGCTCTCCTACTAGACTGTACTATTTTTATCTGCTTTCGTGTATCTACCTCACAATATAGTACTTAATTGACTAATTTTTTGGCCTGGGCTATGAATGAGGGAGAATCTGATAAGAATACTAAGAATTGTAACTAATTTTTCAGTTCTTGAGAGAAAAAGGGAGTTAGTCTGATTCAGTACTAGGTAACAGATCTTGAGCTGTTGTTTTTGGGTGCTTCAAGTGATAGGGTTTGCAGTAGCTAGGCCCTGCAGTTGAAGTCTATTCCGAAACATAGTGTTGCTAAATTATTCTCTTTTATATCCGGCTCTAGAATGGCTCACTGTTGTGTATATTCCTGCCTTACCTCTTTCTACCTGGTTATATTTGATACAGACATGGACTAATTCTTTCTAAGTTGTGCTGTTTTAGAGTAAGTTGTGCTGTTTTAGAGTTAGTTCCTTGTGCATCATGAACTGTTTAAATTGGGGTTTAGCCTAGTGTTCTTCTAATAGATCCAAGAAGAAGGGGGAAGGAGTCTAGGAGAAAGGAGAAAAGATGAAAAATGATAACATATTACTAGTTAGTTGCCTGCAGTGTTCCTTTGGTTGGAGAACTCTGTGCTGAGCTCTGTGCTCTTTATGCAAGTGGAATGGAGCACTTTGGGCAAAGGGTGTTACTTCTTTGGATTTCAAGAATCTCTGGCTAAAGGAGCTTGACTTCTAACTGCATCTTTGCTTCTGAGGTTTAGGATTAACGTCCACAGGGCTTGTACAAGATAATAGAAAAATGTCAGTTATCCCATTCTTGGAAGCAGCTGAGGATCCTTGTTAGGAGGGGAGGCTTTCTTTTCTGACAAGTTTCCAAATCTACAGCTCCTCAACCCACTCCAGAGGCAGTGGTGAGCAGAAAAAACTGAGGTTGCTGTCTTAACCTCTTTGTTGCCAGGGCTACTGTGCAATTCCTAGTGGTCTTCTCATTCCCTAGGGAACTTTGCTCCCAGCACCTGCTGGTGCCCATATCCTGCCTCTTCGTAGGGTGGAGTCTGCTGCCTTTGTTTGTTTTTCGTGGGGCCTCTTTGGAATCAACTTTATGCTTGGGAAGAGTGTATGAAAGACTGAAAACGGTGGAAATGGGTGATGGAGAAGGTGAGTGACAGAGGATTTATCCCAAAGTAGTTCTCCAGGTGGGAGTATTCCATTGACTGAATCCAGGTCGGAGATCAGATTGCTATGATGCAGCTTTCTTTGGGATGTGTTACATGTAGCTGAGCTGAGGATAAAAGCAGCAGTAGCTTTAAAATCCCCAGTGCAGTGTCTCTAAAGTGAAGAAACTTGCCAAGTAGGAATCTTAAAAATCCCCTCACCCCCTCCGAACCTTTAGAGCCACATGCAGTATCTTTCTGCTGATTCTTAAAGGCCTGAGCTTTGTCCTAAGTCGTGTTGGCTTGGGGCAGGGAGGAGGGTTGTTTTCCCGAACATGATAAGGAACTGAACAGGGCAAAGTGGGAGCTCTGGCTGGTGATTGGTAGACAGGATGCCCTGGAATGCGGTTGGCCTGCAGCCCAGAATCCAGCACTTTGTATTTGTTTGTTTCTGGGAGACTGTGGTCTGGTGCTACTGTGACAGGAAGTGAGAAAGCTGAGAGTGGGGGAACGGAGAGGGGCGATGTCTTTGTGGTTCTCCTGTGAAATCTCTTTGTCCCTGGAGAGCAGCTCTGCTGCAGGGCTCTACTGAGAAGAGAGCAGCCTTTGTGTGTCTAATGGGTCTCAGAGCATCTAGCTACTCTGACGGGTTAGGGAGTGTGAATTCTGACTGGCCTTGAGTTATATAAATGTCCTCGATCTCTTAGCATTGGGGATCTCACTGAGCGTTGTGTGTGCTGCTGAGATATATATATATATATATATATATCTATATATATACATATATATATATAATCTTCAGGGTTTAACAAGAAAGGAATTCTAGAAGGAGATAGATGTTTATATAATGACTTTTTACTGTATACGTTGCAGATACAAACCCTTGTTGGGTTTGAAAGGAACAGAGAAACAGGTAATGCTGGGGCCCTACATTTTAGGTCTCACCCTTCCAGTTGGCAGCCTACTACATCCAGAGCTGGAGAAACCTACCCATTGTTTGATTTCAGTGTTGAGAGGTAGTGGCAAGTCTCTGCACATAACTAGGGAATGGTTGGTAGTTATCTGGGATCCTCCCCCGACCCCCACCCCGCCCCATCTAGACTGAAATAGCACCTGCAGTACTTCTCTGTGTCTCTGCCCCTTTCTTTTTCCCCTTGTTTTGTCTTTTCTCTGCCCTCCATTCCAGCTGTGAAACAGGCATCTCTTCTCACTTTGTGGATCGGACTGCCGAGTCCTCAGACTTCTTGCCAGTCTGGCTAGTCCCTGAGCACACACACACAAATGGCCTTTGATTGCCTGGGAGGACAGCTGCCCTAGAGGCAGATTGCTAACATACCGCTAGAACAATCTCTCCCCTCTGTTCTGATGCTGGCTAGCACAGTCTTTCCTGCTTCTAGTTCCTTCTGTTTCCCATTCCAGCTCTGATTTCTGCCTTTGTTTTAGTGAGATGTCACATTAAATATGAGTAGGGATATTTGTGATTAGAATTTCTTTCTTAAGGTGGGGGCGATTAGAGAATGTGGCATGTAGCCAGATTTTTAGAGCAGGCCTGGCAGTGGAAAGGTAGGTGATTTTGTCCCTCACACCTTCCCTCCTGAGTTCTTCCTTATAAAATGGGAAATCTGAGGTAGATTGCAAGCTCTTCTTTCTCAGAATTGGGTAAGGCCCTGTTCTGTTAAGTGAAGGTAAGACCAAACGTCTAGCAGTCTCCACCCTGTCCTCTCTCACTTCCTTCTTCTCTTCCCCCAAAAGTCTACTTGCGGTCAGCTTCTCTTGGAGTTAGAATAATTTTAACCACAAGAAGCATAGACAATTCATGCTGCTTTCACTCTGTCAAGGGGAAGGAACTTGGATGGGGAGTAGAACAGATGCATTTACAACACTTACTAGCTATATGGCCTGGGCAGGATATGGATATATAGTTTAAAAAGAGGCCAGCAGTACCTCAGAGGTTGTTGAGAAGATTATGTATGATATCTTACAGGGGCAGATTAATAATTAACAACTCAAAACTTTTCTTTCCCTGTAAGGTCAGATTTTCTTTTAGATAGGGTGAAACAGTCCCTTCAGCTCTCTGTCCTATAGCTGAAATAGGACTTTCATGCTTACTTTGATTACCTCATAGACTCGTATCTTCTCTGTTGCTTGTCTCGAAGGGAGCCATACTCTAAACCTAATGGAAGGTGCCTTGTTACTCTTTTCAGGGCCTTGAGGAAGCAGGACTGTAAATATGACTCAATTACATGCTTTCACCTTCTCTAAATCATCTTCAGATGATGGGCAAAGAGATGGTGGGAATGCCAAAGATAGAAATAGAAAGTAAGGGGGATTAGTGAGAAGCTGCCTCTTTAAAAAAGGAATGCGAGCTCAGATCAGTTGGGTGATTTCTAGTAAACCCTAAGGTTAAGCTTTTTTACCATAAATTTTTTTTTTCCTTGCCTAGGGTAGAGAAGGGTATAAGGTGTCCTAGTTAATTTTAAGATTTCTCTTTTATGACACAAGAATTAAACAATACCTTTCCATTTTGACTAGACTTTTTCTTATTTCCCATTGTGTACAAGACCTCTCTTTTTCTTCCTCCTGTAGGAAGGAGAAAGGCAATTGGCCTCTCCCCTTCCTCCAGTCGACACCTCCCTATTTTTTGCCCCTCCCTCTTATCTTTGTTTCCTTATCGGCCTCTCCCTAAAGCTGTGCTTTCTCCTTATAAGGCCAGGTGAGATGCCTTTGGCAGGGTTGCAATAGTGATCCAGGTAAGTAACGTAGTGTGCCTCAGACTTTCAGGATTGAGAGAAAATTCTGTTATCTGTCCCAGTGGAGGGCCTTGGAGAAGCACGTGGGCAATGGGGGAGGAGGAGGAGGAGGCCTGGCCTGAGAGATCAGAAGGACTTGTTAGACCAGTCCTGTGTGTGTGTGTGTCATACATGCTCCAGAGAGAAGCAGGTTTTGTTTCTTTCCATACCCTTTCAGTTCGGGGCCCCTTCACTTGCTGAGAGCCACACCCTTCCTTTGCTTCAAAAGTCAGTCCAGCATTTAGCCATTTTAGTCTGTTAGGGTTTGGGATTCCCAAAATATTTGGGAAAAGAGATCAAGAAGAATGATACATCTGATTTCTGAATGTAAGGATAAGATGATGGAGGTGATTTTTTTTTTTTTTTTCTTGTAAAGTCATAGTAAAACTTTAAATCCTGACAGGTAACTTTGGGTCAGGATTATAAGACCAAAGTAAGTTTAAGGTGTCCTGTTGACCTATAGAGGTTGCCAGCTCATCCTCCTTTTAAACAAGGAGTATTTTTAAAACTTTCATGTATATATTTTCCTTTTCTATGACATTCCAATCGGAATGTGTCACTCTTTCCTGAGAGGAGGGCGTTTTGCCAGATTGCCTTAATTCATCAGAGAGATTCATGATGGACACAGTGCGATCCATTCCTTCCTTGTGAGAAAGCGAGACTCCTTCAGTCAGCCTTTGGATGCTCTTAAACTAGAGAAGACTGGCCTAGCATAAAGGGATGTACAGGGAAGTACAGAAAGTAACACCTAAACAAGGCCATTTCTGGAATATCACTTTTGTAACTGAGAAGTGCCCAATTGAGATTGTGAAGCTAGCAGAGTCCTCTTTAGTCTTAATGTAAATCATGTCTGGGTTCTTAGGATTAGTGCAGGAGTGAATCTTCCCAGTGAGGAGAGAAATAGTTCTGACTTAGCATCAGATGGCAGGACATCAAGTGGTGGGTGGGATACTTGAATTTTGGGGCAAATGCCAGTTAAGGCAAATAAATACCTTTTAGGTACCAAATAAATACCTTTTAGGTATCTAGAAGACTTACCTTTCTTGGCTTGAATGTTGTATAGTATAGTTCTATAGTATTACAGGTGCTATATTTGTTTTATTGATTGGTATTCTTCAATAGGAGGGGGCTCAATGTGCTTTTATTTATTTATTTTTATTTTCAGTGTGCATTTAAAAACCATTTAAAAGTCCCTAGGCACAGAAGAGGAGTTTTTTGCTTATCATTGCTTTTAGGGAGAAGAGCACAACTTTGTGACATTTGTTTTGATTTCATAATGAAAGATAGGAAGAAAGGAAAGCTGATTTCGGGGCTGACGACAGAAGATAAAATTTCTTTCCTAAGAACTCACAGACTATTTCGTGGGGTTTAAAATTCTCAGGACAAATGTTTCCTCTCTCTGCAGAGGCTTGCTTGCCTGATTCTGGTTATG
This sequence comes from Pteropus vampyrus, assembly GCF_000151845.1. Taxonomy (NCBI): domain Eukaryota; kingdom Metazoa; phylum Chordata; class Mammalia; order Chiroptera; family Pteropodidae; genus Pteropus; species Pteropus vampyrus. Next base: position 326,905 of record NW_011889133.1, on the reverse strand, counting down.
TCTTTGGATATACTTATCTGAATTGCATGGAGGTAGGAGAGAGGTTCAGAGTCACCCAACCTAAAGTTTTATATATATATTAGCTCATTAGAGCTAAACTCTGAAAAGTAATAGAAATTGAAGCTTACAGGGGTTATAACTTCTCTAAATTCTCACAGCTGGTTTTTGGCAGTTAGGACATGAACCCCAGGTCTTTTGACCCCTAGTCTGGAGTTTTATTTTGTTTTCCCTTTGAGAGTATAAAGAATTCTTGTAGTTTACAGGGCTACTGTAAGTGGGAGCCGGGAGCATGGGGAGCAAAGACACCAAGACTCTAGTCCCTTGTGTTATTTCTAGTGGCACTCTTATTAGTAACAATATTAATAGCTGTCTGTGTGTTAAGCCATGTTTCTAAGCACTTTACATGGATTGTTTCATTTAATCCTCACAACCACCCCATATATTTTTCCCATTTTACAAAAACAAACCTGAAGTTTAGGGAGATGGTGGTACTTTGCCCATAGCTAAGAAGCAGTGGAGCTGGGGTTTGAACCCAGTCAGTCTTATTCCAAAGTCTATATTCTCAACTGCTAAGAATCGTGATTCCAAATTACATTTCTACAGCAAGGTTACAATAGAGCAGATCATTCCAGGGACTGTGCTGTTGGCAAGTGATTTTTTTTTTTTTTGCCCCACTATCTGGTTGTCATTGTCCAAATGTTTGGCTTTTCTGGATATTTGATTCAATTTAACTTCTTTTGGTTTGGAATTACAGAAGAGACTGAATTTTTGCTATTGTCATTGCTCGAATGTGAGAGCCTTATTGTAGACTCATACATCTGTAGCAGGGGTCCCCAACCTCTGGGCTGCGTGACTGGTACTGGTCCGTGGCCTGCCGGGAACCAGCCACACAGCAGGTGAGCGGTGAGGAAGGGAAGCTTCATTTGTATCTGCAGCTGCTCCATAGCACTGGCATCACCGCCTCAGCTCCACCTCAGATCATCAGGCATTAGATTCTCACAGGAGCACTGGTCCCTGGTGCCAAAAAGGTTAGGGATCGCTGCTCTTTATGACCTGTGGCTCGTTAAGAGTAAAATCAGTTATTCTCAGAAAATCTAGTTTTAGGGGAATAGCAAGGTTCATTTATGTTCCCCCCTTCCCTTTTCACTTGGGAATCCTTGATGGTCCTTTTTTAGTGAGAGCAAGTGTAATCCATTTGAAAATATTAAGTGGCAAACCTAGAAAGGTGTTGTGTTGGCCTGGACTCATAAGACCTTCCTGACTCTAACTGCCAAAGTAAGTTAATGGTGTGCAGATTCTGGTCTATAGCATTCACACATGTGCGCACACATGCATGCACACACACACACACACACACACATATGTATATGCACATACTCATGATGTTTATGGCATGGGGAAGAATCTTAAGTCTCTGAGTTATGAGGCAGGGTACCGTAGCTTACCCAACTACTTCATTCACTTTCCCCATGTGCTTTTTTCCCCCCTCCCATTTATTTCCATTTTCCCACTTATATCTTATATACGACATATGGATAACCCTTTAACTTAAAGATAAATGGAAACCTTTTTCTTTTTTCCTGTGATGTTTGCGAAGAAAGCTCTCAAGGGTTGTTGCGAAGAGGGTCCGGACCACCCATCTTGTACTGGACTTATATTTTATAGACTTGACAGCATGCAATAGAAAGAGAACACAGACTTTGGAATGGCATAGATCTGGGATTAAATTAAAAATTTGCTATTAACTGAGACCTTGGGTAATTTCTTTACTAGGATGTGTTTTCTCACAGTAAAACTTACTTTCTTAGGGTTGTTGTTAGGATTGCCAAGATAATACATGTAAAACATTTAGCAATTGTTAGTTTTTTTCACCTTTCCTTTCTCCTTGGTAATAAAACTGCAAAGGCCTCAAATAGAAATCAAGAACTTACTATAGCAGATGTGTAGTGCCGTGATGACTGCCATGCACTAGAGAAGCACCCTATGTCCTAGAAATACTGGTCTTGGTGGGACCTTTTAGTAAATAGAATTGGAGTAGGGAAACCAGCTCATCTACTCCTTAGAACCCAGTTATGCTCTGGTATGGTACAGTTAATTTCATCTACTAGTTCAACAAAATAGTTTTGGGCTGAGGCATTACCATTAAGTAATATAATTGGAAGATAGAACTAACTCTTGAAATAACTTAACACCTCACATTTGTATAACATACATTATCTCACCTGATTCTTACAGCAAACTCTGAGTTAGACTGGGCTGGTGGTATTGGCATCTTACAGATGAGAACATGACAATGACTTACTGTCATTGTTGGCTAGTGCCTGAGCCAGGACTGGGACCGGTCTTCTGAGTCCCAGTCAGCCTCTACTTCTGCCCTCTTTTAGGTAGAAAATCTCCCCATCCTCTTAGACTTAGGAATCTGATCTCTTTCTACTTAACTGTGCTGTTATCTTCTTCAAATTAGAGCCAGGCGGTCAGCTTTTAAAGCCATGAAGTTATAGGAGAAGATACTGGTTCCTCACCTAGAGCCCTGGGTAATTTCCTCCACTACCCCTCCTAACATCCTTTATTGAATTAAAGCTGTGAGGACAAAAAGTGGCCATTTATGGCAGTGACAGACAATTTCTCTCTGCAGCAAGGGAGTTTTGTCACTGGATGCCCCGTAGTAGTGGTAGTTTGAGCTTTTATTAGCAAAGAAAATTACAGGGCGGAGGCCGCCTGAGTGGTAACTGCAATTGAGGCCCTGTTGAAACCCTGAACTGGAAGAATCTCCTTAGCTCAGAGTCCTCTTGGTGTGCAAGGTTCATAGATCATTATATATAGCGGATGAGGGCAAGTGCTTAAAATGAGATGAAAATAAAAAGGGAGCAACACTTTTTTTTTTTTTTAATAAAGGTACTTATTAAAGGCCTCTGAGTAGCCTGTTGGAATGTAGGATGGGAATATGAGAAAGTAACAGTGGGCTTTGGACCGAAAGGAAGAACAGTCGTTGATAAGTGATTGTGGAGCCGAGAGCTGGGGGTGGAGGATTTAGAGAAGGGCCACCACATTCTTGGATTCAGGGACTGGATCCACTGGAACGAGTCTTAGTGATGGAAAATTAATTAAGTTTATTGGGCACCTGTTTATCAGCTCCTCCAGATACTCTTGCTTGCTGAATGCTGCATATGCAGGCATACCTCCTTTTGTTGTGCTTCACAGATGTTGCTTTTTTTCACAAATTGGAAGGCAAGACCCTCTACCAGCAAAAAGATTATGACTTGTTTTATTGTAGTGATCTGAAATGGAACCATAATATCTCCGAGGTATACCTGTACTCTAAGGCAAACAGGCCCAAGTGTCTGCTTGGCAGGGCTCTGGGGAGCGTGGGAAAAGGAACTGAAGCAGAAGGCTCAGCCTAGGCTAGTCCCCACACGTCTTCCCCACTACACTGTTACGCTGGTTTCTCAATGCCTTTGTGGGCATGCTGGGACTGGGCTCTGAGGTTTCTGCCTTAGGGGTGGGAAGGAGGAGGAAGGGCATTCCAACAGCATTTTTCCCCCTGATTTGGTGGCTGGGGACAGGGGTTAGTTGAATTTTTATCCATATTATAATCTGCTCCTGGTTCTATATATATGTATAAGTAGAGGAACCTCCGAAATGACAGTAGAATCCAGGTTTTAATGAAAGCTACATACAAGGTCCAAGTATCTGAAAACAGAGCAAAGTCCAAAGGGTATATGTCACATTAAGCAATTCCAAGTCATATTTTAAATTACTCCCTTCCAGTCCCACATTGTCTTTGACCCAATACCTGCTAATTCTCTTTTTATTTTTTAATGTATTGGGTATATTTTATTTTCCTCTCATTTCCATTTTTCCTCCAAATATTTCTGCAGCTCTCTTCTTCCTGCTTCCTCCTTGCTGTGGTGGCTGGGATGCTTCTCCCATGATTTTTTGAATCTAGACTGGGCTGTTCTCTGTTAAACCAATCAATTACGACCTTCTCTTAACAGGTGTGTATGTAAAATGTTTATTAAGAATAAAAAAATTTAACTGTCTTTTTTTTTTTTTTTTTGAGGGGTTGATGAGAGATTGGGGAGTAGGGGGAGAGGGTTTATTCTACAACCTGCCTTTCAACATGATATACTTTGGACTGGCCATAAAATCTGCCACAACCAACTTCTAAGTGAGAAACCCCATTAAGTGCAACAGTATGACTACAATGCCCCTTTATTTACTAGCCAACTTACAGTTTATGTAATAGAGTATGGGGAACTCGTCATTTCTATCTAATTCTCATTGTATAAATAGTCCACATAAACCCTCTAGATATTTTTGATATTTACCCTGAGTTAGAATAAGTAAAGAGGTAAAAATGCGGTTTGTTTAGAGCTTCTGCAGGATAATAAATGTAGGAAATTCTACTGAGGGAGAGGAGAGCTTCTTAGTTTGAGGCTAATGTTCCTTTTCCTACTCTGCAAAGAGCTGAAGGTCACTGAAAATGGTGCCTTTTTTACACATAGAATTTTTTGTGGTGCTGTTGCTTTCTTGTCTCCATTCGTCAAGGCACGTTTTGCCCTCAGTGTTGTAGTATAGTTTTGAAAAGTAGAAAGGCCTCTTCATAAATCTGTTAAATATGAGGGCTTAATTTTGTCTCATGCCTTTGATGGTGGGAAGTTTTTTACTACTTTCATTTCTTACTGGCATTTTAATTTAACATATTCATTTAGTGTATTTTGCCACCACTGCAGCACTTTCAGTGTTCAGATTTGGGAGAGATTAAGAGATCTGTACTGTCCTCTTTTCTCTGCAGGACAGTGAGTGCTTGTTTGTACTGTGGAATTAACAACTTTCATTGAGTTGATGTCAGTAAAATTTTTTAGGAAGAAAGTAATATAATTTTAATCTCATGTCATGACTACAGCCCTTAGCTACATTCTCCGTCTCCTACCAGCAGTCTAGGGACTTGGACTTAGTTGCACCTTTTCTTTCAATAGTTATTTTCAGTGGGGCGTTGAAGAGGGTAGTGGGCAAAGTCCTGCTTGAGCAGACACTGGTGATGGGCTCCCAGGCTTGGTGGTGGCTCGCTTTCCGCACTGCAGTAAAACCACAAGAGGGCATCTTTGGCTCTGGGATTAATAATTCATCTGTCTTCTCTGACCTGTGACCTTTTTCTCTCCTTTCTCTTACCTTTTCCCGGTAGTGTGAAGTGAGGGGGCCTTCTCCCTCCTTCCTCCTCCCTCTGTGATCCACCTTCCTTTTTACCCTGCCCTGCGGCGGCTCCGCCCCTTACCTTCATGGACGACTCAGAGGTGGAGTCGACCGCCAGCATCTTGGCCTCTGTGAAGGAACAGGAGGCCCAGTTTGAGAAGCTGACCCGGGCGCTGGAGGAGGAACGGCGCCACGTCTCGGCGCAACTGGAACGCGTCCGGGTCTCACCACAAGATGCCAACCCACTCATGGCCAACGGCACCCTCACCCGCCGGCATCAGGTAACCCCTCTCTCCATCAGACCTGCAGGTAGGACTTCGGCATGGTCTTAGAGAGGCTGTGATCCTTCTTGGGAAACTACTTTCCGTGGTGATGGGCTTTGCAGAGCCCATGCTTTATGATGAACCTTTACAACGGTAATAAATACTGATTAGGAGATAAGAAATATTACTGCTGCGTTGAGTTGGGCAGGTTTTTCTCTAGAAGCGTCAATATAACTTCCTGTTTTGCTGGAGTGGGGTTTCTGGGTTGGGATGCAGTTCTGGTAATGGTAGCTTATATAGCTTGCAGCTGTACTTAGTTACTTCTGTTGTATCCCCGCCCCATTGCCATCAGAAATTCAAGAAAGTAAATGCCTGTTTAGTGGTTGGGGTGTTGGGCACCTTGTACTCTCAACTTAAGTTCAGTCTCCCTCAGAGAATAGTCTGTACTCAGAAGGAGTGGCACTGTTCATCAATCGTGTACTCCTCCTCCATATTGTCCTTGTGTGCTCTTTTTATTGGCTGTGCAAATCATATCTCGGAGGAAGGGATCATTGTTAATTCTGTTGGTTAGAGTTGGAGAGGGAGCATCATGCTGCTTTTAACCCGGATAACCACAGGAGCCAGTGGTCTCTGGGTTGGCTGACTCTGTGATGTGACTTGGGAAAGTTGGTGTTAGAAATGAGAAGTATCGTGTGTTTCCTATGGTTTCTCTAGTCAGACTTCACTATGATGTCATCTGTCTGAGGTTTGTGTGTGTGTGTGTGTGTGGAAGGAGGCTTTGCCGGATAGACTGTGTCTTACGAGATCTCTGGTAGAAACTAAGAACAGCGCTCATGCTTCATTAGTCTTTTTTACTGATTGCAATTATTTTTTAAGACAGAAGGTCCCTCATACTGAAGAACTTGAGTGAGAGGACAGAATTCCAGTTGGAGGATGATGAGGATTTGAGAGGCAGCATATTTGCAATGTTCCTAGGACTTTTATAGGAACCAGAATAAGGGTTAGGGATGACAGGTATATATTGAAAGAGGAGAACAGAACTGCTCAGGCTTGGAGATGATGGGGAATTCCAGGGTTTAGTACATGGTTTCTCCCTCTGTCTCTCTTTTTTAACTTCTGCTCAGCAATGAAACCACACCCTTCCTTCTTCCTGAAAGTAATGTTTAACTTCCTCTCCCTGCAGCCTTACGCTCTCTATGTAATAGGGTGGGGAAGGAGTCTCCCAAGGTGCTGGATCTCACTGTATTCTGTTGGAAGAGGAGCAGTCAAATGTATTTTTACATAGTATAATGTCCATATTACTTCCTGCTGTTCAAGACAGAACAACTTAAGGGCGACATTTTTAAAGTGTGTTCTGTGGCTCTAATAATTGGTGGTGAGGATATTAAAATCTGTTGTCTTGAGGGGAGTTGGGGTACTTGTTTCTTTCCTACTTGGAAAGGGAGGCTCATCTCTTGCTGCTTTTAAAAAGCTGCCTGGTATGGGAGTTTCCAGTGATAGTAGAGCATGAAGATGTGTGGAACAATAAAGCAGTCTTTGGAAACCCCCCAACCTGGCCTTTCCAACTTTCCTTATATTCTTACAGCTTTCCAAAATGATTGTGTCGGGGAGCTTACCTGAGTCTCTGCTGTTTACTCAGCAAGTAGTTTTTGAGTGCCTGTTATGTGCCAGGCAGTGTTCAAGGCACTAGGGATACATTATTGACCACCCCGCCCCCGCCCCCGCCCTCATGGAGCTTACATTCTTGTGTTCCAGAGACCCAGTCTGCTGATTCCAATTTTGAGGAAAGTGCTCAGATTAAGGAGTGATTTTTTTTTTTTTTTTCCATAATGAGTACTGACAGAACGACTCCAGGCCACAGATACAAATATCTTCTTGAAAGCCCTTTTCCTGTTTGGAAAAAAGATCATTTATGTTTGATAGAGCAAAGGAAGGCCACAAAATGAATTGTCTTCTTGTGGGCTATGTTTCAGAACGGTCGGTTTGTGGGCGATGGTGACCTTGAGCGACAGAAATTTTCAGATCTGAAACTCAACGGACCCCAGGTAATTCTTTTGGCTCAAGGTTTCAGTTGCTTCCTTCGTATCTTCTATAAGAGCATATTAGTGTCTTGTAAAGTGCCTGGCACATTGTAAGCACTGGTTTCTTTTATTTAGGAAGTAAAAGAGTAGAGCTTCAAAATGTATATGTAGCGTTATTATAGAATGAATTTTAATGATCATTGATCCAGTATTTGATCCCTCAGTTATTGTATCCCTTTTCTGGAATGGGTGTACATCTACTTTGCAGAAAAGCCTACTTAAAATCTGGCCAGTCTTGAGCCTTAGGCTGTACCTGGAGAGTAACCTAGAGCTAGTCAGAAGATGGCTCTTATTGGGATTTTCTGGTTCATCATATAAGTTCTTTATTGGGTGAGCTTTTTTGAAGGATCACGCAGATATAGATGTAGCTACAGTTAACAGTTCATATTTCCTTAGATGACCAGAACTGGGACGTTAAATCTACTGGCTGTGTCACTTGGGTGTTGATGTGGCTCTAGTTAACTCAGTTCAAATTTGTTAGAACTGAGAGATTATATCCCCTGCCCTTTTGTATAAGTTCAAAAGATGGAGACAGCCACCCCTCTAAAAATCCTGGGGCCCATGGAAGATACACGAGGAGTCTTTGTCTTCCGGGAGTCTATGCTTTTCACTGGGATGAAGTGTTAATATATAGGGCTTAATAGTAACTTTTTCCCTTTTCCATATAGGATCACAGTCACCTTCTCTATAGCACCATTCCCAGGATGCAGGAGCCAGGGCAGATTGTGGAGACCTACACGGAGGAAGACCCTGAGGGAGCCATGTCTGTTGTCTCCGTGGAGACCTCAGATGATGGAACCACTCGTCGCACAGAGACCACAGTAAGCTAAGGCTTATATAAGGCCTAGGATGTTGGAGGAGGTCTTCCTGTGATCTCTGGTAGGGGAGGGGTTAAGCACTTAATTAAAGTGGATGAAGGGCCACTGATCTGTAGCAAAAGCATAAAGAAAGTGATCTTTGTCCAGACAGAGAAGATAGAAGAGATATGGGAAAATCTAATGGAATGGGGGAAAGAGATGGTATATCAAGGTCTATGGTAGCTTCCTTTATAGGCAAAGTTACTGCCACGACAATTTTCCTGCCTGGAGACTTCTAGAAGATGGAGAGAAGGGATAGATAGTAGATTGTGAGGCATTTCTAAGTAAAGTGAGCTGGAAGTAGGGGTTTGTTTCTTTTTCTTAGAGTGGTCTAGAATTTAAGCTTGTATTGTTCACTTCATTAATTTTTCTTTTCTCTTTCCTTACTTTAAGGTCAAGAAAGTAGTGAAGACTGTGACAACACGGACAGTACAGCCAGTCCCTGTGGGACCAGATGGGCTGCCTATGGATGCCTCATCAGTTTCTAACAACTATATCCAGACTCTGGGTCGTGACTTCCGTAAGAATGGCAATGGGGGACCTGGTCCCTACGTGGGGCAGGCAGGCACTGCTACCCTTCCTAGGAACTTCCACTACCCTCCTGATGGATATAGCCGCCACTATGAAGATGGGTATCCAAGCAGCAGTGACAACTATGGCAGTCTGTCCCGGGTGACCCGCATTGAAGAGCGGTATAGGCCCAGCATGGAAGGTTATCGGGCACCCAGTAGACAGGATGTCTACGGGCCCCAGCCCCAGGTTCGGGTAGGTGGGAGCAGTGTGGATCTGCATCGCTTTCACCCAGAACCTTATGGTCTAGAGGACGACCAGCGTAGCATGGGCTACGATGACCTGGATTATGGCATGATGTCTGATTATGGCACTGCCCGTCGAACTGGGACACCCTCTGACCCTCGCCGACGCCTCAGGTAGGCAAGAAAAGGGGTCTTTTCAAGGTAGTGGAAAGGGGTAGTTCTTCTTTCTCCTCCTAAGTGCTTTTTGGGATCAGAGACACTTAAGGCCCCCCTCTTTTGCCTGTTTGTTTGTTTGTTTGTTTGTTTGTTTGTTTGTTTGGTGGAAGGCCACCCTGTTCTTCCCTTTTCTGATTTTACTAAACATTGACTTGCTTTTTTGTCTCCTTTTTCATTATAAAAATCATATTCTTGTTGTAGAAGACAACTCGTGATGGTTATTGGTCTCTGTCCTGAAGAATGTGGGCTTTGCTTCTTGCCAAGAGTTTCTGTTATTTCTGCCTAAGATCTGACCCCCTTTTGGTGCTAGGGAGCACTGCAGAGGAGCCCAGTGCCCGGGGCTATGGAATACTCACTGTTCCTGTGAACTCCTTAGCTTCTGGTTTGATATTAAGGACAGAGTTAAGGATTTTAGGCTTTTAGGGCCAGAATAGACAGTTCTTGTACCCTCCCTGCGGTGGTTTTAATCTCAAATTAAAAATCAACCTTGATCTCACAGAAGCCCTGGCACTTTACTCCTGGGTTCTTACATTTGATTATAAAGTGAAATGGGGGTGGCATCCTTAGAAGGTCGTACATTATTGACACTCTTGAGAGGTCACTAAGCAGCTGTCTAGTCTGACTGTCCTGCTCACTCCTGGGGATTCTTTTGTGATTCTTTTTGCGATTGATGTTTTGACTGGTAGATGGTTTGCCTTGAGAGAATGCTTGAGAAAGGGGGTTGGCAAATCTTATCTGTAAATGACCAGATAGAACTATTTTAGTCTTTGCAGGTCACATATCATTTTTGTTGTATGTTATTGTCGTGTCTTCTTTTTACAACCTTTTAAAAATATAAAAACCGTTCTTAGTTCTGGGACTGTACAAAAATAGGGTTGACTCATGGGCTGCCAACCCTGCTTTAGAATAAATCAGAGACAGTGTTTTCCAGTCAAAGAGAAGTAATAAGAAATAAGGGAGATTTATGAATGTCTTGGTGGTAAGGATAGCCAGCAGCTGTTGCCAAATTTCTGTATGAGGTCATGACCTTCTAAAACAAAAGCACTGGCGCTCATTTTCCTCATATTAAGTAGCTCGGTTAACAGTGACTGGGTTGGGCCCGGGGATATAGGCCCCATTATCTAAGCTTGAGTCACTCACCTTTCAGGTAACTTTTAAACAGCTAATCCAACTCCCGTGTGACTCACCTTTTATTCTTGGGGGTGGGGGTAAGGCACCAGACCTCAGCCGGTACAACTTGGAGCAGTGGTATAGATAATAGCTATCATCTAAGTGGTCTGTCCAGGGTGTTGGCTCCTTCTGCTTATTGACAAGTCTGCCCTTTCTGACTTCCTCATTAGTAAAGTGATTGGACCTAGGTGGGCGTGGGTGGCCAAGTCATTCTCTGCTGTCCCTAGCTGCGGCAGTTGACATAGAGAGGGTTTTGGGTTTAGTTCTCGGGTTTATTCCAGGGTGGTACTGAACTTAGAAACCTGCTTGGCTAGCAAGAACATTTGTAGCTTCCTGTTTGGGGCCTAGGAGAGTAATACAAGGTCAAATGAAAATAGTAAGGCAGAATGATTAGTGGAAAAAGCACTGAACCAGAAGACCTTAGTTCTGGTTGTGCCTTTGCCACTAGCTCTGTACCTTCAAGCAAGTCATTTAATCTTTCTGGGCACAGCTTTGTTATTTGTAAAACAAAGAAAAGAATGTCATGATCCACTGCTTGTAAAAGAAGGAAATATTTGAGTGACCAAAATCCTGGTTATTGTTAATTGCTTATATTAAAATAATAATAAAAGTAAAACATGTTAGTGCATTTCCTTCGAGTTCTTTTTCTGTGCATGTAAACATACTGACTTTATTTTCTCCTATGAAAATGGAATCTTACATAGTAATTAGTATCCTTTCAAAATTTAGCTGTATAACCTGTTAATTTGTTTCAGTGATATTAAAAACTAGTGATTTTTTTACTAAATGCTTTGTCCATCTAAATCACTGTTGAGAGTGGTTGATGTTGACAGCTATGGGGCAGGCCAGGCCCTCTGCTTAGGATAACCTTGAGGGTTTGGTGACAGTGGGAGTGGTTTTGTGGAACAAACAAGGAGCTTGTTTGGAGAGTTCCACACAATAGATTCTTCTCTCTCCTGTGGGAGCCACTGAGCGAGATGAGCTCACAGATAATGGGTCTCTTCCTTCCTGGTGGTTATGAATAAATAATAGTGTGACAGATTCACCCTCTAGTGGTTGTTGGTAGTACTGAAATAGGAATAATCTTTACCTTCAGTTGCGTTTTCTCAGTGACTGGGTATCCCAATGTGGTAGTGGTCAGTCTCTATTTTGACAGAATTGGAGGTATTGTCTTTAGAAGTTGGAGGCTAGAAATCACGTCTCCAACATATTTGTTGAATAAAATTAATGTTCAGGCTTATATACCTCATCAGTACTAAAGCCGAATCCTTGTATGGTGTAGCAAGAAGTCCTGTACCATGTTTACTCATCACCTCCTCTTCTATGATTTCCGAAATAGGATAAGGAGAGCCTGAAATATGAAGTGTGTTTAAGAGTCTTATCCTACCAGCTGTTTCCTTTGTGTAAATGCCTCATGTCCTGTTTAGCTAAGGGCTTATAAGAACTGCTCTCAGACATTGTTTGCTGACTCCTGTGGTATTGAATCAGTTGCTTTGGTTAACTCTGTGCTGTCTAAAGGTTTATTTCAATCTTTATCCAGAGAGGTTAACAGCTGTCAGGTACCATTCACTACTAAGCAGGATTTGGTTCTTTTTGTGTGTGTGATTACTATCTCTGAGTGCTTGTTACTCTCCTCTGGGCTAGTAAACTTCAGAGCAGGGAGGGGGTAGTTTTAATTGCAGATGCCTTTAAAATTATTACCTCATTAAGAAGAATTGATCATTTATGTAAATGAGAGAAGATCTAGTGTAATAAAAATGGGGTTACTCCTACCTTAAAGATGAGGGGATAATGGGAGCTCTTTGAGAAACCAGACTTGACAACTTTGATGTATTCCTCTTTCCTCTTGGTTCTTCCAACACCGTAGGAGCTATGAAGACATGATTGGTGAGGAGGTGCCACCGGACCAGTACTATTGGGCTCCTTTGGCCCAGCATGAACGGGGAAGTTTAGCAAGCTTGGATAGTCTGCGCAAGGGAGGGCCCCCACCCCCCAACTGGAGACAGCCAGAGCTGCCAGAGGTGATTGCCATGCTAGGCTTCCGCTTGGATGCTGTCAAGTCCAATGCAGCTGCATATCTGCAGCATTTGTGCTATCGCAATGACAAGGTGAAGACTGATGTTCGGAAGCTCAAGGGCATCCCAGTACTGGTGGGATTGTTAGACCACCCCAAAAAGGAAGTGCACCTCGGAGCCTGTGGAGCGCTCAAGAATATCTCTTTCGGACGGGACCAGGATAACAAGATTGCCATAAAGAACTGTGATGGTGTTCCTGCCCTTGTGCGATTGCTCCGAAAGGCTCGCGATCTGGACCTCACTGAAGTCATTACTGGTGAGTTCTAGGCCCAAGGGAAGCTGCTAGAGAGTGGGTCACTGTTACTTGTAGAGATGTTGAGAGCTGGAAGGATTTCTCGTCCTTTTCTTTTGATTAAAGTTGTGAGCTGGTGGCCTTTGGGTTAGATTTCATGGGCTTATTTGGATCATGCAAAGTTTTCACAGTTTTAAAGAATTGGTTGCTAATGTTTAAAATTCAGAATATTTCACTTCAAATTCTCAGAATTTTGGCTTTTATTAAAAATGTACAAGGACTGGTAACAATGGATCTGTTTTGCTCCCTGACAGTAGTTGGTCTGAGCTGATTGAGGCATGTGAGCTCTGGTTTGCAATAATCCCCAACACATTCTGTTATCTCTGACCAACTACTGCCATATAGAAAGTGGTCACCCAAACATTGAATCTGAGTGTCAATTGCCATTTATCTGTGTTCTTTCAATTTCTTTAAATTATCTGCTTGTCCTGACTCACCTGCCTGGTATATATAGACATTTGAGCTTGGTCCTTGCTTTAGAAGAGTGGTTTTTCTGGTTGTGGGTTGTGACCCTTTAGTGTGTATGGAACATAATTTTATGGATCACAATAAGCATTACAAAAGAAAGACAATGGCAATAATGATTAGTTCTCAGTTGGGGCACTCTTGACCCCTCGAGGATGTTTGCAATATCTAGAGATGCTTTTGGTTGTCACAACTTGGGGAGAGGAAGAGGGAGTGTTACTGGCATCTGATGAGTAAAGGCCAGAGATACTGCTAAACATCTAACAGTAGACAGCGCAGCTCCCCACAACAAAGAATTATCTAGCTCAAAAAGTCACTGGTGAAGAAGTTGAGAAACTCTGTGGTATAGATAGTTCAGAGAGCATTGCTTGTGTTGTTTTATGAAACTGTTTTCATGATATGTGTGTTTGTATTGAGCCGTAATATAAAATATATTTCTTAACTGTGGGTAACAGAAGCTTGAATGTCATTCATTACAAGATATTTGGTTATTGAGGAAGACTGAGAAATGATGGAATAGGGATTCTCTTTGACATTCTTCAAACATATTATCTTGAGTGCTGGAGAGCTATCTGATGATTTGTCTCTGCCAGGGACCCTGTGGAATCTCTCATCTCATGACTCAATCAAAATGGAGATTGTGGATCATGCACTGCATGCCTTGACAGATGAAGTGATCATTCCGCATTCTGGTTGGGAGAGGGAACCTAATGAAGATTGTAAGCCACGCCATATTGAGTGGGAGTCAGTGCTCACCAACACAGCTGGCTGCCTTAGGTAACATAGGACTTTGAGAGTATGAAGTTTGAATTTTTGAGAACTAACTTTAATTTCCTTAAAAAAAAAAAAAAGTTTAAATTCTTCAGCCTATCATTCAGCCTTCATTCCTATCTGTTGCACACTATGACTCCAACCTGTCTCTCTGCCTTTGTCACTACTTCCTCATGTGTTGCATACTCGTGCTGTGTTGGTTTACCTGCTGTTGCCTACATATTTTCCTTGCTTCTGTGCCTATTCGACTTCATTCGTTTAATCTGGTAAACATTTATTCAACACCTACCACACGTAAGGCACTTGTCTAGTCCGGGGCTTGTGTTGGTGTTTGCATCCTTGCCCTCAATTATCTGTATTTCAGGTCAGGCTGCGATCAGTGCAACAAAAAGGGTACAGAGTAGGAGGTGGCTGAGGAGGATCGTTCTGTCTGTAACGCCCTTCTCTCCTTATTTATCTTTTGAGGCTAAACTCAAGTGCCTTTATTTCAAAAAGGTTTTCCTGATTTTTTTCTTCTTAAGTCCTGCAATTGCTACAATATATTCTTTCTCTCTTGGAGATATACTCCTCTCTGCTCTGCCTTGTCTTCATTTGTACTTCTATACAAAAAGTATCTATTCCATCTTGAATTACTGTGGTTGGTATATTTTATTTATGCCCTCCCTGCTCTCTGCACTCCCCCCCACCCCCCGCCTGGTTATAAATGTCCTGAAAATAGCGCCTGTCTTACTCAGCTTTCAACTGCAGTGCCTTGCTTACAGTGTGTCTTCACTATTTGTTACAGTTAATAAAAAAAAAAAAGATAACGAGGAGGCTTGTAGATGCTGAGGGATCTTAAAAGAGGATTTCTGGATTCGAGTCATCTTGACACCTCTTCCTTTCCCCTTAGGAATGTCAGCTCAGAGAGAAGCGAAGCTCGCCGGAAACTTCGGGAATGTGATGGTTTAGTGGATGCCCTCATTTTCATTGTTCAGGCTGAGATCGGGCAGAAGGATTCAGACAGCAAGGTCAGTTAATGGCTGAGTGAATTCTCTTCACAACAACCATGAGGTACCTGTAGTGCCAGACCTATTATTTCAGGCTTTTAAATAACATCAGATAACGTATACCCACCTCTACTCATACACCAAATGGTGGCAGACACCTTCCATTAGCCTGAGGCTACAAGGATTTTGAGAAGTTTAGGGCATTTAGAGGCATCGTGAGAGATGATGGATTGGGCTATGCTTTTGAGGATCAGTATTAATATCTGAATCATGGAAGCCTGTAGTTGCTGGGACATCACTGTAGGCATTCTCCTCTCTCATTGAGTCTTTTCGCTTATGTTCCCAAGCTTGTGGAGAACTGTGTTTGCCTCCTTCGCAACTTGTCGTATCAAGTTCACCGGGAGATCCCACAGGCAGAGCGTTACCAAGAGGCACCTCCCAATGTTGCCAACAGTACTGGGCCACATGCTGCCAGTTGCTTTGGGGCCAAGAAGGGCAAAGGTGAGTCTTAGTTCCTTGTTCCTTGCTCTTTAACATAGGACTGGGAAAGGAAAGAATACTTAGTTTTAGGTGCAAAATACTTGCCGAGCAGCATAGGAGTCTGCCTAGTCAAGGATGTCTTTTTGTTCTCTGCTGCTTCCTCTGTGTTGTGTGCTTCGTTCAAGGTGGTGGCAGTGGCAGCGGTGGTGGTGGTGGTGGTATTGGTACCAATGATTGGGGCCGTGAAGGACGAGAACTCAACTAATCTGGGGCCTTCTCCCCCATTCCTCCTTTGTGTTTCCTATGTTTTTCTTTTCCTCTCTGCTTTCCTGCTTATTTGCCCATGATCCTGTTGATACTTCTCTCCTGCATTTTCCCTCCTTCATTTCTCTGCTTTCCACCTTGGGTGACGCACTGGAAGATGAGTGGTTCTCCAGAGGTGAGTGGAATCTTTTAAGGCGCTTATCTACTTCTAATTCGCATGTTTTGTTTTTAGCTTCCCTAGTGTTTCCTTGCCTAACCCTTCCCTGTGGATGCATGTAGGAAAATTCAGTTGAGGAAGACCACTGAAACATGTTTAGGTCTTCTGAACTAATGGCTCATGGCATGCTATTCCTGGGCAGCAGCCCCAGTTGTCAGAACTCAGGGCAGTAGCAACAGTAGTTAGCCTTATCTTACCGTTTTGCTGCCTGTTTTCTGTTCTTGTTTCTGCACAGCCCCCTGCTGGGACAAGCTGGGGGCCCAGTTTTTTTTTTTTCTTTTTCCTCACTTGATGCATCTCTGATCCAAAGATTTTGACTGAAGAATAAAAAATGTACCTGATGGACTTTTTCCTTTCTTAAACTTTTTACCCCTTCCTCCTTTTTTTAATTTCCAAAGGGAAGAAACCCACAGAAGATCCAGCAAACGATACAGTGGATTTCCCTAAAAGAACTAGTCCTGCTCGAGGTAAGTTATCTTTTTCTTTTCAGTCTCCAAGGGTCTCATAAACACAGTCCACAGATAAGTATTTGGTAGCCTAACAATAGATTACACAATATGCTCACTGTTCTCTCTCCTCTGATTTATGGATTTGAAGTGATGGTGAAAGTATTGGGAAGCTCTGGTATTATAGCAGTAACTTATAAGGGACTGCTTGTTATGGCAGCTGTTCACATTACTTGAGGATAGGATAAGGTTCTGATGGTAGTCTAGATTAGCAACTTTGGTACCCTAAATAGCCACTATAGTTCTTGGGATTTAAACTTTACCCATTATAAGAAGCCTCTTTATCACAGTTTTTGGATCTTTATATTAATCTATACAGTGAGTCCAAAATTCCCAGGATATAAAAAGTTTGGATGTTGTTAAATCTATGATAGGCCCTTTTACTTAGTCACAGTAAAGGCGGGCAGAAGGACTCAGTTAAGTTAGAAGTAATTCATTTGAGATGAGGAATCTTTAACCCTGAGTGCTCTCAATGAGCAAATGAATCACCTGAGTGTCAAGCAAGGCCAAGGTAAACTTTAGGAGAAAAGAGGCAAGAGGAAGGAGAGAGAAGAGTTGCATATGACGAGTTGATATCTGTTCTGCTTTTACCATGGGTTAATATTATTAAGGCATGGAGTCAAGTCTCTGAGTTTGCTCCTGGGTGGGCGGAAGAGTTTAGGGAGCCTAATGGTCGAGAAGTGTAAACCCATCAATCCAGAGTGCTAAGCCTGAATTTCAGCCAGCCACAGCCTGGTCTGTAGGCACTGATTAGCATCCTTTGCAGGCACTGATTAGCATCTTTTGCTTTCTTGCCCTTTCTTGTGCAGGCTATGAGCTTTTATTTCAGCCAGAGGTGGTTCGGATATACATCTCACTCCTCAAGGAGAGCAAGACTCCTGCCATCCTAGAAGCCTCAGCTGGAGCTATCCAGAACTTGTGTGCTGGGCGCTGGACGGTGAGTACCTTTTTAGAAAATGGATTTGGAGGTGGGAGAACATAGCTAACTAGTACGCTGCCATTTGTAATCTGTTCCTCCTCCATGTGCTACTTCTAGTATGGTCGATACATCCGCTCTGCTCTGCGTCAAGAGAAGGCTCTTTCTGCCATTGCTGACCTCTTGACCAGTGAACATGAGCGGGTAGTGAAAGCCGCATCTGGGGCACTGAGAAATCTGGCTGTGGATGCTCGCAACAAGGAATTAATTGGTAAGGAGCTGAGTGTTAACCATTGCATCAGCACCTAATACAGAGACAGCCTTTAACCCAGCTAAATAACTTATTGAAATGATTGAGAGGATTATACAGTTGACCTTGAACAGTGCAGGGGTGGGGTGCGATTAGGAGCACTGACCCCCCACATAGTCAAATTCATGTATAACTTTTGACTCCCCAAAAGCTTAACTCCTAATAGCCTATTTTGGTCAGAAGTCTCAGTGATATCGTCAACAGTCGATTAACACATATTTAGTATATTAGATTTATTATATGCTATATTCACACAATGAAGTAAGCTAGAGAAAACAAAATGTTATTAAGAAAATCATTAAGGAAGAGAAAATACATTTACAGTATTTTTTTTTAAAAATCCACATATAAGTGGACCTGTACAGTTCAAACCCGTATTGTTCAAGGGTCAACTGTAGTTTAAATTGTTCTTGGAAAGACGAGGCACAAGACAAGAAGTGATTTCTCTTCAAAAATAAAATAATAATAGCTACTATTTTTTAAGCATGTGCTTTGTTAGTAGGCCTTATTAAGCACTTCTGTCTGTTTTCATTGTCACCACTTTACAAAGATCCATTTTTTATAGAATAAGGAAACTTGGGGTCAAGTAAGTAATTTGCCCAGTTAATATAGTTTGGAGTAGCAGAGCCCAGTTTTTTGTCTTTTTAAATTTATAATAACTCAGTTCTTATTGAACTATTATAATATTAAATATACTGTTTTTGTTAAAATATCTGAAAGGACTATCACATTGTTTCAATGTGACTGAAAAAGGAAAGAATAAATAAAGGAATAGGAAGGACAATAAATTCATGGCATTCCAGGTCCTTTTCTCTTTGATATTATAATCCTATAGGAGAATGAAGTCGATTCATAGAGATAGTACCTGTTCTTTATATTATCAGTGCAGTTAAGAATAGCGTCAGGCACCTCATAACCTGACTCAGCTTGTTCTCCCAGCACACATTCCTTCTGTCTCACTGCTGTAGGTAAACATGCTATTCCTAACTTGGTGAAGAATCTGCCAGGAGGGCAACAGAGCTCTTCCCAGAATTTCTCTGAGGACACCGTGGTCTCTATTTTGAATACCATCAATGAGGTTATTGCTGAGAACTTGGAGGCCGCCAAAAAGCTTCGAGAGACACAGGGTATCGAGAAGCTGGTGTTGATCAACAAATCAGGGTGAGCTTAACACTTAAAGTTACAACTGAAAGAATTTAAGTATGAGAGGGGAGTTGCTGGGAAGGAGCTTTTCCCTTTTGTTTCTAAGGATATTTTCTCTTACATGGCAAAGTGAAGAGGTTTTGCTTTCTTATCTGTTTTAATGTTGATCCATAATTTGACAACAGGCTTTTCCATCAAATATTTTTGTGTGTCACTGGGACAGAATACTGGACTTGGTGAATACCTGGTCTTGCCCATTTTGGCATTTATATTCTTACATTACATTATGTTAGAGAGAACAGGTTCTCGGCTTCTTCCCTGGTCTTACATCCAAATTCCATATGGTGTTACTTTCCTCAAAAGGAACCGCTCAGAAAAAGAAGTTCGAGCAGCAGCACTTGTATTACAGACGATCTGGGGGTATAAGGAACTACGGAAGCCACTGGAGAAAGAAGGATGGAAGAAATCAGACTTTCAGGTGGGGTAACTCTTGAGACTGAGACATTTACCTTTCCTCCCCTTAGTCTCAGGTAATGCTTCTGTCTTTGGTTTCTTCTGTTTCACTATCATATTAAGTCTACTTTAGACCCATGTCTCTGGTAGTAAAGAAATTGTTTGGTTTACTCTTCCCCCAAAATGAGTGGTGCCCACAGTGCATTTGCTGCCAAAACAGCTCTAGTCTTTTGTGTCGTAGCATACTGTAAATGCTGGTGGCAGTGAAGGATGGTGGCCTTTTTGATTTTCCCCAAATCTGTCATAGCCCATTGATGGAGTTTGCTGTTTTCTCAGATTATGTCTCTTGCTGATAGTATGGGTGTTTGATACCTTTGTAATCTGTTCAGGAACACAGATAGAAGCCATGATATCCTAGTTTGTTTCACTATATAGGTATTTATTTAACCCTTACGATGACCATTTGGTAAGAGTTGTATTTGGGAGTAGAGACCTAAAGGTTTGTGCCTGTTATGCAACACGATATCACCCATATCTTCTTATTGTGACATTATTACATTTTATGTTTTTCCTTCCAGGTGAATCTAAACAGTGCTTCTCGAAGCCAGAGCAGTCACTCATATGATGATAGCACACTCCCTCTCATTGACCGGAACCAGAAGTCAGGTGCAGTATCTGGGGGCATATCCCTCTGCTTTTGTTTTGCCTCTGCTATTCAGTAGTGTGCTTACTGTCTAAGAACTAGGGTATATATTTATTTCTGAGTGAGCTAGTTTTTGGTAGAGAGTAATAATACTTAACCTCAGGATTGAAGCTGGTAGAAAATAAAATAGGCAGTTACCTTGGGTGTGACCCCCTGTGTTTGCTTGTGGACTTAAAATGACTGGAAGGTAAACCCTAGTCTATTTCCCTATTTGAAATGTAATTGACATATATAACACTATAAATTTAAGGTGTACAACATGATTTGATATGTGTATGTATTGCAAAATGATTTTTTTGTCCTTTTAAATTTCCATATAATACCAAGTAATACATGTTTACTGTTGAAAAATTAGAAAATACAGACATCCAGAAAAATAACAACAAAACCACTTACTTCTGTTACCCAGAGAAACCCATTACCATTTTAGATTATGGCTTTTAAACATGTTTTTTTAACTTTATAATTTAATTTCTGTTGCTATTGGGAATGTGCTATTTCCCTTCAATGCATTTTTAAAATCATTGATGCCAATATATATAGAAGAGTTGTCTGAACACTTTTGTCATGTGAGCAAATACATTTTTCCCCAAAAGGTGAATCATACATTTTGTCTTGAGGACACTTTCTTTTTCACTTAAGCATGTATTGTAACCCTGTTTTCTTAATGACACTTGGCTTTTGCCTCGATGAGGGTTCTTGAAATGTGGTCTGAGGATCCCCAGGTGTGTTGGCATTTGTGCTGATGGCGCAAAAGCAGCGGTGATGTTCGTGCCGGGGGCTGATACTGAACCAGGCAGTGACCTCAAACCAGACTAGTCACCGCGGTCTTCTCTGCCACGCTCTCACAATGAAAAAAGAGAACTCGTTTCACTTAAGAATGTACTCGATGGAACTGTGAAAATTATTAATTATATTGTTTCTACCTTGAGTGCACATTTTTTTAATATCCTGTGCTGATGACATACGAAGTACTCGTAAAGCACTTCGCACCATACTAAAGCATAATGGTTGTCTTAAGGAAAAGCAGTTCTGTTACTATTTGGACTGGCCACTATTTTGTAGAACACCATTTTTACTTGAAAAAAATGAAAAACTATGGCTATTCGGACTTAGGTATTTGGCAGACATTTCCTCAAAATCGAAAATAGTGAGCTTGTCACTTTGAGGAAAAATAACTGACAGTACTTGCTGCTTGAATTTTCGAGTGAAAGTTATAATTTTAGAAGACTTGTATCTGCACCGGTAACATCCCAATATTTAAGACTTTAATGAAATCAGTGGTGATATTAATGAATGTGATTTAACAGAATATGAAGACGTTAGTTTGTATTCAGATTCCACATTGATGCTAACCTTAAAGAAACTCTACTTGTCAAGTATTAGTGAACTATCAAAAAATATCCACAATTATCCTAAAAGGCTGTTAAAATTCCCCTTCCTTTTTAAACTTTTTATCTGTGTAAGGGTAGATTTTCTTTATCTATTTCAACTAAAATAGCATCACAACAGATTGAATGCAGAAGCAGATATGAGAATTCAGCTATTTCCTATTAAGCCAAACTTTAAAGAGATGTGAAAAATGTAAAACAATCCTTGTTTTAAAGAAGTTAACAGCGTTATTATTACTGTTGTTTTAGAGAGTTTTTGTAAGAGTTTATTTGAGCCAAACTGACCACATATGCCAGGGGGCAAGATCTCAAATGCTCTTTAAAAGTGTTACTTACGTTCATGTAGAATAATTTTATTGTTACTTTTAAGTGAAATAAATAAATATTTAAAATTTCTCAGTGTGATAACATTAATACATACAGCCCACACCAATAAACATTCCTTGGCTCCTCATAATTTTAAGACTGCAAAGGGGCCCTGAGACCAAATAACTTGAAAATGCTGGCTTAGAGAGAATGGTTTCATATATTAGGAGTTGGAAAGTGATCTCTTTAAGTCCCATGAAGCTTTGATGAGGGTTCTTAGTAAAAGTTAATGGGAGGGAGAGAGGACAGACTAGAGAACAATTTTTATGATTATAGATTTTGAAGAGTTGGTTTTGACCTGAATAACTTTCTTCATATAGATAAGAAGAAACCTGATCGGGAAGAAATTCAGATGAGCAATATGGGATCAAACACAAAATCATTAGGTAGGTGATGAATTCCAGCCTAAGGATATGGAATGATACTTCATTGGGATGAGGAGAGCTGTCAGGCTCTGCAGTTCTTTCTAGCACTCTCACCATTTACCACGTTGGAAGAGCACTGGCCGGACATTTCCATTTGGAAGGATGTGAGGAAATTTAGTAAAACTTGATTCAGCTACTTTGTTTCACATTCCCACATACTCAGAAGTTAGCAAAAAAATTTTTATATGCCTTCCACATTACTACAGAATCATGTTTTGTGTCCCTAAAGTATTACATCACAGCCTTTCATAGTCTGACCCTGGGCCTCTGTCTGTCTCCTTTCCACGTACTCTGTTTCAGCCCAGCTGATCTAACTCACTTTTCTGTCTCTCTGTGTTTTTCTGATTTTGCTCATTAATACCTCTTACTGGGATGTTCTTCCTCGTTTGCTTTTCTAAACTCTCCTCATCCCCAAAGGCTTAACTGAAGTCCTGTCTCCTTTTTAGACCCTTACTAACTTTGTGGTATTCCTCACTCTCTCTTCTGTTAATTCTAATGCCTTTTATAGACAGATCTCTTCAGTTTTGCTTTATTAACATATGTCACACTCTCCGTATTCCATATATATTCCCAATTAGATTCAAGTTCTTTTTAAGTCAGGGGCCGCCAGAACTTAATGCCTTTGTAGAGCATTAGGCAAAGATCCGTTCCCAACAGAGGGACCTAATTCACACTTTGCTTAGTGTGTATTATACACTAGAGGAGACTATCATGTTTCTGTGCACTTTTTCACTAGATAACAACTACTCTACACTGAATGAGAGAGGGGACCACAATAGAACACTGGATCGATCCGGGGATCTAGGTGAAATGGAGCCATTGAAGGGAACACCCCTGATGGTAAATTCTCTTTATGTACTCTTGTCCTACGGCTGATTCTGTTTTGAAGCCTGCATGTTTTGTGAAATAGAGAAAAAGTAACCTAGTGATAGACAGCATCCTTTTCTGATAGAGGCTTCCGGGAAAAGTAGGAGTTTTGACTCCCATTTAGATTTCTTGGCCTGTTGTTCTACACTTGTCGAGGTGGGGGAAGGAAGACTGTAAGTGTATTATGGACGTGACTAGTGCTAATTGGTCTACTCTTATCCATTACTCTCTTCCTGTCCTGCCAGCATTTTCTTGAATATCTTGCCCTTCTCTCACTATTATCTTGTTTTGTTTGAGTTCACAGATTTGGGGATTTTCCCTAGATCTGGCACATACTCACAAGGTTCCTATTTCCTTACTCTTGTACTAACAAATTGCATGTGTTCACAGCCGGACGAGGGGCAGGACTCTCTGGAGGAAGAGTTGGATGTGTTGGTTTTGGATGAGGAGGGGGACCAGGTGTCTTACCCCCCCATGGTATGTCCTCCAGCCACCCCCAAGATCATCACTGAGGAAGGAGGCCCCTGTGTGCCAGCAGTTTGCCAATCACGCTGATCTGATCAGGCCAGAGACACAAGTCTCAGCCACATGTGCTTGGGGCGCGAGTCTGTGATTGTTACCTCCTCCGAGGCTGGGACATGCTGCTGCTGCTATGATTCTCCATTGTGTGCTACTTCCCTGCCTCCAGATTTGTTCAACTGTCTTTGGGGCCTTTTTATTCCCAACCCTATTAACATCTTTCTCTTTTTTCCCTACAGCAGAAGATTTAGCACCACTATCTCAGCTACATCCGGGCTTATAATATATGTACTTTTATTTTTTGGTGGTGAAATGGACTGATGATTTTTTCCCTTTCTTCGCTGGACTGTTGTGCCAACTGCCAGGCTGCCTCCTGCCCTTACAGCCCTAAGTGGCTGCCTTCTTTCCATCGACTCCTAACTCCTTCCAGTGAAGTTTAATTGTCCCTCTTCCCCGTTCCCGATCCCCTCCAATTGCTCCCAAGAACCCTGACTCACTTATATGCATATCTTGAGAAACTGCTGCAGGTTAGCTCTTTTTGCCAGCTCTCCCTGGAACTCTTGGCCTCGTGTGGAGGGAGGGAGAGAGTGGAGATCTTCATTGGAAGCCATGGGAAGAATTGGAAGTTACGTGCTGTATATGTGTTGTACAGCAATCCGATAAACCGATGCTTCTTTATCAAGATTTTGATTTTCTTGGTGGGGAAGGGACTTTTTGGTGTTTTTGGAGAAGGGGAAGTGTGAGCTCTTCCCTTATTCCTAAGTGACTGTTTTTGAAGCAAAGAAGGCTGGCAACATTGGCACATACCACCGGCAAGGGTCCTTGAGTAAGTGAAGGTCTCCTAGAACTGAGATTAAGAAACCTTGCTCTCCTCATCTCCAGGGCAGGGACCGTCAAGAACTTACAGACTCCATCTCTTCTCCAAGCTTCATGCCAACTGGGCTGCTGCCGCCGCCCCTACTGAGGCTGTCCCTAACCCTCCTCTCCCAACCTGTGATAATGTCTGCTGGCTTGGCCATTTGCAAGAGGCTGTAGGAACAGGAGAATGTGTCAAAGAAGACTTTTGGGTGAGAAGGAGCAGAAAGATGTCTTCTGGGGAGGAGAAAAACCTTAGGAGCTAGTAGGAATGTACATGAATCAGTTAGTCTGAAACTGGCAGGAAGCTTCAAAGCTGGCTTCCCCCCGCCCTTATTTCTCCTTTTCCCCCATTATAGCCCTGCCCTCCCCTGTCTACTCCCTGGATTGGTTGGCTGACTAAAGGACTTGATGTACATACTTCTGCCCCCTTTACCCTAAAAGGCAGGGATTGCCCCTGGCTTTGCCTATTCTTTGTGCCTTTGGCCTGGGGTGCATCTCCTCCTTCCCTTCCATGTGCCTTTCTTTGCCTCTGCAGTCTCATTTCTCATGGTTTTGCAAATTATATTTTGTTGATTCTTATCCACTATTGGCCCTAAATAGCAGAAAGAAGAGGAGAGGTGACCTAGAGAACCCCAGATTCTCCGTTGGGAATTGGCGTAGCCTCTAGTTTCAGCCACAGCAAGCTTTTGCCTACAGTATATGGTTGGGATTTTGCAAAAATCCTGTTCTGATGAATCTCAAAATGAGGTTGTTGGGAGGAGTGAGTGGTATGATTTTTACTCCTTAGTTGCTCAAAATGTACCATCTCCGAAGGGGTTGTAGGGAAGTCATTTCTGTCTCCCATCCCCAAATACCCCCTCCTTGCAGTTCAGTGCATATTTGCTGGTTGGGCTAGTTTACTCCTCCCGTTAGTCTGGAAGCTCAGTTCAGTGCAAACTGGAAAGCGTTACCCTCTCTCCCCCTTCCCTTATATATGGAGGCTATGGGGTGGGAGAAAAGTGCACAGCCCACTGCACCTTTCCTCTTCCCCTATGCATTAGAATCCCTTACTTACCCTTTCCCCCTCCCATTTCTTTCCGCTCCTTTTCTGGCAAAAAGGAGCCTTTTCCTCTCTCTGACCCCAAGAACATACTGCACAGGGGAAACCGCCCCCATCGGACCTGGCTCCACTCTTGGTTTCTCGTGTCCTCTTCTGCTCTTTTCCTGGTGCTCTTTTTCTTGGTGGGGTGTGGGTAATAGAACAGCCATGGGCTTTGGGGGACCTTTAACTGTTTTTTTTCTCTTTCGTTTATAAAAACACTAAACATTCAATTCCAGAGAACCAAAAATCGCACCTTTCCACCAAACACTACTAAGGGGCATGTCTTCTGCTCCATACCTTTTCTGTTTTTCTTTCTTGTTAATGCTTTTAAAAACAAATGAGTTTTTTATATAAATAAAGTTTTTAAAGTGTGTATGTAGGGGATCTGTGTCATTCTTCAATCTGTACCTCTTTTCTTATTTTTATCTTGGTTACCTTCTTAGATATTGGCGGACTTTCTCCGGTGCACCCAGAAGGGGGTCGTACCAGGATGGATTTATTTTGAGCTCATTCCCAATGTTATCAGGCAATGGATTTCCTCTTAAGATTCTCAAAAATCTGGCTAAGAGTACAGGAAGCTTATTGCTAACTTAGAGATAGGAAACTAAAGTATAAAGAATTAATGACTTCCTAAGTCACTGGGATTCTTTTGCAACATTTGACAAAACGAACTGAATAAAGCCCAATGCAGTAGAAGGCCCTCTTGAATGTAACGTTTATGGGTAGAAGATTAGAAGCTACCAACTCCATCTGCCCTTCTAATATTTACAAAAATGTAGAATTAAAAGTCTCACGTATAGAAGTACTGAAAACTGGGCTATAATGTTGTTTCTCATGCAAACTGCAACCCTTCAGTAAGAAGACAAGAGCCAGTCCTGTGTCCTCTGTGTCCTACCAAATAATGCCTGGGTGGGCAGCAAATACTTGGATTACCAGAGGTTGTCTTTAAGGCAGAGGTCAAGGCTTAAGACCTGTGGAAAGTGACTTATTTTTCTGGGGCCGTATTTCCTGTTCTATAATTTAAAGTCTAGAGAATTTGTTTCCGTGTGCCCAATCTTCTGATTAAAAATATCTAGCTGCTTCTGATGATGGTCATGTCTCAATTTTGAATAGTTCTTCCATATGAAAACTCTTGGGTTAATGAGACTAGGAAATTAGAGCATTGTAACTGATAACCATTTAAAGTTTGGTTTGTGTCTGACAGTTTAGTTTTAAACTAGAAGGATGATGCACAAGAGCTAAAAAGCTGTTAAAAATTTGCTTTCCGAAGAAGTTCACAAGCCCTACTTGAGGTGGTTTTTTCACTTGTAGAAAAAACATGGCCGCCTTTATTTCCTTACATTATAGCCTTTAAATAGCCTTGGTTTCTTTTATATTCTTTATTATTCATTGGCATTGAGTTGTATACAAACCTTACTCTTCTCCCCTCTCCCTGGATTGTTTCATTTGTTTTATCTCATTCAATAAATATCTACCGAGCGTCTATACTAGGCATTGTTGTGGATGTTAAATTTAGAGGAAAAAACGGATGAACTCTATCACGTATATTATAGCCCATGAGGATCCAATGTAGCTAAGATCTGTGATCTTCTAAAAACATTTTTCTTCTCTGTTTGTAAAATAAGGTGTTAAACAGTGATCTGTAAAGCCCCTATATCTCAAATTTCTTGATGCTAATTTAGTAACGTTTTTGAAGCTACTTGGTATCTCTTACACCAATTCTAGGATTCAGTCCTATGGATTTTGTCCAGACTTGCCTGTGCATTCCCTGATCCTTAGAGCCTGAGTGGTTTTTCTGGAAGCGGATATAGATTACGTTCAACCACTCTTCTGCCTCAATGAGACTTTTGTTGTTGTTGTTACCATGTTTGTGCAATAATGAGTTTTGCTGTGATGTACTTACTGACAGCTCAAAGCTATGGCCGTACTTGGCCACTTGTTCTTTCTTGCTGAACTAAGTGTACTTTGTTACAAACTGGAAACATCTCACCCAGGAAGAAGATTATTGTTTCTAATTTTGTCTATCTTTATGTCTGAAGTATAAGATAGTAAAGGTTCGTTTTGGTACTGGCATAGACAGATAGTTATGGACCAACTGGACCTAGTCTCATAGATCTGAGTAGCACACATAGGAATAACCTGGGAAGCTTATTAAAAATGCAGATTCCTGTGTTCCATTTCCCAAAATGGATTCAATATGTGGGACTCGGGATTCTGAAGTCTTGTTAAGTCACCTAGATTATTCAAATACCTGGTCAGTTGCAACTTGAGATTCTGATCTAGTGACTTGCTTAAGACTCCAATCTCAAAGTGGAATCCAAGATGACTGGCTCCATCTCCATGGCAGGCATACTAGTTTCATGGTGGGTGTGATGAAAGCCACAGAAAGGGAGAATTCATAGAGGAGACTATTTTAAAGGACTAGATTGCTTGCTGTAGTATTTGAGATAATAGCGATAGACTGACATAGCATGTGGATTGGGGAAACTTCTTACCTTGCAAATCATGTTATGTAGGTAATGCCCAGGCTGCTGAGAGGTAAAGGTAGTCCTTGAGATGTAGCCCCCCAAGGCATGTAGAATCCCCTGGAGTCGCTGTTTGATTAGTGTCACTTCTGGCTACAAAGGATACCTCAGCTAGAGAGTAAGTGGCCCCGTTGGCCAAGGAAGTACCAGACATACTTCTGTCTGGACACTTAAATCACACCTGAGAGACAACCTACCTCAAGAAAGAAAGCACAAAAAAGTAAGAAAAGACACTGTAGGAGCTAATATATTTTTCCTATAACTTTGTGACCTCTTGACTTTGCTGTTGTCTGACTGTCCCTGTAAGTATTAATTAGTTCTTCAGCTGATCCACCCAGAACTTAGGGGCAGGCCTGGATGGAGAGAAAGCTGGAGGAAGTGTGTTAGGGAAAGCATCAATGAAAATGTTTTAGTCTGTCTGCATTATTATATTGTCGATGTAAAAATGTCCAAATCTGTAGAGAATTTTTATAAAAATGTATTTGAGCCAAACAGAGGATATGCCTGGATGCAAGATCTCAACAGACTGAGAAAAATGCTTCCTAGAATGACGGTTTGCAGTTTCTTATATATATTTGAAATAAATGAGGGAACCTAAGGAAGATTAAATGAGGGTGGGAGATTGGATTATAGAATGCTTAACAAGTTTACATTCTCCCTTGAGGGTGGTTATGGGGGTCTGGATGACTCTGGCATTTCAAAGGTTAACCTAGAAGCTCCAGAAAATTGGACAGTGCTTGCTTCAGGCAAAGATAAACCTGAAGAAGTTATATGCCTGGGGCGTGACTGCCCTCCATGACCTGCCCAGTTAGGAATTTACAATCAGATCACCCTGTGAGGTTACTTTCTATAGCTCTCCCTCTTTTATCCACAGTATCCTGACTTAGGTTTTCTCCTTTTATGTAGTATGGAATGACCAGGGCCAGCCATCCACAAATGGGTCGAGCCACGAGCTTTTACACCCGTTAATACCGTTGTAGGAGCCATAAGCATTATGGTAAGCACGGGGCAACTAGCTTTTTTGGTTTCTTTTTAACTGAGGGAAAGTGCTGCACTCCATACACAATTCTATATTGTTGAAAAGGAAGAGTCTTTCCACTTCATGGAGGGTATAGGAAGGATTACTATCTTGCTGCCTTTCCCAGATAATTGTAGTGCTAATGGACAAATAGTCTAAATGTCAGAAGACATTTGTGTCTGAGGAAAAGAGAAATATGGGACGTTTGTGGTGACATCATGCCAGGTACTTACTCTACTTTTGTCCTCAGCCCAGTTCTTTTTTTCTTCACCTTTTTAGCAGATTTAGAATTGATCTTTTTTGCAAACTTTGGACTCGGCCTTTTTACAACCCACTCTTGTCAGCGTCAAGGTTGGGGGCAGTATAGTGTGTGTAGTTGGAATTAATTCAGGCTTCTGTTTTTAGCATTGTGGTGGATTAGATACTCTGAAGTCCTTTCAGCAGAAGATCCTGGATAAAATGTATTAAAAAAAAATGCTTATAAACATTTGCTGGATAAGCACAAAAATAAGGAATCCACAGATCTTCAAAATGAAGTGAAAACAAATCCTAGGAAGTAAGCAGTGGCTAAAAGCTAGCTTTTACTCAGAGTTTTTAACTTTAACCATCTACTTTAGTGACTACACAGGGTTTGGGAAATAGGAAATGAATCTAGCAGGTGACTTTAGGTAAAGCTGGTATACTCCAGTGTTAAGGTGAATAAGAAACTTTAGAAGGAGACAACAAGGAACATACTTGCCTCAACCTTGGTGCTAGATGGAAGTGAAAATATATACATATGGTATCTTCCTTGAGAGTCTGTAACCAGAAGATGGTCCCTCTGTGGGTTTTCAGTCCAAATTTATGCTACCTGTATGATCCAAAATATCTTAACTGGGGAATTTAAAGTGGTACTCTTGGTCATACCTCCGGGCGATGTCCAAAGGCAAATGCAAAACCCTCTAAAGCTGCGACACAGTTCTCTCAGATAAACCAAGGCAGATGAGCAGCCCTGCTCTAAAGTTAGAAGATGCACAAAGAAGTAAGGCATTGCAATGATGCAGACTGAGCGAATCTCCTTGACTCAGACTCAAGCCCTACGCCCGCCGTGAAAGGGTCCTTGACTGCTGAGGAAAGAATTCAGGGGCGAGCCAGAGTTAGAGACAAAAGGAAATTTGATCAGAGAAGGAATAACACTTCACACAGACGTGGTCTCCTCTTAGAATGAGAGATCCCAAGTGTTAGAGGAATTCAATTTTACGTTTTCCTTTCCGGGTATGGGTCTGCAGTGGGGAACCAGCTGTTAGTCATCTCAGCAGGAATCTTCCTGTAGGTTCCCGTGTCTAGCTGCACATAGCAGGCTCTGAATACAACCTGGGTTATTATTTAGTCAATTTGTGTAGTTCTCATTCCTCTGTCCTTTACTAGCAAGTAAATAAGGGATGTAAAAGACAGAAGCTGATCTTTAAATACTCCAGATGTTGGCAATAGAACACAACTTTGACGAAATAACATTTTGATTAATGAACTATAAAACAAGTATGAAAATAAGAGAGGAAAACAGTCCAGCAGATTTTTGGGGGGCTGGGGGGAGAAAGAGGAAGCCTTGAATTAAATAAAAAAATACAAATTTGAGATAAAAAATAGGACTAAATAGATTGGAGAAATTGAAGGGGTACCAGTGAATTGGAAGATAGTTCTCAAGAAGTAATCCTGAATGTAGTCCATGGAAGAAGAAAGAGAGAAGGAAGAATGAAAAATAGCAAAGGAGTTGAGATGTGGACCATAAAGCACAATAGAGTGAGAAGGTGGTCACAGGAAGAGGCACTGTCTGAAGCTGATAAATTCTCAGAGTTGGTGAAAGGCAACAAAGCTCAGATTTAGGAATCCCAGTGAATTCCTAGCAAGATAAAAAGCAACATATCCACAGATATGAAGGCAAAAAGCAGAAAACAAGATCTCGTGCCACTAGAGAGAAAAAATAGGCACTATGGAAAAAAGCCCGGAGGGATGACTTCTCGGCATCAACAAAGAAAGCCAGAGAACAGTGGAATCCTTACCCTTTGGCTGTCCAGGACAAAAGACCCGTTACCATGGAAACTGACAAAAACTTTTAAGAAAGTGCAAACTAAAAACTTTCAGACAAAAGCAGTTTGCCACTCTTTTCTACCACTTGTCAGCTTTGCTTCCAACTTTTATTAAATTGGACTTCTGGATAATATTTCACTTAAAAACAGGATTCTGATGCCTTAAATTTTTCTCTAACCATTGCGGGAACAATCGACTATTTTAAAGACTATTGATTTGTCCTGAAGAAGATTGGAAAGAGGGAAGTCAGCTAAGAGACTTATAGCACAAATGAATGAGAAATTTGTTTTAAGATGAATTTAACTAATAGAGATTTGGTCCAAGAGGTAGATCTTTTATGGTATTTGTAATAGGTGTTTCCCAGGCCACAATTCTAAGAAGGACAAAAAGGATGTGGAATTATGCTCACTTATCTAACAACAGAGTCAGTCTCCAAGCACCTACTAAGGTATGGGCTGAAATGCAGCTCCCTGTCCTATTCCACTCTGGGCAGAGCACCCGGAGAATGGGTGTTCTTCCTTGTGGCCGCCTCATCTCTAGTGGGTCCACCTGTGCATGACAGTGGAGGCAGGAAATGACACCAGTTCCTTGAGCTCATGGCAAACACTTCTGTCATGGCTGCCCCTACCTTGACTACCTTAGACACAGCCCACCACATCTACTTGACAGTTCTCTAGCTTCTTATAGTTGTTTGAACTTCAGACTGTAAACCCAACATTTAACCACCTTTTCTTCCCTTATCTCCACAACCTTAGAGTCTGTTCCCCTAGGACAGTCCACTGACCTTCCCTTCCCTGGTGCTAGGGTTACCCTGATGCCTGTGCCTGTAAGCCATACCCCATGCACCAAGTTTCCTATGGCTAAGAAAAATAAGCTATTAACATTCTGGATTCGTAGGTGAAAATGCATCCTCACTGGTCTCCAGCCCATTGGCTTCCACTCTATCCTGGTTCTGCTGGGTTTCTGATAGTTTCACTTTGTGTTTTTGTTTTTGGTTTTTTTTTTTTTTTTAAAAAAAACCTTTCCCTTGCCTTTTTGACTTGATGCTTCAACGAGGCCTTCTAAGTTCTTTTGTGCTTATCAAGATCATTCTTAGCCTTCTTGAGTTATGGAACTCCTTGAGAATCTGGCGATAGTTTGGACCTTCTCCAGAAAATGCACACACACAGTATTTTCCCTACAATTTACAAATCTCTAGAAT
>NW_011889133.1:268321-294421 GCF_000151845.1 Pteropus vampyrus | reverse complement strand
TTATGGAACTCCTTGAGAATCTGGCGATAGTTTGGACCTTCTCCAGAAAATGCACACACACAGTATTTTCCCTACAATTTACAAATCTCTAGAATTTGAAAGCTGTGCTCAATACATCAGGAAGGCTTTTGGTGGTAAAAATTCAGTGTTCTTGGCTCTACCCCAGACTGTTAAATCAGAATTTCTGACGGTAGAGTGTAAGAATCAGCAATTTAAACAATCTCCCTGGTAATTCTTAAGTACACTAAAATTCGAGAAATTCTGCTCTAAAGATCCATCTTATTTCCACAGTCTATCTCATCTTCCCCTCCCAGCCATGTAATTATGGCTACAGGGGTCCAACTCTGGACTTCTGGTCCTCACTCAGAGAAAATAATTGCTTCCTCTTAGGGCCGAAGTGAAGCCTTTTCTTGGGGGAGCCCTAGAGAGTGACAGGCTAGGTCACTCATTTTTAGGCACAGTCTTGAATTTACAGAGCCAAGTCCTGTCTTAGAGAGTCACATTTCCCTCCTTCCTTTATCTATTGCTCATCAATTCTTTCTGTACTCACCTTCCTCCAATCCAGAGTAGAACCTACCCCGTTCTAGAGATAGATTCACACGAAAAGCAAGATATCCCTGTGCTTCTGCCTATTTGCCTTGTCTCAGGCACATTATTCCTGTGGATAGCTGGGGTTCCACAGGAGCCTTGTAGGCGGGACAGGGGGTGCAGCAAACAGGCTTGCAGCATTAAGCCTTCCTACACACTAGCAGGTCCAACTATATGCTGAGGTTCAAAACTGATGACAGAGACAGTCATTAGGTAACTTCCTTTTAATTGATTCTTTTACTGGCTATGAAAAAAATTTTAATGTAATAATTAAAAACAATTTAGGAAATGCAGAAAGTTTTTTTGTTGTTTGTTTTTGAGAGCAGAAAAATCCATTATAATCCTGGGTCCTGCCATCCAGAGACAACCACTACTGACATTTTGGCATCCTACCATCTAGTGTTTTTTTCTGTTTTTTTTTTTTTTTTTTGTTTTTTATGATAGAACTTATCAATATAGACAACACGGTTACTTGCTTCTCTTGTCTAATATTATTTTATAACATTTCCCAGTTAATTCTTCAAAACCATAATTTTTTTTCATGGCTGCATGATATTTAATCAAATGGATAGACCATTATTTATTTAACTTTTGCTCAGTTGTTGGATACTTAGGTGTAATACTTATGTATACAGTATTATAAATATGCTGTAATAAACATCTTAGTGCCTAAATCTTTGTCATCTGGATAATTTCCTTAGAAGAGGAATTGGTGGGCCACTTAAGGCTCATTCGATCTATGATCTACGGTGCCAAATTATTTTCCAGAAAGGTTAGCTCAGTGGAATGTCTCACAGCACTTAGAAGTTGCACTGCGTAACAATGGACTTCAAAGGGTTTGCCCATAAGCAAGATAGTATTATGATGGAGGGAGCGTAGATAGGGTTGAGAGGAGAGGATAAATGGAAACAACCCCTTTTCTCCCTCAAGGAGGCGGGATCTATTTTGTCACTAGTAGAAGCATAACTTTTCAGTCTTGCATTACATGGTCTCAGAGACTTCAGGCTTGAGTAAAAGTTATGACAGTTTTGGACCATGATCCCCCACCGCATGTGCTGTTGGTATTCCAAACTCTCAGTAGGCACGCCTTCTTTGTTCTTGTTCTTTCTGCTGTGGCTACTGTTATTTCTCCTTGCTAAGACCACCACTCTCTTTTTTCCCATGATATTTCTGTCTTAGAATTGGAATAAAAATGTTCCCCTTCAGTAGTAGAAGCCCCCGTTGGCCAACTCTGGATTCTCAGCTCTAATGACCCCGTCACCAACCCCCAACCTCCCATGTCTGCTCAAGAGTGGCTTTGCTCTTTAAATTTCTTACAGTTCCCTCCATTCAAGAAATTGGAACATGTTCCCCAGAGACCGAGGTGGACGCCTCTTGTAAACAGAACTCTGGTGTCCTGTCTTATCTCAGATTTCCTAAAATGTATTTGCACAGTAGATCTCCCCACCCCTTGCCCATTACACTCCCATTAGTAAATGAACACATCTCTGAAATTTCCTATAGTTAGTTAAACTTAGATTGAAAAATTGGTAGATTAGATTATCTTCTCACACAGGTTAAAAACACTTGGGTCCTTGTAGGACAGAGACAGCATGCTGGGTGAGGTAACCAGAAGGCCAGAGGCTACTGATCCATCTAGCACCCTCCTCTTAAAGCGAGAAAGTGTCACAGAGAGAAGTACACCACCGTTTCTGCCCAAGCTTAGAACTCTGGCTCTGGGATTTTGCACAGGAGGAGAGACAGGCTTTAAAATGGAGAACACTAAAGTTTTTTCTTAAGGAATAGACTATTTAAAACAGTGTGTAGAGAAGTTCAGGTCTAAGGATGCTCTCAAAAAAATGATGGAGGTTTTGTTAAAAAAAAAAAAAAGGAAGCTGGTAATATTGTGAGTGATACAAGCTAAACTGCAGGCCAGCAAGTTTACCAGAGAAAACCAAGGAAAACAACAGCTAAGAGATCCCTCCTGGGGACAGAACAAACCAAAAATGACCCCTACAAAGGAGTACGAATTTAATTGAATTGGACTGTGGAGTAATTTATGTCCCAGGGCATTGTAAGAAACCGTAGCTCAATAAGCTGGCAATTAGTGAGCAGAAGAGCTGGGAGTAATGAAGAGGAAGTGGAAGAGAGCCCTGCTGAAGCCCACTGTCACCCTAGGGGGCTTGTGTGCGTGTCCCTGTACTGCACCCTCTGAGGAACAACACCAGAGCCTTCGTACTGTGGAGGAAATAAGCTTCACTACAATAGTGCAGCCAGTCAATAAACACAGATAATACAAGCACTGGAGGAAGAGGGAGGGGGGCTGGTATCCAGAGTTACTACTATGTATTATTAACTGAAGTGTGTGTCCAATTTCAACAAAAATTATGTGACATTCAAAAAAACAGGAAAGTGTGACCCCTACACAGAAAAAAAAATAAAGCAGGCAACATCAAAATTAAAAACTTGTCCATCAGAACATTATCAAAAGAATGAAAAGATAACTTATTGAATGGGAGAAATACTTACAAATTATATCCGTTCAAGGACTTGTATCTAGAATATATAAAGAACACTCACAACTCAATAATAAAAATAAAAATAACCCAATTAACAATGGGCACTCAATCTGAATATACATTTTACTCTAAAGAAGATGTGTAAATGGTCAATAAGCAGTTGAAAAGATGCTTGGTATTTTCAGTCATCGGGAAAAGGCAAGTCAAGACCACAATGAGACACCATTTCACATCCACTAGGATGTTTTTAATAACAAGACCAATCATAACAAGTGTTGGTGAGAATGTGTGGAAATTGGAATCCTCATGTGCTACTTGTGGGAATATACAACAATGTAGCCGCTTTGGAAAAAGTTTAAACATAGAGTTTCTGTATAACTCTAGGATTCCATGCTTAGAGAATCAAAAATATAATTTCATACAAAAACTTGTACATGAATGTTCATAGTGGCATTATTCATTATAGCTAAAAGGTAGAAACAATCCAAATGTCTATTGACTGATGAATGGATAAACAATTTGTGGTATGTCCATACAAGGGACTATTTATTCAGCCAGAAAGAGGAATGAAGTACTGATGAACCTTGAAAACATTGTGCTAAGAAAAGACCACATGTTTTGTGAGTCCGTTTACATGAGATGTCCAGACAAATCTATTGAGACGTAACGTAAAGTAGAAGAATGATTGCCAAGGGCCGAAGGTTGTAGAGGGATTGGAGGATGACAGCTAAGTGATACAGAGTTTCTTCTGGGGATGATGAGAAGATTCTAAAATTATAATGGTTGTGCAAGTCTGTGAATATACTAAAAATCACTGAAATGTGTACTTCAAATGGGTGATGTGAAATCTAGAAAAAACATATATATTGATCTCTGATCCTGATTGCTGGCACAGGAGCCTAAAACCTTATAATTTCCTAAGTGATAAGAACACTAGGAACATCTTGGGTTCTAATATTTGGTCTTTGCCCCTGGTTCCCAACACAGAGCTCCTAAATCGTTTGGAATTTCCTGGATGATAGCAATATCTTTTTGTTCTAATGAGGCCACTCTGGATGGGCTCCTGGATGGGGGCTGGTCACCAGAAAGGCCTAGCCGTGATTAGAAGCTTGGAATTTTCAGCCCCACTTCTCATTCTCCCAGAAGGGGGAATGGGGCTGAAAGTGAACTTAATAATTGATCATGCCTATATGATAAAGCCTCCATAAAAATCTCAATAGTATGGGGTTAATGAACTTCAGGGTTGGTGAACACATCTACATGTTGAGAGAGTGGCACACCCCAGCTCCATGGGGATAGAAGCTTGTGCTCTTGGGACCCAATTGGACCTCACCCTCTGTATCTCTTCCTTTGGTGTTTATCTGTACCCTTTATCATAGCCTTAATTTTATAACAAACTGATAAAAGTGAGTGTTTCCCTGAGTTTTGTGAATTGTTTTAGCAAATAATTGAATCAAAGGGGAGGAAGTCATCGGAACGTTTGATTTGTAGCCAGTTTGGACAGAAGTTGTGGGTAACTTAGGACCGACTACTTGCAATTGGTGTCTGAAGTAGGAGGCAGTCTCAAGGGGTCTGAGCTAAGTTTGGTTAGTGTCAGAATTGAATTGAATCGTAGGACATCCAGCTGGTGTTGCAGAGAATTGCTTAGTGTGGGGAAAAAAAACCAACCTTTGCATCTAGTGTCAAAAGTTTTGTGAGTGTGATAGTAGGGAAAGAGTAAAGGAGAAACACAAGAACAGAAGCGTTTATTTTTTTCCTGTACTTGGGTGAATTGTAGAGTATGTGAATTATATTTCGATAAAGTCGTTACAAATATAATGGTTATAAAAATAAATTGTTTAGACTTAGAGATAGGAAGATAGGTGAGCGTGAACAAAAAGTTAATGAATGAAAATTCAGGTAATCGTTAACTTTTGTATACATCCACACCTCCAAACTTCCTTCCTATACCAAATTTGACTTTTTAATGTTAGTAGACAAGTAACTATTTTAAGTGATCTCACGGTCTGCTGTCTGTCAGCCGGTAGCGCTATACTAGCAGTGTCGTCCTTCAAATATGACAGTGCTTGTGTAGTCACTTGAACGTTTTGTTTCATATTTGCCCTTATTTATAAAAGTATATTAGAAAATGGAAAAAATAAAGTGCTGATGCTAATGATTTTACAATCGAGACAAAGGAAGGTATCATTTGGTATGCCAAGAGCAGTAAATTTGATGCTTATTGAATTTAAGAAAGTCTGACAACTGTGTTCAATTGTAAAGGAAAACCACAAAATTTAAAACACATGTACAAAATGCTATGAAGAAAAAAGTTGCCGAAGGTGGTGGCTGAAAGGTAAGGTGTAGCAATGAAGAAAATGTGTGGATCTTTACGATTAGGTGTAGTAGAATCTTATCTTAGTATGCTGATTTTTTTCTAATAATTTTTGTTTGTTTGTTTTTTACCCAGTGATCTTTCCCCTCTTGGCAGCCATGCCTTGGTAAGGTTGTTGCAGCATAGTGAAAATACCAAACAAAAGTCAATCCCTGGCCTTTGAGGTTTAAAATATGTTTTGAAAACTCAAAGCAGAGATAAAATTTTTGTGATAAAAAGCTTTTAAACTTCAAAAACTGGAACCGTCAATAACCCAGGGCATAAACTCATGCCTTAACCACAGCCACATAAGAATATGTGATCACTCAGAACCGGTTTTCTCAGTGCTTTTTTTCCCTTCAAAGACTAGATAAAAATTCCCTCAGCTTGTAAGGGCAAAAGTGAGCTTAGAGGCTGGCGAATCCCTAGGAAGGAATCTTATGGCCCAGTCTCTAGAGCCTCCATACTTCTTGAGGTGTAGGAGACATGGGTTAAAAATGGCTGAGTTGGCAGGACCAGGCAGAGAGCCTGAGACAACCGTCCCACTGACCCAGTGGCCTGGGAGAGTGGCCGAATGTGTCCGATGCCCATCTGAGAGGGAAAAAAGGAGTAGCTGAGAGTCTAGAGTGACCTTCCTTTTGGGACATGTAGTCCTGACTATGACTTCATGGTCTGGTGACTAGAGACTCGATGAGAACTGGATGTCACAGTAAATACCTGCATGGACAGAGCATGGCAGAGGGCCAGGCAATATCCCCATCTCTCTCATCCTTATTGCTTGGTGCTCTCTAAGCCCTAAGAAAGAGGAGTGCGTGTCCAGGTGGGTGTTGGGGGGAGGAGGGAGTTAAATCACCTGAGACTCTTCTGAATTGACAGAGGGAATGTTTTGCCATCTGGCTGATGAGAGCAAAAAGAGAACTTGCCAAGAAAAAAAAAGTCACACTTTTTGTACAGGGGAGTTTGAAGCCTTGGATAAGCACCTATTCTAAACAGGCTGGGAGTCAGCATCAGCTGACACTTCACAGGGGGAAGTTCACAGTCCACCAAGATGGTGACAGTTATCAGGGGAGAAAGACAGCCAGCATTTAAATTTTCTCTTCATAAATTTTTCAAGAGCATTGAAATGACACTTTCACAGTTACACAATCTCCTGCTCTATCATTTACATAATGACTATTAGCAGATCTTTAGATCCAACATTAAAATTAAATCTCTTTATCAAATACCATTTCAAGTAAACTGAATTAACAAGGATTCTTGAGTTGCAGAGTTATACCAGAAAATTAAATTTGGTTGTCAGTATTAAAGTAGAACTTATTTTTAATAATTTAAATATTGATGTATATAGAATATAACATTCAGATATAAATAAAATTAAGCATTTATATCATATTTGAGACTTTATAATTCTTTTCAGCCCTCTGAATTGAATCCCCTTCTCCCTCCTTCCCTTCAAAACAAATAAAACATGTAAGTATAAAGTTCAAATTTCAGGCATTCCACTTTCCAAAACATTTTCCAGGAAAGCATGTCCAGGAAAAGCAGGGACTCATTAGTGGGAAAATAACCCTCGTACTCACTCCTCATCCCAGAATATCTAAATAAAAATGGTCAAGCCACTGACGATTCCAAGAGTTTATCTGTCTTTATCGTGGTCTTTGGCCTATCCAATTGCAGTATGAATTAGAAATTGGAGTCAGTTCATTTACTGCCTTGGGCCAAAGGCATGGTATAGTGGAAATAGCACTGGATTTTGAGTCTAAATATCTAAGTTTGGTTTCAGTTCTTTGTCATTTTTGTGGCCTTCATCTTTGTCATTATATATTTTTTAAAATATTCAAAAACTTTATTAAAACCATATATTTAAAAAATATTAAATAGCAAACTCTACATGCAAAAAATGTACAAAACCTATACCATTTAAAGAATATTGCTAAAAAAACCCACACCCACACCTTAGAAATAGAATGTTACAAGTATCTTTAATGTACTTACGAATCTCCTGGAGATCGTGTTAAAATGCAGATCTGATTCAGTAGGTTTGGGGAAGAGCCTGAGATTCTGCACTTCTAACCAGCTCCCAGGTGACACAGATGTTGGTGGCCCACAGGTCACACATTGAGTAGTGTGATCTAAGAAGGCTCCTGCGTGCTCTTCCTAATTTCACCCCTTTCCCCGCCACAAAGAGGAAAACACAATCCTAAATTTTGTGTCAATCACTCTTTGCTCTATTTTACATAGTTTTACCATCTGTGAATGCATTTCTAAATGTTATAATTGTTTAGTTTTGCCAGTTTTAAGATTTTACAAATAGAATGCTACCGTGTGCATCCTTCTGTTACTTCCCTATTTCACTCGACCTTATGTTTTAGGGACGTATTCATGCGGATGTGTAGACCTATAGTTCATTACTTTTGCTGTTTGGTTTCTATTGTACAACTGTGCCCTATTTTATTCATCTATTTCTATTGTCGATAGACATTTGTGTTGACTTCACTTCTTTGCTATGACAAACAGTGCTGCTATAAGCTTTTCTGGTACATATTTCATAATGTAAAAGTGCAAGAATTTCTCTAGATTATATGCCTACCCACAGAACTGCTGGATCTT
The DNA here is from genome assembly GCF_000151845.1 of Pteropus vampyrus. NCBI lineage: Eukaryota > Metazoa > Chordata > Mammalia > Chiroptera > Pteropodidae > Pteropus > Pteropus vampyrus. The sequence goes on along the minus strand of NW_011889133.1, from coordinate 286,372 downwards.
ACTGTATGTGCATGGTCAAATTTTTAATTTGCTGTCATATTGTCAAAGTGGTCAGTCCAGTTTATGCACAGCCATTGCTAACGTTCAGATTGTCTCTTAATTTTTGCTATTTTGTCTTTTAATTTAATTTAATTCAATTTATTTATATTGTATTAAGTTTATTGGGGTGACATTGGTTAATAAAAGTAAATAGGTTTCAAGTGTTCAATTCAATAATATGTCATACATATCGCATTGTGTGTTCACCACCCAAAATCAAGTCTCCTTCCCTCACCATACATTTGACCTCCTTTACCCTTATCTACCTCCCCCACCCTTTCCTTCTGTAACCGCTCACTTTTTTGCTATTTTGGAATGTATAAAAGTGCACCTTGGGATTTTAATTTTCATTTCCCTAATTGCTGATGAGGTTTTCAAATGTTTATCGGCTAACCAGGTCCCACATGTCTCCTTATTAGCTGTGATAACTCAGATGTGTTGCTGAACTTGGATCTTTTTCTGTAAAAGGAGGATAATAGCGTACACCTCAAATGATATTGCCCTTTAGGGGGATAGACCTCTCACTGCCAAAATAACATTTACTTTGCTTACTTTTAGATGTCGCTTTGAGCAGAGTTGCTCTTGGGGGCAGGTCATTTGGAGGTACATCTCCAAACGCTTCAATGATCAGCGGACAGATGATGCACTCAGGGAGACAGCCTGGGAGAAAGGAGAGGGCTGTATCAGCTGGTGAAAAATACCAAAAAAACTAAAGTTCATTCTTCTAGTTGAGGTAACTTTAAGAGCTTTAACAAATCCCAAATTTCAAAAGAAAGTTTATTTCTTGTTCCCAGTGAGGAGGCAGCTTTGCCCCACCCAGGCTCCTCTCACATGACTCTGCTCTGCCCTGGGCCATGAAGTCCCAGCTTCTATCTGTCAACAGGAAAACAGAGAGTCAGGAGGTCCTAACACCCACCCACTCCTTAAAAGTCTATGCCTTGAAATGAAATCTCTTCTGATTACATTTCTTTGGTGAGACCTAGTCACATGGCCACATTTGTATGCAAGGGAACCTCAGAAATGTAGCCCTGGTTTGGACTGCCACCTGCCAGCAACAACAGGACATTATGGAGTGTTAACCTGTGACACCAACCCTTCTCACCATCATGAAGACAGTCATGTGGCACTGCCACCCTGTCATCTCATCCTCACTTAGGAAACACTGTGCCCCTGTTCGTGCTGATTCATTCTTCCTAATGCTCATTTTAATGCAGATCACACACAGTGGTGAAAAGGGGTCAGACAAGAAAATACGTAATTTTCTCACTTCTCGGCTTTTGCCATGCTTTTCCATCTGCTAGGAACACTCTCAGACTAAACTGTGAGCTCTGGGGAAAGAATTGCCTACCTTGTTCTTTCGAATTTAGAGCTGGATTGAGGCATGTGGTTCAGCGCTTTTCAAACTTTAATGTATACGTGAATCACCTGGGGATCTTGTTAAAATGAAGATACTGATTCAGTAGGTCTGGAGTGGAGAGCTGGCTCCTGCATTTCTCAAAAGCTCTCGGGTGATGACAATGCCACTGGTCCAAGGAAAACAAGCATGTAGATACCCCTTTATTCATTTATTGCACAGGTGTTTACTGAGTGCCTACAACGTGCCGGGCACTTTTTTAGACATTGAGAATACGACAGTGAATGGACAGGGGAATAATTTGCTCTCCTCACATTGAAAGGCTATGAATATTTGTTCGACATTTACATAGTTATGGAGAGCCCCTAATAATCTCTTAGTTAAAATTGTATGGTAGAGTCATCTCATATATGCATTCAACTCCTGTATTTTTTCCCCTGACTTTCATGTTTTAAAAAACGCTTTCTTTTCATGGTTTCTTATTCTTTCTTCTGGAGTGTATGTGTTTGTGTATGTACCAACTCCCCTGGCCCTCCATCTAGCCAACATATTAATGCTAACTGCATTCCTTATGCCGTGCTCCCCCTCCCTGTGACCAACTATCAAATACTAATTTGTACTTCTTTAACCCTTCACCCCATTCTCCCAGCCTCCCAAACCCCCTTCCCTCTGTCTGTCACCAAATTGTCCACTATATTTGTGAGTCTGTTTTTGATTAGTTTGTTCTTTTCGTTCCTTAGATTCTGCATATAAGTGAAGTCATATAGTATTTATCTTTCTGTCCGACTTATTTCACTCAGCATAAGAATCTCTAGGTCCATCCCTGTCGTTGCAAATAGTAGGATTTCATTTTTTTAAATGGCTGAGTAATATTCCATTGTATATATGAACCATAATTTCTTTATCCAATTGTCTGTAGATGAGCATTTAGGTTGCTTCTATATCTTGGCTATTATAAATTGTGCTGCCATGAATATTGGGGTGCATAGGTCTTTATGAATTATTGTTTTGATTTTCTTTGGCTAAATACCCAGAAGTGTCATTGCTGAGTCAAAAGGTATATCTATTTCTAATTTTTTGAGAAACCTCCATACTGTTTTCCATAGTGGCTATACCAATTTGCAATCCCACCAACAATGTGTGAGGGTTCCCTTTTCTCCACATCCTCACCAACACTTGTTTTTTGATTTATTGATGATAGCCGGTCTGACAGGTGTGAGAGGATATCTCATTGTGGTTTTAATTTGCATTTCTCTGATGATTAGGGACCTTGAGCATCTTTTCATATGTCTATTAGCCATCTGTGTCTCCTCTTTGAAGAAGTATCTGTTCAGGTTTTCTATCCATTTTTTAATTGGATTATTTGTTTTTTTGATGTTGAGTTGAAAACCTTTGAAGCCTTTGTGGTGCTAATTTACTGACATTACTGGGTTTATTTGTTACTGATCTGATTAACAAATGTTCTTTTTGTTTTTTTTTAACCGTGTTCTGAGTATTAATCCAGGTAGGGCCTACCACAATGTGTTACACCTAATTGCCTCATAAACATTTTATGGGTGAGTGAATTAGATTAATTTTTACCAAATCTCTTCACTGTAATGTTCCTGTCCTGACCTCAACTTCAGGCAGGTACTCAAAACTTAGTTTATACGTTAAAAAATGCGGAGCATAGGAGGAATTTAGTAAATATTGGCTTAATGAAAAAAAGACAAAAGGGAGAAATTTTCACACTCAGCTTCCTGGAAAGGATTTCTTTAATTATTTGTTTTTAGAATAAAATATCAAAATTAAACATGCTCATTAGAAAAGTTTTGAAAAATTTTTTAGAAAAATAGAAAAACATTTTCCCATGGTGCTACTACTCTAATAAAACCATTGTTTACATTTCTGTGGTTCTTCCCAGGCTTTTTGCCACTCATTTTGTTACACTGTTGCAATTGCACTCTAGAAGTTCTGGCCTGCTGTTTTCCATGTTATTCATAAGGATAATTTTTAGTGCTTACCTCATAATCCATCTAGGGGATAAACCAGTTAATCCTTTTCCACTTTTGAATCTTTAGGTTGTTTTTAATTTTTTGTTTTCAAGAATGATGCGGTGATAAACCTGTTTGTGTGGTAAGATTTTCTATATTTAGAACTAAATTTCTTTAAGATAGAGCTGAAAAAAAGTCTTTTTAATGATCCAAAAATCTCGGCTGAAGCTGACTCAGTTCAGGTTAGGACTTTGCATTAATTTGAGAGCATGACTTCCAGTACAGTGTTCAACCCCGAATTAGGTCAAGTTCAGCTTCTTCATTTGTATGATTCTCTAAAATACACATACTCACCATATCACATGTATATTTAAAGATGTTCAGGCCAAATATATATTTTTTGAATCAGTCTCCTAAAGCACAGTGTCTTATATAATGCTGTAACTGGCCAAATATCACACACGTACACACAAACACACACACACACACACACACACACACCCACCCACCCCTGAGAATTATGAGACATGTACATACATCTGGCTAGAAAACAGATGTGTGAGGCAAGATTTCTCTTGATCCTGAGGTTTTATTTAATGAAACAGCTCAGCAAAATACAACAGTAATAAGAAATAAGGACAGTTATATCCTGGTCATCTTTCTTTTTTTGGAACAGGAATTAAAAACAGCCACCTGTAGCCTACCCCCACTTCAATAAGTCAGCGGCGAATCAGAAATGATTGTGCTGCCCCTTGTCTGATGTTTCTTAGAAGTTAAAATGAGCTGCCAATAAAAGACATAACTTGTGGCCGTGGTATAATGAAATATCCCTGGTTTTGATGTGCAAGTCCTGATGAATACACATTCTCTCACTAACTGTACGACTTCAGGTAATTATCTTTGCCAAGTTACGTATCCTTCATTTGTAAAATGAGATCGTCATAACAATGGCTGCCTCACAGTATGGTGGCAAAGATCTGATACGAGAAAGGATAAAAAGATGCTTTAAAAACCGTGGTGCTCTGTACAGAGTCTGGTATTTGCTGTTTCTTCCTTACTTCTTCCACCTCCTTCAAAACCGAGGGCTGCTCTCAGTCCGGTCGACTCATGATGAGATTTGGAAGATGCTGTGCCTTCGTCGTTCTGACAAACATCATCGCAGGGCTCAGCAAGGTAAGATGTTGATCTGGAGCCTCCTCTGCAGGGCGTCACTTACCTCCTTGTTCCGGAGGCTATAGATGAAGGGGTTGAGCATGGGGATTATGATGGTGTAGAAGACGGACACTATTTGGTCACTGGTATCATTGGTGGATCGATGAGGCTGAACATAAGTGAAAACCACAGTGCCATAGAAGATGGCAATGGCCAGGAAGTGGGAGGCACACGTGGAGAGAGCCTTCTCCCTCCCAGCTGGTGAGCGCATCCTCCCAATGACCACCAAAACCAAGCCGTAGGAGGTGAGGATGACTGCGGCGGGCAGAAGGGTAACTAGAGCGGAGAAGATGTAGAGGACCATTCTTGTGGTGGCTGTGTTGGCACAAGCCAGCCAGAGGAGGGGTAAGATGTCACAGAAGTAGTGTGTTACCTGGTTGGGCCCACAGAAAGGCAGGGCAAAGACATTCCCAGTTTGGATAGCGGAGTTAACGCAACCGAACGCATAGGAAGCAGTCACCAGCTGGAGACAGGTCCCCTTGGTCATGAGAGAACCATAATGGAGGGGTCGGCAGATGGCCATGAAACGATCGTAGGCCATAGAGGCCAGGAGGAAGCTCTCGGTTGTCACGTGCATCACGAAGAAGGTCAGCTGGACCACACAGCCCTTGAAAGAGATGGACTTGTCAGAGGCCAAAAAGTTGACCAACAGCTTGGGCATGATCACAGAAGAGTAACAAATATCAAGAAACGAGAGGACGCTGAGGAAGAAATACATGGGGCTGTGGAGACGAGAATCTGTGAAGATGAGCATCACCATTCCCAGGTTGCCCACCACTGTCATGGCATAGATGAGCAAGAAGCCTCCAAAAAGAAGCTCCTGGAAGTCTGGATAATTGGAGAATCCCAGCAAGACGAACTGGGTAACTGGGGTGTGGTTGCCACTGGCAAGAGCTAGTTCTCCAGGTGTCATCTGCGGAGGTTACAATTGATCGTCACTCAGAGTGTTACCTGAGCATGCCCACTGCTGTACAAGGTACAGTGAAGGACAACACCAAGCAAGTATAAGGCTTCTTCTAAGAAGCTAACGGAAGTCTCATGCCAGAGTGGATAGGACATGGACTGTGACGCCAGAGAGACCCGAGTCTTAATTCTGACTATGGCCCTAACTGGTTGTGTGTCCTCGGATAAGCTATATCTATGAGCTTTAGTTTTCTCATCTATGAAATGAAGAAAGTACGCCTCTTTCTCAGGGTTGCCGTGTGGCCTAAATGAAAAAATGAACGTAAAATATCTGAATATCTGGGACACAGTAGGCGACCAACAAATGGGAGGCCTCTTCCCCAATCTTTTGCGCCCATATTAATAAATATGCTTATGATTCTGTTTAACAGTTTATTCTCTCTTTTTAAAATCAAGGTATAATTCATATATCATAAAATTTACCATTTTTAAATATAAAATTTAGTGGTTGTTGGTATATTCACAGGGTTGTGCACCATCCCAATATTTATTGCAGAATATTTTCACCACCTCCAAAAAAGAAAACCCCATACCCGTTAGTAGTCACACCCCACTCTCCTCTAACCCCTGGAAACCATTAATCTACTCTCCACCTATGGATTTGCCTATTCTGGACATTTCATATAAATAGGTTCATACAATATGTGGCCCTTTGTGTCTGGTTTCTTTTTTAATGCTGAGGCTCATCCATGTTGTAGTATGTATGGGGATTCGTTCTGTCTTATATGTAAACATCTTTTAGGGTGTCCCCTCCTCTATATTGTAACTATTTTGTCCTCTGAGACTCCATTGAGTTGACTGTCACCTGGGAGACCATCATCTTAGAAATAGTGTTTTAGTGCTCGCTTGACTGTCTCCCCAAGATGTTCACTCATAGGAGGACGGGAAATGCCCAGATCCCTTTTCTTCCTCCCCACAGCTCTCTCTGTCTTCTGGACCTTCATTTCCCTTCTCTTTGAAGGTCTGAGCTACATCCTGAAAATCAGTCTTAGGAAAACCTCACCAACCTTTTCATCCATGTCAAGCAGTTTCTGTAGAGGACAAGGAGGAAATGTGGTGTCAGTTTGCAGAAGAACATAGAACAGCTCTGTCCCCACTTGTTGTGACAGTTACAGGGTGTGGCAGAAAGAGCCAGTGGACTGACAGGATGGAGACCTGCTTTCTAGATCTGGCTCCGTTGTCTAAAATGAGCTTTGTTACCTCGGTCAGTTCTCTCTCTGGGCTTGATTGCCCATTGGCAAAGTCAGTTTGACGTGGATGATCCCTGAGGTCATGTCTCATCCTGACACTCTGACAGTGAGCCAGTGCATCTTCCCCAAACTTCCTGCCTGAGTATGGATCTTTGTGTCAGTGTAGCCCAGGCAATACAAAAAAAGAATCCACGTGAATTAGTCTAGTCAAAGGAAACTCTATACCTAATTGTAACAGATAATTTTTGGAGGGTCTGTCCAGCTCATGACAATCTCTATGAATAGCATTGCCACTCAAATATCTTGTTTGTGAAGTAGGAAGTTCTGAGAACTTCATTTTATTTAAAGATCGCCCTGGCTTAAAAAAATTTATAGGCAGTCATTAAAGTCATTTACCTTTTCAACACCTATCTATGAAATTATCTCTTTGGGTGGCAGCCTGGAAGTTTCATATGCTGGTGAAATAACTTATACTAACTCAGTCAGGACGAGTTAGAAGTATGCATTTCTTTTCAAAAGTGAGAGAAGGGCAATTGTGAAAGGGAGGATGATAAAGGGGTACAGAACCCCCATTACAGATGCTTTCTCAGAGATATTGCTCAGTAGACACTGAGGTTCTGGAAATTGCTTCCTTTAAACCTATTTTGCCTATGAACCCCTAGAAAACTCTTTACTTACCCTCAGGGGTACACAACCCCAGTTTGAAGCCCGTGGCCTTGGAAGAACTAGTCACTTTCAGGACGCTGCCATCTGCCCTGCTGCCTCTCCTTCCTTCCAGAGCCGGGCTTGTGACTGTGTGACTGCAGAATTCACTGGAACACCCCATGCCCTTTACAAACTGACCTTCTGTTTATTGTAAAGGTCAGAATATGCAACCCCAGAAGTCAGGGTCTTGGCGGTGTGGCAGGAAGAATCCTATCACATGATTCAGTCTTGAAGCTTGACCCAGCAAATGTCCTGCCCTACACTCCAGATTCTCCATCCAGGCGCCCTGTGTGTTTTTGATGTTTACTCTTCCTTTTCTGATTTTCTTAGGGGTTTAGGAGTCTCTGACTTACCATGAATATTAACGTTTTCCTTTTTCTCTGATAGAATGACAGCTCAATTCCTGAGACACACACACACACACACACACGTCACTCTTAGCATCGTATTTCAGCTGAGCTCCTGGATCCTGTTCTCCAGTAAATGAGGTTTCTTGTCCTCCACCCCAACTCCCCGTCTCCCACCATCTGCCCATGGTCCAGACTGCATTCTCTCCTCACCCTCTACCACTCCCTTTCCATCTCCCAGCTGGCCATTTGATTCCTTCAGAGGCTCATCTCTCAAAATTCTCCATTGTGGTGACCTTGACCAACAGCCTTACAGAGGTACTTTGAGGTTCTCAGTTTGCAAAGAGTCTCTGGGTTTCCTCCGTAACTCCTGCGAAGCCGTCCCTCAGCCCTTCTAGTCAGTCTTCCCTTACCCCACTGAGTTCTCTTTCTGGTGGAAGTTGAGTTTACTCACAGAGATGTACTTAGAATTGTTTAACAGGGCTTTGTTAATGTTTCTAAGTCTTTCTTTCCCCCCAGTGGTTTGTTTTGCTTCACTGTCACATTATGACTTCTCAAAGCAGAGGCTGTTCTAAGTTTTGGATCAAATTAACAGGAAATATTTGAACAACTACTGTTATCCAAAATTATTTGAACAACTACAGTTGTTCAAAAGTATTTAAATAATTACAGTTGTTCAAAGTATTGAAACAACTGCATTCATGATAGTGTAAGAAGACATGGCTTCGGCCATTTAGGATATTGAAATTTTGTTGAGAGACAAAATTGCTTCCATGAAACAAGAGTGAATTTGGGTGGTGCCCGCTCTGCAATCGGAATCCATCAGTCATCTGGGAAGGCTTCAGAGGGAGGAGGCACCGGGCTGGGCCTTGAAGAATGAGGAAGATGGGCTTAGTGGAGATGGGGAAGTGCGTCAGCCCGAAGTGGGAATTAATCTCAATCAACATTTATTTATTAGGCAAAAGGTGCACTGGAGAGTCAGACACCTGGTAGAGGTACTCAACCTCTTTGAGCCTTATTTTGCTCAGTTTCTATAAAGGCTGAAAGACACTCTCTGTCAAAGTACTTAGCATACTTCTGAAAGAGGGTAGTTCTGCCATGTCCACGGGGCGTATGCTCCAAGACCCCCAGTGGACGCTGGAAACCGTGGATAGTACTGAACTTTATATATATGTTTTTTCCTATACATACATACTCATGATAAAGTTTAACTTATAAATTAGGCAATTTCATGAGTAGAAGTTTCCTTTTTACTGTAGATCTTAAAAACCTCAGCATACAATTTTTTTCTTTCCTTATTAAGTTGAGAACTTTTACTGTTCCACTTAAAGGAAGCACTTTATGGCTTCTCTTTGGCATATCCAAATTGCCAGCATTTCTGCTCTTGTGCTGTGGGGCCATGATTAAGTAAAATAAGGGTGACTTGAACACAAGCTCTGTGATACAGTGGCAGTTGATCTGATAACCTAGCTGGCTACTACGTGACAAACAGACGAAGAACGTCTACAATGCAGAGACGCTGGACAAAGGGATGATTCACGTCCCGGGCCGGACGGAGAGGGATGTCTTGAGATTTCATCACACTGCTCAGAACAGCGTTCAATTTAAAACTTATGAACTGTTTATTTCTGAAAATTTCCATTTAATATTTTTGGACTATGATTTCCCACAGGTAATTAAAATCATGAAAAGAGAAACCATGGATATGGGGGAAACTACTATACACGTTGACTTTGATCCCACCGCAAGCTAGATTGCAAACGCGGAATGGGCGGGGAGCTGGAAGAGATCAGATCGCTCAGGATCCCTGAAGGCGGTGGGATCTCAGGAAATGCTTGGAGGCTGACAGAGACGGAGATGAGGAGGGCGCAAATATCGGGGGAGAGGAAAGAGAAGAGAACAGACAACCTCGCTTTGTGAATCCGCTCCCCTGGGCTTTCTCACAGGCAGATACCAACCTTAGCAGATGACGCTGCCCGGCCTGAGTCTCCTGCAGAGGGGACGCGAGATCCTCTCAACCAGCCTCGAGGGGGATTCTGGGACTCGCTTTTACTTTAGACTGTGTCTTTCAGATTCTCGTCCCTAAAGCTGTTTCTGGGTTGTCCACTCATCCAGACCCGTCAGTGAGGCACACAGCTCAGGCAAACAGAACATGACACTGGGGACGGAAGCTGTGGATACGTCCTGGTGCTGTCAGAGTTTATAGAGCTAGCTCCTCATGATCACCTGTGGCTTTGTAGCCTCAGAGCTCTGGGGAGGTCCTAAAACAGCTTCACCTCCATATTCTCTCCTGGGTCCTGGAAAGTTCAGGGCTCAAGGACAAAGACATTGTCCCCTATAGATTTTGGTCACTTGCTTTGTGACCAGAGGGAGGTTAGAGTTTCCTTGAGGAACTAAGCTTACGGTTTCATTCTTGCCAGCCGAAAGGCACAGTAGGAACAGGTAGAGCCTTCCCTGGATTCTGAAGTTTGGAGGAAGAAGTCATCTTGCCCCTTGGGAGCTCGCAGGAACCTGGGGGAGGGTTTACCCAGCTATTCCTAAATGACCCAGGGACATTGCTGGCACTGAGGCCCTGTCCTCGGCCCTAATACTGTTCAAACATACTGGTGACAGTGAGCTCCACAGAGCGTGCGTCTAAGGCTGGAGGGGGTTGAGGCGCCTTTTCTGTGTCCCAGAGCTGGTGGGGCAGCAAGGGGAGTTGTCGGCACGTGGGGCAGGCATTCTGGGGCCTGACCCTCTCTAAGAAGTTCTGGCTGCCAGGGAGTCATCTGAGGAGGCACTGGGGGCCTCGTTAACAGAATGGGTAGTTTGTTTACCTTAGCAATTTAAAAATTATGTATTTAAAAACGAAGCCAACTTCTAAGCACAGGAAAGGCCAATGGGCACGAGGAGGGGCCGAGGGAATTGTTTACCAGGAGCAAAGACGCACACCGACTGTCTCCCAGGTGTGCCTTCCCCTCCTTTTCCTCTGACTGTGCTTTGCCGGGAGGGGGATGACTTCCCTCCCGTCTGCTTGTCAGCCCAGCTCTCCTGAGACTGAGTCATGCTGGGCTCAGCGCAGGGCTACTGCAGCAGGGGTGCCCACGGGTCTGTGAATCATGGATTGTGAGCACTGAAGAGAACTACAGAGCATCCAGCCCAGGGGGCGCTCGGCTCAGGTGTGAGTTCAGCAGTGCTTCTGAGTCAGGACGGCAACCCCTTGGGGGGAGACCAGGGGCCCACGAGGGCACCCGCAAAGTGTCGACATTAAACAAAAGACATGACTGGGTGTTTAAAAAAAAAAGTACCGGGAAAGGCTAGGACATTGGGATTTGCTTTAAAATAATCTTGGCGGATACACAGGGAAAAATATAAAAGAGCATTTTGTAGACAATTGACAAGATCTGAATATGAGCTGTGGCTTCCATAATAGCACTACATCACCGTACACTGTCCTGCTTTCAATAACTATATTGCTGCATAAGAGAACTACCTACTCTTAGAAAGTACTCACTGAAGTGTTTCATGATAAATGGCTTGAAAATAATTTTCATCATATATGAATATTATATATGTATTCTACATACATATGTATTAAAATGGAACAAAATATAAATAATTGGTGACTTTGGTTAAGGGTATCAAGAGTTCTTGTATTATTCTTGCAACTTCAAAAATTATATTTAAATACATAATACATATAAAATAAATTATATCAAAATAAAAAGGTAAAAATAAAAAAATAATCTGGGTGGGTGGAATAGTGAGGGTAGACATAAAGGAACCACTGGTTATAAATTGATGACTGTTGAAGCTGGATGATAGGTACATGGGAATTAATTTACCATATTGGCTGCTTTGTATGTATTTGAACCTTTTAATGATAGTTTTAGAGATCATTGGAGCATCACAGGAAAATCATAACTTTCCTGTAATTTCTTACATTTCGTTTGTAATTTAAAATTCATCAAGGCAGTGATATGCACTACAATTTCTCAGTGTTTATCTTGTAGAAAACAAAATGGATGTTTAAAGAAGAGAAGCTGCTAGGAGCTTACGGGTCCATCAAGCTTTTGGTGGTGTTAATTCCTTCTGAGGCCTCTCTCCTCGGATGATACACGGCCTTCTTCTCCCTGAGTCTCTACATGGTCTTTCCTCATGTGTCTGTGTCCTAATCTCCTCCTCTTATAGGGGCACCAGTCACACTGGGTTAGGGCCCACCATATGACCTCCTTTTACCTTAATTACCTCTTCAGAGACCCTCACATTCTAAGGTACTCAGGGTTAGAATTTCAACATGTGAGTTTCGAGGGGATCAAAACTGATCTAATAACGCAAGGACTCCAACAGATACTTGTGCACCAATGTTCTTAGCAGTCTTGTTCACAATAACCCAAAGATGAACAGAAGTGCAGATAGAGAAAATGTGGACTATACATATAGTGGGCTATTATTCAGCCAGAAAAAGGAATGGAATTTTGATACACGGCTCGACATTAATAAACCTTAAAATCTTCATGCTAAGTGAAATAAGTCAGACAAAAAAATACACACATATTACATAATCCCACTTATATAAAGTACCTAGAATAGGCAAATTCATAGACATGGAAGTAGAATAGAGGTTACCATGGGCTGAGGGAGGAGGGAAAGGGAGCTGTTGTCTAATGAGTATGGAGTTCCTGTTTGGGATAAAACACTCCAGAACTGGACAGTGATGTAGTTGGACCACATTCTGAATGTACTTAATACCACTGAATTATGCATTTAAAAATGGTCAAAATGGTAAATTCTGTTACACATATTTTACCGTAATAAAAAAGGAGATGGAAGGGTAATGATATCTGACTTCTGGCCTTGCTATGAGAGTTAAATTATATATTATTTGTGAAAGCACCTCCTGGCCACACAGCAGATGCTCAGTAAATTGCAGATGCTACCTGTTTCTTCCTCTTCTTCTCCCTTATTTCCTTCATCATCTTCTTCATCTTCTGATTTGTGTTAATTTTCCAAATCAGGGTCTGCGTGGACCGAATTGCATGTCCTCCAAATCATACGTTGAAGCCCTAACTCCCAATTTGACTGTATTGAAGATAGTGCCTTTAGGGAGGCAATTAAGGTTAAATGAGGTCGTAAAGGTGGGGCCCTAATCTGACAGGTCTGGTGCCCTCATAAGAAGAGGAAGAGACACCAGAGCGTGTACCACCCCTCCCCCTGACTAGATGCCACATGAGGACACAGTAAGAAGGCAGCCATCTGCAAGCCAAGAAGAGAGCTCTTGCCTGAAAGCAATCCTGATGGCACCTTGATCATAGACATCCAGCCTCCAGAACTATGAGAAAATAAATTCCCACTGTTTAAGGCCCTCAGTCTGTGCTGTTTTGTTACTGGCAGCCCTGGTGGATTAACATGGCAACTGAGGACATGGTTACCTGGCCTACCTTCTACTATCCACACAGGTATTACTTTACAACCTCCTTCACTTCTGATCCTACCAGGTGGTTGCCTTTCTCAGCTTGGGCTTTTTCACCTTGCTATTACTTGGTGAGTATTTAGAAAGTTCAAGTTTATCTTAGTGTGAGCCTGAGGAAAACATGATTAGAAGGGAAATCTGCTAGAAAAGCAAATTACCTTGTGGGTTTCTGAGGCAAATATGAGTTAGGTTTGGAACATCTGTGGAACTGCTCTCTCCACATGGATGCTGATAACCACGTGCTGACTGTAAGTGACACAAATATAGATATAGAGATGAAGGTGCATACATGGATTATTCAAATGGCATAAGCCCAAAGGAACTAATTTACATGGAAGTGAGAGAGTGAAGTAGAAAGAGCATGGCTTTTGCAATTAAATAGTTAAGACAATCTGTCTTCATCACTTTTACAAATTGTATGACCTTAGGTAGGTCAACTAAGTTTTTCTCTTTGCGAAATGAGGTAAAGTACTTACCCCAAAGTGTAATTATAAAGATTTATGTGAGACAATGTCTGCAAAACATGGATAAACTCTGTCTTCTTTCTCTATTTTGGAATAGAATTAATCAAGCAGATGTTTTCTTATAGGCCTATAGAATGTAAAATAGTGGAGAGGGAAGACCAATATTCCCCAAGGGGTAAAGATAGCAGAAAGAGAACATGTGAGGAATGGCAAATTTAGTGAAAGGTGAGAACTAAATAAAGCTTAGTTCTTAGTAGGGGCTTAAGAACAAAATCTGTTGAATTAAATGGAATTATGAGAAGAGTATATTACATCTGTCCAACTACAAATAACAAAACTCAAGCAAGAAGTCTTAAGTGATAAGGATATTTGTTCTTTATTTAAAAATGAATTTGGTGATAGACTTTTTAAAATCAGTAAACAAATATCTTGCCCAGAAATCAGGTAGCTAATTTCTCCTGAAAGCTCATTGGCTAGAAATAGATCACATTGTCACCTCTAACCACAAAGGTGAGTGGGAAAGAGTAACTGGTTTATTAAGCCTCTATCATTTCAGGCCGGCAAGGGAGATGGCATAGGGATGGTTGCTGTGTCTGCACCACTAGGCTGAGATTGCTAGGAGAGAAAGGAATGACTACTTTATCCACTGATGTTAGTGGAAGGTCAAAAGACGTGACCTGGATGGATTCAGTGTCAATATTTATACCACTTTCTCTATGAAGGAAAAATGGAAACTTCCTTTTATTCCACTTTGAATATTTTCTCTTTTAATTACATGTTTAAATTCTATTTATATATAAATACCAATTGTTAAGTCATCACACACGTATAGGCATTCATTCATTTATTAATTTATTTAATAGAGATCAATGGGAGTATCTACCGTGTCAAGGAACTGTGCATGTTTCCTTTGTCTTAGGTAAGCAATTTGTTTTAGACATCTAAAGGAAGTAGGAATAAGTGCCTGGCACAAGCTAAAAACAGAGGACTCTAAGAACTCACCAAATTAACACATGTGGTTTCATGACTGTAAAGATTCATCAGAGACAATACTTGCAATTTTTCTGGGATATGAATTCAAACCACATACACTATCCTGCTGGTGTTTGGAGTGAGTCACTTTCCCAGTGAGTGAATTTAGCTGAGCCCACAACATTTGCATGCCAGTGTGCCTTTGCTGAATACATATTTTATAAGGAAATTTTATGCCATGGTGACATTTCCAAGATTGACGATTGGATGAGTTTTCATAAAAATCACTCAATGATATAAAAATATAGTCTTGTGTCATGTTTTCTAAAAGTCAGTCATGACGTTTTGCTAAATTTACGTTCTACTTGTAGCATTTACTTAATATTTAAAAAAGCCGATTCATCTAAAAATGAACTAAATCTAGCCCTACCTTAAGAAAAAAATCTGTAGAATTCATGAGTTAAATGTAACAGTTGTATTTCAAATGCATATTAAAAGAAAAACAACATTAAAATAAATTTGTTAACTTGCATCTCACCTAAAATCCTGTGGTCCACTAACAAGGCTTTGGAAATCACTCAAACCGGATTTAAATCCTGGTTCTGACATTTATTAGTAAGGTAGCCTAGGATGAATTACATAATGTCTATGACTCCCAGGTTCCTCACCTGTAAAATGGGGCCTCACAAAGAATGTTGAGAGAACGCAACAAGATACAGCACAGAAGGGATGTGGATTAGCGTGGTGCCTCGTACACGGCGAGTTCCAGTTAATGATAGCTTGTATCGATTATGGTTGCAATTTAGATTTACTAATTGCTGAATATAGCTTTGTCTTCTTGGAAACAGATGAAAAGAGTAACCTATCTGATTCCATTCTCGTAGAACAGATTTTCCTCGGGATGCCAAATGTAGGCTTTGCAAGGTGACAGAAATGCCTTAAGCGGTCCACTGAAGATTGATAAATGGCCGTGACTGGTAAACGGAGATTGGAATGAAGAAGAAAAAGGTGAATCTGAGGTAGAATTGGAACAAGTTATCACATACAGACTCTGAGGGGCCAATGGGAAGAGCAAGCCTGTTTCAAGTGCTGTCCAGCCACGCGGGTGCTGAAATGGCACAGCGCCACAGACAGCAAGTTGCAAGTAATTCTGTCTGAACATGTCTCTGCTTCCTAAAAATCATATCTTTGGTATGCCTCCCCTTCTCCACCTTTCTTACAGTCTGTCACCTCAAATTTCCACCTATATCCACCTTTCTCACTGATTGCTCACCTTCCTACAGATAATGCTCACTGCTCCCAGCACATGCTTTGTTTCTGGGATGGTGTTGAGTGTGGGAGGTATCTAGAATAAGACTCTGAGAGCTGATGACTACAAAATGCTTTCTCCTTCAGTCATAAATAGCCCCCAGTGTTAACGTGGCCAGACTACAGCCTCAAGGACTGAAGATGCTGAAGATGACAGCTTTCAGAAACTTGGTCCTAGCTGCCTCTTCTTCTGTGATAACCATTCAGCTTTATCTCCCATGTCTCTCAGCATGGGCTGCCCCTAGGCTCCATCCAGTCAGGGCTTTGCATGAAACGCCTTGCTAATTCCTGTTTTGTCCTTTAAGCTTATGATGGCCTTCTTTCTTCCCCAATCGAAATTCATCTTTCCATATTTAAGTGTCCAATTTAAACTTCTCCTTCTCCAGACCATTCTAACTGAAGACGATATTCCTTTCTTCTGAAATCCTACGGCATTTTCACCTTGGACATGCCACCTAGTCCTTAGTTATAAACTGCCTTAAGCTCATTTAAATAATTAGCAAACATGTGGCAGTTTTACCTCTCCAGCCAAACTATAGGCACCTTAGGGGGCAGGGACCAAGATATTTGCATGCTCTGTATTCCATACAGTTCCAAACATATAGCAGGATACACAGTGTCACTCAATAAATATTTGTTGGTTGAATAATAGAAGGAAATGACTTTGGGGGAAATGAAAGAAACAGAAAACAATGAAAACTGGCTAATGGCAACAGCTCAGAAAGGACACAGGACTAGAGAATCTGATAGGTTGGTTCTCCCACCCCCTCAATGAGGCCCAAAAAGATGACTGGGGATTGGACATGGGAAGAATTGGTGGAGCTGGGGCAGAGCAGGCTGCATCAGGATTTGCAGATACAGACTCTGGTATGCTTAGCCTAAAATTTGAGAGTTGAAGGAAATTCAATTACAACTCATCTGATTAAATTGTCATAGAGATGTAGAATCACAGAGTTTGAATGGACATCAGGAGTCACCCCAAAAGTCATTGGCTGATGCGTGATTCACTTTATCAACATCCTGGCCAAGCAGGCATTTACTCTAATCAGACCCTCTAGAGCTAGGGCCTTTACTAGTTATAGAGACAGTAAATTCAGTGGGATGGAATTCAGCTGGGCTCAGTTCAACAATTAATAAAACTTGAGAACCTAATATACACCTAGTATTGTGCTATGTGCTCCTCCAGTGGTTCTGCATTTCTGTAGATGCTGGGAGTTTTCTATAACTATTTGCCAGGTTCACCTCTAGTTTCCTACCTTCCTTCTGTGATTAATTCTTCCCACAACTTTGTTCTTTTATCCTCCCCTTTTTTTCCCTTCGTCTATTCACCATGATTTAGATTTTCCGGGAGCGTTCAAATCCTGAGGGTTGGCTTCTTGGAACCACATACATAAAAGACAGAAGAAACCTTCGAGATTTTGTACTCGACTTTGTCGTGTAGAAAGAGATACTAAGGGCCAGAGCATCACCTCTGATCACCCGGTTAAATAGTGAGGATGAGTGAGATTAGCAGTCAATCTTTCCACACACTAGATCCCAGGAGAATATTCCCTGTGACCCATCTCCGGTACATAAAATCGAAGGACTATAATAGTTGGAGCTGGCGTGGTTGTCACTTTTACATATCATTTCCATACGCCCACTTCGGCTCCCTGCCGTCTCTTCTCAGTTATTTCTCAAGTGAGACTGGATCACTGCATCCCTTGTTTGTCATTTTTAGCTTTTCATTTCTCTATTCCTCTTACCCACTCAGAGTCATTGGCCCAGTTCCCCTGCAGCATGCAAAGGAAAAAAGTATTCACAGAACATTAAAATTAAACTTCAGACAACTGTGTTTCTCTGACTATCTGGTCCCTGCCAGAACAGCCACTTCTCACAGGCAGAGGCTCTTGACCTCAGTGTTCCATCCAGTGCTCAGAAAAAGGGGGTGCTCAGTGAGTAAGGCCCAGGCTGGAGAGGCTGATGGGTGACAGGCAGAGCCATCCAGAGATAGTGGGGACACAAGGTCTGACAAGAATTTTAAGGCGAGGCTGTATATTCTCGGAGGGGATGTAGCACACTATCTCTAGCAC
>NW_011889133.1:265216-267320 GCF_000151845.1 Pteropus vampyrus | reverse complement strand
GTTAGGACTTCAATGTGAATTTTGGGGAGGACACAATTCAACCTACGGCAATCATAAAAGCCCTCGTGACTTCCTCCCTGCTCTTTCGCTTGGATCACTCATTCTAGGCAGGGGTCTCCAACCACTAGGCCAGGGACTGGTACCAGTCTGTGGCCTGTTAGGAACTGGTCCGCACAGCAGGAGGTGAGCGACGGGCAAGCAAGTGAGCGAAGCTTCATCTGTATCTGCAGCTGCTCCCCAGCGCTAGCATCACCCCTCAGCTCCGCCTCAGATCATCAGGTGTTAGATTCTCATAGGAGCACCAGTCCCTGGTGCCAAAAATGTTGGGTAGCACTGCTTTAGGGGAATGTTGTGAGAACATTCCAGAGGACCCATGGTGAGGTCCACAGGACAGGGAACGGAGGCCTCCTGCCACCAACCAAATGAACAAGCCACACTGAAAGCAGCTCCTCCAGCCCCCGCTGGGCCGTGGGATGATGGCAGCTCTGGCTGACGTTGCCCCCCGCCCCCCCAGCTTTATTGAGGTATAATTAGCAATTAGAAATTGTATATATTTAAGGCATACGAGTTGATGACGTGATAGACTTATGCACTGCGAAATAATCACCATGATGAAGCTAAAATTAACATAATCAAAACCTTACATAGTTACTGGATATGTTTTTTGTGTGTGTGTGTGGTGAGAACCCTTAAGATTTACCCTCAGCAAATTGCAAGTATGAAATACCGTGTTGCTAGCTATAGTCCAGTGCTGTACACTTGATCTGCAGGACTTATTCATCCTGCATAAGTGAACTTTGTGCCCCCTGACTATCTCCCACTTCCTCTCCCGCCACCCCAGCCCCTGAGAACTGTCATCTGACTCTCTGCTTCTATGAGTCTGACTTTTCGATTCCACATATAAGTGAGACCATCCAGTGTGTCTAGTTTACCTCACTTAGCAAAATGTCTTACAGGTTCATCCATGTCGCTGCAAATGGCAGGATTTCCTTCTTTTTTAAGACTGAATAATATTCTTTCCGGCTGTCTGTCTTTCTGTCTGTCCATCTATCTATCTATTTATCTATCATTTATCTATCATCTATCTATCATCTATCACATTTTAAAATCCATTCATCTGGTGACAACATTTAGGTCTTTCCATATCCTGGCTATTGTGAATAACACTGCAATGAACTTGGGGGAGCGAATATCTCTCTCTGAGATCCTGATTTCGTTTCCTGTGGATACATACCTAGACATGGGATTGCTGGATCAGAAGGTAGTTCTAGTTGTAATTTTATGAGAAACTTACACACTGCTTTCCATAATGACTCTATCAGTTTACATTCCCACCAGCAGCGTCCAGGGTTCTGGCTGACATCTGGACTGCAACCTCACCAGAGACTGAGCAGAATCATTTGGCTCAGCTGCTCTGGAATTCCTGACCTGGAGAGACTGTGAGATAATGAATGTTTGTTGTTTTAAGCTGCTAATTTTTGGGATAGTTTTTATGCAGCAATAGATAACTGAAAAAGACCCCATGGGAAGAGAGAAGGCAGGAACCGGTAGAACCTCTGCCTCTGGTTACTCTGTGTACTGGCTTTCTGCAGAACTTCATCCACAGAAACAAACGTGGTCACCCCATGGCTCCTGAGTTTACACCTTACAGTGGTAGTGACACCAAAATCTCAATTCCAAATTTCTGAGTGAGAGAATGTGAAGTCCAACTTGGATCAGCTGTGGCAGGGGGACAGGTTTAGGGACAAATCCACGTTTTGTGGGGCTTGACAATTATATCACTTAGAGGAGGGTTCATTAAGAAAAAGAACACAAGAGCACATACCAAAAAATGATGACCTGGAATGAATGGAAAAATAAACAACAACAAATTAGAAATGTTAAATATCAAACTTTACAAAATTAAAAAAATTGCATGATACTTGTATGTTAACTTTGATCATTGGAAGAGGTTTCCATAGGCTGTCGTGTGGCTCTGTATGTTCCAAACCCACATACACCTGAGTGCAAGAGGACAGGTGAGTGCACGGATCTGAATTCTGGCTCTGCACTTTCACGGTCGATGCTGGGTGAATTGGTACCACGGGTGATCACAGGGCTCCTG
>NW_011889133.1:260260-262451 GCF_000151845.1 Pteropus vampyrus | reverse complement strand
TGACTCCATTTTTGATAGATGGGGTTAAATAAAATGTTATTGAAATTAATTTCGTCTGCTTCTTTAAATTAAAAAAATGTAACTTCTAGAAAATTTAAACGACACACGTGGCCTGTGTCTGTGGCTCGATTCCATTTCTGTTGGGCAGTGCGGTCTCGGCACATCGGGACTCGGATTACCACAGGACTCCGACTCCCGGGTCTCCTCCTGGCTCGTTTACTTCCTCTCTGGACTCTGAGAACCGGATCACTTCTCCACAATCCTTACTCCTTCTCGCCACTGCCCTGAGAGCAGTAACAGTCAACCCCTGATGTGGTCAGGGCCGAAAAATAATCTTCAGGAATCGCTAGGAGGAGCCAGCTGCCAGAGAGGAGATGAGGATGGCTGAGCCCCCATCCACCCACCCATATTCCGTGTAAGAAAAGGGCGGAAGAGCCAGCGAGCCCTCCAAGGCCTGCGTCTCCACCAGGTGGCTTCCTCCCTGCCTGCGAGGGCCTTGGCAATGTGTGCGGAGACATCTGTGGTTGTCGCAACTGGAGGTGGGGCAGAGGCCACTGGCATCTTAGGTAGAGGCCAGAGATGCTGCTAAACATTCCACGATGCACAGGACAGGCTCCCAGAGCAAAGAATGATCCAGCCCCAAATGTTAATAGCATCAAGGTTGACAGGCCCTGGCCCGGGCCTAGGAAAGGCCTTTGATCTCCTTGAACAGCGGTCAGCAGGGCAGTTGTGGACACTGACGTGGCAGAGGAGCCCGCCTGCTCTGCCCTCTCCTGTTCTCTGGCTTTTTTTTTTGCTTTTCCCTCTTAGATAGTGGCATTCCTGGTGTCTTCTTTCTTTGAAAAAGTTTTTTATTTTATTAGTTTCACATATATAGCAAGCACATTGGTTAGACATTTATATAGTTTATAAAACGATCCCCCCGATTGCCCTTTCTCTCCTCTGGCTCTCCACTTAGCCAATACATTCATGCTGACCGCATTCTCTGTGCCGCGCTCCCCATCCCCGTGTCCCTTGGTCATCGGTGACTCATCGCCCTTCCCCTGTACTCCTGAGCCTGCCTGAACTCATCCTGTGGGAGAGACAAGGAACTCTCCTTCCCAGGTGTGACTCACATGCCTCAGGTGGAGACCTCTCCGTGCTGGAGACAAGCCTTGGACGGGTGTGTTTTGGGGGGAGAATCTAGAGAGGGGTCGGTCCAGAGGGCCTGTAGTTAGTCACCCACTCTCTTCCCCTTATCTAGATTATTTACTTTCCCCACTCTGTTCCCAGCTCCTTCTGCATCTGTCCTGAAGCTCACCGGAAGCTCCTGGTCAGAACAGACTCTACCTGAATTGTTGGGCAGATGTCGGCCCCTGGGGAAGAAGCTGGTGGTTGCTGAGGTTTTCTCAGTGAAAATAAAGACTGTAAACTTGCCTCTGGATTTCTTTCAGAAACCTGGACCTCCAGGGTCTGCAGTTGGAGAATAGGTCCATTTGGTAACTTCCCAACTGGATTTCACTAAGTACAAATTCCAAATTCCAGCTCTGGAAGGCACACGCCCTGCCTTCAAGAAGTTTACTGTTCAACTGGGAACACAAGCCTGCACACTTAAAATGATTATAAGTGGCTTTAAAGGGGACTCTGTGGCAGTAGAGGCTTTAAAGGAGCAGAGAGCCAGGGCTCAGAGTGGTGATGGGGCTGCTCGGAGCTGTGGACAGAGCCTGTGCTCTGGGACCCCGCAGGCCGAGGCTACAATTTCCTAACCGTGTGACCTTCTCCACTAAGTAAAGGCAACAGTAAAATCTAGATTAAATGAGACTCCTTATTTCTCCTTTTCCCAGTTCCCACGCACAGCTGGACAGAGCCTGTGCCAAGGAGGACCGCTGGGTGTGTCCAGATTGCTGTGTCTGTTGGAAGGTGGCTCACATGTGCAGCTTGCTGATTCGAAGGTGAGGGTATCAGCTTCTTACAGGAAAGAAGCAGCCCTGTGACTTGGTAGCGATGTTACCGAACTCAAGGGGTTTGTTTTGCCTGCACGCATCAAAGCCAGAGGAGACAAGGACAGGAGTTTGCAGCAAAGAGAGTAGAGGTTTATTTAAGGAGATGGGCACCAAACCCAGAGCCCCAGATTTGCGAGTGCTCAAAGACCGGGCTCTGTGATGGCCTCCAGGGAATCGATGACATAGAGGAAAACTCATTAGTGACGGTC
>NW_011889133.1:257184-258870 GCF_000151845.1 Pteropus vampyrus | reverse complement strand
GATTTTATTCTTTCTACATGGACACATTTTGGGGGGGAGCTGGGAGCACTCACATTGTACCTACAGGGATGTTCTTCACACCCAAAAAGTAAATACAATCTTTATTCATTCAGAGAGGACCGACTGAGCATCTTCTGTGTGCCAGGCACTGTTCTAAGCCCTGGCTGGTTTTTTTTTATTTTTTGGAAAGTGTAGACCTCTAAGTTTGTGTTTTCTTTTCTCACTTTTGCTAGAGATGTGAATATAATATATGTATTTTTTTACTATTAACAAAAGCTGAGAGCGTGGAAGCAAGGCAACAGACACTCTAAAAAGAGGGGTGGGGAAAATCGGGGAGATGAGGGAGAACTGGAGGATCTGTGTCCTGTCTGAAAGGGCATCTTCGATTATGGCCATGCTGAGGATGAGACTGGTGGAGTGATCGTTTCAGTTTTTTTTTTTTTTCCTCCAGAGAAAATGGGAATATGGAGTTTCAAAATGTAATCTCACCAAATTTTTACGTTGGTTAAAAAATTTAACTTACTATGCCGTCCACACATGACCTGTTGGCAGGGGGCAACGGAGTTGTGGGTGAGCCGTCAGATCTCTGCCATCCTCTGCTCTAGGCAGTAGAGGTGTGGCCAAGACTAGATTCTTATCCACTATTCACAGTCCCCTTCTTTCTTAAAAACAGAATCCCGAGGTAGTCAAGGTGGCAATGTGCCCAGCTAATAACCATATTTCCCAGCCTCCTTTGCAGACATATGACTCCCACGTGACTAAGTTCTGGCCAATGAGAGACAAATGGCTGTGACTGGCTGTTGTCGGAAAGGATATCAAAAGGAATGGACAGCTGGCAATTTTCTCCATTTCTTTAGCTTTCATCTTCAAACACTGAGCTGATGGCTAGAGCTTCGGCAGACATTTCGGGCCAAGAGGCAGCCTTGAGTATAGAAGCTGTGTTAGTTTGCTCAGGCCGTCATGACAATACCACAGACTGAAACAACAAAACTTTATTTTCTCACAGTTCTGGAGACTGGAA
This sequence comes from Pteropus vampyrus, assembly GCF_000151845.1. Lineage (NCBI taxonomy): Eukaryota > Metazoa > Chordata > Mammalia > Chiroptera > Pteropodidae > Pteropus > Pteropus vampyrus. Next base: position 257,849 of record NW_011889133.1, on the reverse strand, counting down.
GTCAAAGATCAGGGTGTCGGCTAGTTCGGTTTCTTCCGCAGCCTTCCTCCTTTGAAGATGACTGCCTTCTTGCTGTGTCCTCACACAGTCTCTCCTGTTTCTGTGAACAAGCCTCGAAATTGCCCACATTTCTTCTTCTAAAGACATCGGTCAGATTGTATTCAGGCTCACTCTCATGGCCTCATTTTAATTTAATCACTTCTTTGAAGGCCCTGTCTCCCAACAGAGTCAAATTCTGAGATACGGGGGGTTAGGCCCTCAACATAGGACTTTTGGGGAGGACACGATTCAGCCCATAACAGAAGCTACGCACTAAAGATGCTAGGACAGGGTAGAAGGCACCTGGACCTCCACTGCCTTCATGGAGCTTCCACACCAGCTTGAACCATTTCCAGCCTTTAAAAATATACATGTAATTCTAACACGATTCAGGAAGCATGGGGATCACTTCCTTGGTCCCTTTGTCAGCCTGAAAAACCTCTGTTATCATTCTAGTCCCAGCTAAAATGTAACCTCTTCTAGGAAACTTCTCTGATTCATCCAGGTGTAATTCATCGTAATAAACTTTAGGAGTTTAAACTGCTGTTGTCAGTTTTCAGTTGCTAGGATTGGAAGGTCATTACTAGCAGATTCATGGGGCTTCCCAAAAGAGGAGGGATCTAGCC
>NW_011889133.1:237326-254934 GCF_000151845.1 Pteropus vampyrus | reverse complement strand
GACAGTCACCAGGATGTAGGCGTAGGAGACCAGGATGATGGTGACGGTAAAGAGGATAATCAGGGCAGAAGATATGAAGATGATGGCTTCAACCTCAGCAGTGTCAGCACAGGCAAGTCGGAGCACGGGGGGGATGTCACAGAAATAGTGGTTAATGATGTTGGGGCCGCAGTAGGGCAGCTTGAAGATGTACCCAGTCAACAGAGCTGAATTGGCCACAGAAGCTGTATAGGTGGCTGCCACCAGCTGGATACACGAACGTTGGGACATGAAGGTGTGGTAGAGGAGAGGGTGGCAGATGGCAGTGAGTCGATCATAAGCCATGACGGCCAGAAGCAGACACGCAGCAGTACCGTAGAGACTCATAAGGGCCATCTGGACCACACAGGCTACAAAGGAGATAGACTGGCTTGAAGCGAGGAAGTTCTCCAGCAGCTTGGGGGTATTGACTGTGGAGAAAGAGGAGTCTGTGAAGGAGAGGACGCTCAGGAAGAAGTACATGGGGGTGTGGAGCTGTGGGTCTGTGTGGATCAGCGTGATCATGCCCAGGTTTCCCGTGAGGGTGACTGAGTAAATGAACAAGAAGAGCACAAAGAGGGTGCCCTTGAGCCCTTCCTGCTCTGTGAGCCCCAGCAGGACGAACCGGGTGACCTGGGTGCAGTTCTCCACTGTGGTGCACATGTCACTGCAAAGAGACCAAATAAGACAATTTTGACCATATTTGGGGACAAAGGCCCCAATAGTGTCAGTTCTCGAGGCCAGGGACACAGGCAGTCAAGACTAATGTCATCAGAACGTAGGGAGACTCAGTAGAGCAGTCATCTCTCCCAGCGGTGTGGATTGAATTTTATCTCCCGAAAAGATGTGTTGAAGTCTTAACCTCCGGGACCTGTGAATGCGACTGTTTTTGGAACTAGGGTCTTTGCAGAAGTAATGAAGTTAAGGCGTCGTACTCAATGAGGGTGGGCCCTTCACCTAATATGACTGGTGTCCTTATAAGAAGAGAAAATGGAGATAGAGTGGGGAGAATGCCATGTGAAGATAAGACACAGAGGGAAGATGGCCAGGTGAAGAACAGAGGCAGAGATTGGAGTGATGCTGCCACCAGCCAACGAATGCCTGGGGCTTCCAGAGAGAGGAGGCTTCGAAGGAACCATGGATGGCCCTGCTAGCACCTTGATTTTGGACCTCTGGCCTCCAGAAAAAGAGGGAATAAATTTCTCTTGTTTTAAGTCCCCGAGTCTGTGGTACTTTGTAACATCAGCCCCAATACACCCAGGAACTAATACACCCAGTTGGGATTGGCCCTGGCTATTGAGGCTCTGATACTTTGATGAAGTCCTCCTGAACAGTTGCCAAGAGATAGAGCTTTCCTGATCCCTCTGTACTGACAGAGATAATAATCCAGGGAGAGAAAATGAAATAAAATAGATTAAAATGAAGTCCGTGTTATTATTTACTACTAACTAAGAAAAAATATTTGTCTGGCAGAACAGGAAGCTATAGTAAGTATGACAACTCCATCGCAACAAAACTACAACCGAGGGACCAAGGTCTTGTGTATTAGCTCGGAACAACTGAAGGCAGTAGGACATGCCGGATTTGTGGCTTTGGGGTCCAGTGCAGGACACAGTTTTAAGTCAGAATTGGAGGTGAGGTCTCTCACCTGGTCTGCCTCCTTAAGCTCCCTTGAGGGGCTTTCGTGTTTATGGAATTTTTCTCAGTGGTTGTCATGCTCTCAAGAATTTGCTTCTGGGGATCCTTACTCTTTAGGTTTTCAAATAACCAAGGTGCCTATTCAGAAAGGAAGCTCTTATATGGGAGACCAGCCAGGGTCTGCTCTGATTAGTCAGACATCTGCTATGATTGGTTGAATATAGGCTCCGACGGTTTGTTTGGGCCATTCGTGTGATGTTTAGAGTTTAGAAAGACAGACAAAACATTAGTGAAATAATCACACAAATTATTGAAAAATTGCAACTGGAACAATAGCTCCAAAGTTGAGGTGCTTAATGCTATGAGCCTAAAACTTTGAATCAGGGAGGTCAAGGAGGATTTGCCCTAGGAAAAGTGTTCCATAAGAGAGAAGAGCAGAAAAGTCCATTAAAAGGCCCTGAGGTCTGAAAGAGCCTAGTGATGAGAGGATGAATAAAGGCCATTGTGGGTGGAGGGCAGAGAGAGAGAGAGGTGTGAGCTGAGGCCAGCAGGAGGGCAGTATTTTGTAACATTTTTTGAGCGCTTATGCTGTGTGTTAGGCTCTGTGCCCCATACCATCGATTTCATCGCGTCCTCCCAACAACCCGATGAGATGTACTATTGAAATCTTCATTTTCCGTATGAAGAAAAGGAGGCACAGAGTAGTTAAGGAAGTTGCCCAAAGACTCAACTGATAAGTGGCAGAGCTGGGGTTTGCATTGAGGTGGTCAGGTTTCAGAGCTTACACTGTTGTTATCCAGCACCCTAGACCATGTTAGGGAATTTGTTGCTTCTGGGAGGCCACTAAAGAATTTTTGCCAGGGAGATGATGAGGTCATATTTGCTTTCTGGCAAGGTTACTCGGAGCGCATTGTAGGGAAATGATTGGAGGAGGGTCAATAGATGGAGATTTGTTGGGACGATATTGAAGTCCTTCAGGGAAGATTCAGAACTGAAACTAGAGCGGGAGTGGGGGGCGGCGGGGGCGGGGTGGTGGAGACAGGTGGAGGGAGATGGATTTGAGAGACGTTTGGCTGTAAGTATGGCAAGATTTGGTGGTAGACTGATGATGCCATCGCGAGGAGGAGAGCAGAGTCAGGGTGAACTCCACGGTCTCTGGTGTACGAGATAAAGCTGGGAGTTGAAGCTAAGAGAGGACAGATGTGCCAGGGAGAGTGAAAGCTGTAAAAGACAAGAGGCCCAGGGTAGAACCCTAAGGAAATTAATATCGAATTTACTGCACACTGCTTCTGAGCTCTGATTGCTTTTCTTGTTCATCTCGGGGCTGGGGCTGATGATCGGATCCGGAGTTAGAACATGGCTTATGAGGAAGGGAGGATAAAGGAGTCTAAGCCCTTACCGGTAATAGGATTCCACCCCTCAGCCCACTTACCTGTGGTTGAGCAGAGACTCTGCCTCCATGAGCCTTGTTTTTGGAGATCTCTTGGGGATGTTTCTCTCCCCTTCTCATTGATCGACTCCGACCAGTTTTCTCAAGAGAACTTCTTGGTTGTGAACAAATCTTAGAGATTCCTATTTGGTGGGAAGGCTCCTTCCTGTCTTAAGATTTGTCTGGCGTTTTTCATCCTGAGCACTTGAGTTCAGAGGCGTGCCAGTGGGAATTCGTGACTGATTCTCCCAGGAGAAGATTACCAGGAGCTGTAGGCTGTCTCTCAGGGATGCTGGAGGGATCTTGGTGAAGTTGCCTGAGATTCCTCGGGGATCAGGGATCCTCCAGCAAATGTCAGGACAGACCCTCTTCGTTCACAGTGTCCATCTCCTGAGGACCTCTTTCTTTCCTGTTACTGAGACTCGAAAGGCTCTCAAGGCCAAGAGGTTCACAGGGACTTGTGTCAATATAATCTCCAGGTCTCACGAGAAGTGACTGAAAATGCTAATGTATCAAGGTGCAGACGTGGCTCCCCCAGCTCCCCCAGTTGTCATCTCCTTTGATCAAAATGACCTTGGGAAATGTACTTGATTTTTTTTTTTACTGTATATAGACAATAATAGGATTCTATCGTAATTGCTTTATCAACCTAACAATATTGAAAATACAACTCTCCACCTCAAAACCAGACATTTCTTCCCCCTACAAAATGGCTTTATTGTCTTTGTAGAAATAACAATGCTGGTTGTGAAATTTTTAAGCAAGAGAAAAGAACCAAGAAGAAAGTAAAATGTCATCTGACATCCCACCACCACAGAAAATGGGAACTGGCGAGTTTTTGTTCTAAATCTCTCAATGCCCTCATAAAAAGAATCAGACAATACAAGCTATTCTGTCATTTGCTTTCTCCCTCAGGGAGATGCCATGGACATTTTCCCATATCAATCAATAAGGAATAGCCTACGTCATCGTATTTCGATGGCTGCCTATTGTTTTGTTGTCTACCCGTGCCATCATTAACTTAACTGTCCCCCTGGGTTGACAATAAGGTATTTCCAACTTTTCACTGTTATAAACAACTCTCTGACAGACACCCCCAGGTGTGGGACCTGGAGGGCCAATTCCAATGAGAATGGGGCATACGTAGAGAGACTGCTTTTCCTAGGCCAGGGAGGAAGAAATTGGCTCTGTCCTTGGGGAATCCAGCAACTTGGGGTTCCATAACCCCAGGGGAAATCACCACGCAATGCAAAGCAAAGGGACTTGTTAGGCAAATGACTTGTTTGGGTAAAAAAAAAATTCAGCCCCTAAACTACCGATCTGGAAGAGAGTCTCAGCAGAGACTGGATTGCTCATGGCTTCTGCAGGTAAAGGTGGGTTTATTCACCCAAGAGACACTTGTGAATCTCACCTGTGAATCTCACCTATAGAGGTGAAACAGTGCTGAGTCCTCAGACCTTGCCCACTGCGTTCCAACCTGCACAAGTTGTCTGACGTGTCTTCCTCGCAAATGCCCCCTTCATGGTGTCAATCTCCTACTCACGAATAGACAACAGTCTCCTTCCTCTCTGCCGAGCATCGAAGCTGATCAGCTACACCCACGTAACTTCACTATTGGGACTGAGAGCGGAGACTTCCTATGGCAACGTGACTTAACTAATTGTTCTAGGAAATTCAGGCCTGGGATGATTTGACTGTAAACCAATAAATAACTTCACTGTTTGTTTCGTGAAATTCATCAAGTCGATTTATTTGAATAAACAGTTGCTCCTTTGGGCAAACAGCCCTCCTATCAGGACAAGAGATGACTCACCTGAGCAAACAGTTTTCTCAACAAACAATAGTTTACTTATCAAGATTTGCTCTCAGGGTCTTTCCTCCCTGTATCCACCAAACCTAAACTATAACGTCAGGAACCCTGTTCAGTCCTGATCTGCTCCCTGATTGGAAAGATCCACCTTAAAACTCTTGAGTCCAGACCCCTGAACCCTACAAATACCCTCCACTGGTTTACTCCTTTTGAGATGACACTAAGACTCTGTTTTCTCTCTTACTAGCGGGTCTAATCAACTCAGCTTTGGTTGTGCAGTAGGCTTTCTGGTTGTCTTTGGAAGAGTTATCAGTTGACAATCTACTCTCTACCTAGGGTTACTGAGGGCACTGGGCTTCCTTGTGTGGCCACCTTTATCTCTCCAATAATGATAATTGGAGAGGGAGAGCAGAGTCACATTGCCTCTGATAGGGGCTACCCGATCAGTATATCTTTTATCATATAGGTTCGCAGGTACTGCTGAGAGGGTTGAGATTTCACCTGAATGTCACGACTACAAGGCGTCTTACACAGATCATTTTGGGGGGAGCTATTTTAAGCAATATCACTTCTTCTCTAAGCCCCCCATTTTTCATTCAATCAATGAATCACTACTTGTCTACTCTCGAAACCTGTCTGGACTTGCCTTGGAAAAAGAAGTGTCTTTGTTATTTGTTGTGACTTAGGAAGAAAACACCACATTAGTCAGAAGAGGGGACCCAGGAAGGGGTGGAGGGAGAGGGAATTGGCTTAGGGAAGTGGGGCTCTCTTTGGTGGCAAGAGGTGTGGAGTCCATGCAATGGCACCAAGGCCTCTTTCATTTTCTAATTCTTTCTGCCCCTTCTATCCCATTTCCTTATTCCTGGTCCAAGTTGCTCTTCTGGTGTTCTGTAGAAAAGAGAAATTCCTGAGTGAAGGCTCTATGGGATCAGCAGAAAGCTAGGCCCTGGTGGGAAAGATGGAAGCAGCTCTGGGGTTTTTTTTTTTTTTTTGGAAGCAGTAGAAATGTAAACCTGTCACATGCCTTTCTGCGAAGGGTTTCAGGCGCTAGAGTAGAGCATAGGCTTTGGGGTCAGCTGGTCCCAAGCCTCCCAGTTATGAACCACGGACGATCTTAGACAGGCGACTGTCTTGAACTCTCTGTTTCCTCATACGTGCACAATGCATAATCTCTTCGTAGAACTGTTGTGAGGGTTGAGTGACGTCGTGGGTACAAGGTGCCTGGCACTTAATATATGCTCAATAAATATTAGTCGTTAATCATCATTATTGGGAAAACGACTCCTTCAGGGAGCAGAAGTGTTTGATTAAAGTCTGAGCCTTACAGAGTAACAATAACAGATTATTTTTTCTATCATCTGCTGCCTAAAAGTCTAATATCCAAAAAGGAATAGGTGTGTATCTCTATATATAATATTAATATTAATATATAAATAAATGTGCCTTAACCCCGATTAAGTACCCGGCACTGCATCAAGCATAGTCGGGGAGGGAAGGAAGTATGAGCTTTGATTCCTCCCTCCAGGAGCGGGGGAACTCCACTTCTAATTCCCCAGTTTGGTTGAGAAGGTGAGACGCATAGCCAGATAATATGAGTGGGCAGAGTCCGCGGGAATGCCACGCTGTACGAATTATTCAGCGCTGTCCCAGTGACAGATGTGCGTGTGCGTTTGCTGTTTCTGGGCGTGGAGAGCTCGTGAAAAAACAGGGCTGTACTTGACATCCCTGCCTGCGACTGTTTTGTTACTATTATAGTAACTATGTATAGTGCCAGGTGGGTACTCGACTAATTGGGAGAATCGCTCCATAAATTGTATAAACGTCTAACCACTATGCACTGTGCCTGAAACTAATATAACATAATATTGAATGTCAACTCTAATTGAAAAAAAAAAAAAATTAAAAAAAAAAACACAAAAAAACCTTTGAGGCCCATATGGGCACTGACAAAACAAACAAAAACAAAAACAAACAAAAACAAAAACAAAAACAAAAACAGAGGCTGGTAGGAAACAGGTGTACACACTTCACTGCAGCCTCGGAAGTGCTGACCTCAGCCACCGTCTCTTATCTGGTGCAATAGACATGAGAGGTCAATGTCAGACGCCGGGATACGAGAGGAAGGGTCTTCAAAGGAAGCTTCACTTCAAACAAACTTTGTGCATCAGCAGGAATATGGAAGGATCCGGAAACATCCCTTTACTCAGAGTCTGGCTCCTCATGAGTCAGCTGTGACTTCTAATGGCCTTACGGACAAGGAATTCAGTATTTGTCTTGCCCCCAAGAGTACCACCTATTCGTCTAACTTCATGTCTGATCCTGATTTCGTTCATGAAGCCGCTTTTGTTATCTTGAGCTGGGTTTTGAAATCTTATCCTTCTTCTCTTGGTATTTGGCCCTTGGCTCATCCTTGGTTTAGAGTCGCCACTCTGCCCTTCAGAGTCCCATATCTTCTCCTGGTTCTGCCCTGCTATAGACTGCAGGGTTTGGTCCATCACCCTGAGACTGTGAGAGGTTGGCTGAGCATATGCAAACACGGCGGTGCCCCTGAAGGAGGGGGTGATGGTGAGATGGACGGCATGGATGGAGAGAGCTTTGCTTTGGGCTTTCAGGGAACGCCTCCTCCAGAAGGTGTCAGGGGTGACGGCGATAGTGAACAGGGTGAGCAGGACAAAGGAAGAGGATAACCTCAGCCTTGGCAATGTCAGTGCAGGCAAGTGGGCGCTCGGACAGACAGACAGAGGTCGCAGAAGTCGTGATGCATGATGCTGGGGCCACAGAAGGGCAGAATGATGTCAATCGGTGTGACCAGCAGCCAGGGCCCTTTTGATGCCCAGAACCGATAGTGCTGGGGGAAATGGGGAAATTGGTGTCAAATAAACATCGACTATAAACACTGCTGTGTGCGAGGCTTTTTACCATATAAATATTTAGGCACAGGTGACGGAGTAAGGGAGACGGGGGACTGGCATGGCAGAATGAGGGACTTGGAAAGGCCAGCCACCTCCCTGTGTTCCTCCAGGCCCAGGAGTCTTTTCTGATGGAGAAGTATGGTTCACCAGTGGTGGACGCTGCTACCCTTGTCATGCAGTCTGTGGCTTTATTAAACTGTCTCCACTGGTTAGAAATAATAAGGGGGATAAATAATAGAAGAACAACACCAGCTATGGAAATTATTCAGTGTAAGGATGACTAATAACAACAGCTAATATGTGCTGAACTCTAATTAAGGACTTGGCACTGTTCTAAGCGCTTTATAGGTGTTAAATCTCTTTTAATCCTCACAAACCACCTTATGAGGTAATTAATATTGACATACTCATTTTTCAGTTAAAGAGGCCAAGGTCACACAGCTTCGTGCGACAGAGCCGGAATCCAGTCCCAGGTCTGGCTATTTCTAAATCCCATTTTGTGAGTCTCAAGGACGCACTGCCTGCCCAGGGAAAATAATAGTGAGACTGGATAAGACTGCGCAGGTGTAAAAACCAAGCTGGCTGGGGCCACCACAAGTTCTGGGGAGCAAATTCAAAATAATTCAAGGATGATCCATTAGGATTATTTTGGTTACCTCTTGTTATATTAGAAACTTATCTGAAAAGTAAGATTTTAAAACTACAATGATGTATTATTTCTCACAATTCCGTGGGTTAGGAATTAGGGCTGGGCTAGGGGTCAATCGTCCTGCTCCACGTGAGATAGATCGAGGTCACTCACTCTAGTGCATGCAGCTGGCAGCTGGGTCGTGCTGGAAGGCAAGGCCTTACCCCATGTCTGGTGCTTATGCCTTTCCACACGGCTAGCTGGGCTTCCTCACAGCATGGGGGTCTCAGGGTGGGCTTCTAAGATGGGGAGCTGGAAGCCGTAAGGTTAGGCCCGGAACTGGCACGTTGTCGTTTCTGCCACGTGCTATTTATTGGTCAAAACGAGTCGCAAGTGGAGTTGCCGGGTAAAGTACATGGAGCCCAGTTAAATTAGAATTTCAGATAAATAATGGATAATTTTTGGTATGAGTGTGTCTCATGCAATATTGGGCATATTTATGCTAAAAATTATTCGTTGTTTTTCTGAAATTCAATTTCAACTAAGCCTCCTGTATTTTTACCTGTGAAGGCTGGCAGTCCTAGTCACAAGACCAGTTCAGAGTCACGGGGAGGAAAAACGGACTCCCCCCCGCCCCCGCCTCCAGCCGACCTCAGAGGGAGGATGACATGCATTCCAAAGAAGGAAGGAATGAATGGTGAACATCCTTGGAGACTCGTTGTCTTAGGGGTCCCTGACTTGCTTCCTAATTATAGTGGAGACAGTATGGCATAGTGATTACGCCTGAGCACTCCGGTGTCTGGGTTCCAATCCTGCTTCTGCCGCTTGTTAATTATGTAACCTCAGGCAAATTACTTCACCCTTCGATTACTCAGTGTTCTTATCTTAAAAATGGGGCTATCAGTAGTTTGTGCCTCATGGGGATGGTTGGGAAGATTTAATGGGAAGATAAAAATAAAGTGCACGACATACAGAAAATTTCTGATGACGAATAGCTATCATTAAGGCAGGATGTCAAGTGAAGGTCTAGGTGACCTTCCAGTCCTACCTCCTGGGAGAGAGAAGGGTCAAGAGCCCTTGGCTTCCGCCCTGTCGTCCCTCACCGGGATGTGGGCACCATTTCTATCACTGTCCTGGCACAGGTGGAGTGGCCTGTTGTATGCATCTCGGCATTTTGCTCAGGTCTGCCCTGGAAACGAGCCAACTAACACATGGGACATGTGCACTTTAGAAAATCCCTCCAAACGACAGCATAGTAGCAGAGCTATATCACCTTCCCAAGATTTTAGTCACGCTGAGACCTTGAAAGTCATGCAGCACAGAAGATGGCCCCCAGGGGAGATAAACTGAGAAGCAAATGTCGGGCGGAAGAAATTAAAGCTGAAATATTGGCGCTTTTAGGATAACGCTAGCAAGATCCTCCTAACCCGTGCTTCTTGTAAGATGGAGACATCTTCAGGCCCCTTGAAGGGAGGAAACGACTTGAGCAGCAGGAGAGCAGGAGAAAGCAGCTTCGTCGCGTCCCTGGAGTGGGTTCTTTGGCCTTGTCCACGTTTGTGAGAAGCTGTCAGCCCCACAGCGGACGAGCGATTAGCATTTAGCTCATATGTGAATTGGATTTAACCGACGGGAGTGACAGTCACGCTGAGTGAAAACTCTGGTTGATGGCAAGAGGTGCTGGGAGCTGGGAGATGGCTTCCCCAAGGAGTTCCACCGTGGGGACCTCGGCACTGGGGCTGCCTTGGCTGCCAGGGTGGCAGCCCGCTTTGGGGCAGAGCGTCTGAGCACAGCTGTCGTGACGGGGCGAGTCAGAAGGGGAGCGTCATAAAGGCAGAGGCATCAGGGGGGAACCTCTGAGAAATTTTGAAGACGCTCATCCTGCTTATAGATCCTTGAGTCTTTCTGTGGTCTTTTTTTCCGCCTTGGTCTTCCTGGGGCACCCTCTGAGAGCTTGCCAGCCTTCTCCCATCGCTTGTTTGCTGGTCCTTCACAAATTGGGTGATGGGGTCATTTTTATAAAGAACTGCAGTTTTGAGTACCAGTGAGTAGAACAAGGGAGCTACAGTGTTTAGACGCTGAGATCATGCTTTAGATGAATTGTTCATCTGGCAGCGTTTCACAGATTTGTGGGTGTAGAGCTTCCTGGGTGATAAGGACTGGAAGGCTGGCCTTGAAACCTCAGTGTTTCAGAGCGAGGAGAAACATCAGACTTTATAAGCATCTTGGAGTAGAAGAATGGGCTCTGAGATTGACTGGTATCCCCTCCATTGAGCAAATCCACCTTTATAGGGCTTATTCCACGCATTCCTGTGAGCCAGGCTTGCTTCTCATATAACAGCTTCTTGGGGCTGGTGGCCAGTTTCTCTGAGGTCTTGGAGAGGGGAGGGGCGACACTGGGTCTATGACACTCTGGCGGGTGGGGGCAGCCGGTAAGGAAACAGTGTTCAGTACACTGACCTGTGAAGAGGGCAGGACGACCTTCTGGCAGGATCCAGTCTGCCCATCGGCCCCTCCTGGCGATACTTGTTGCTTCTGACCAGCTCCAGCTGGAGATGTCCGCGGGCTCTCTCGGATTCCTTCTCCATGGGAAGGCCCCCGTCTCACGTGTATTTGACTCCTTCCATCCTGCTTCAACTCGTGCCTGGAAGTGATGGCTGGAGAGACTCGCACTTGTGAGTGACAGCTGTCCCTCAAGAGAGCCTGAATTTTCTGCTGAAGATCCCAATGTCAGGGCTGACTCCCCACTTCATCACAACGTCCCTCTCCCAAGGGCCTCTAGGGTTGGTTGAAATGAGTTTGAGACTCTAGAGAATAAGATTAACATCCAGGAGATTCAAAGTGATTTACTCCCTTTCCATTTTCAAATGGGAGATTTTGGGAACTGTCTCTGTTCCACGCAGGACAGACCCGAGAGTACTGATAACCATTCATCCAACATCGACGGTTTGTCAGGACGGATGCTGATGTGGCCGCCTGGCCAGGACCACAGGCTGGTCGTCTTTTAGGCACCCGTGGCTGGATCTGCCCCTCTACCTTACCTTTGGCTAGATAAGTTCCAGATCTTTAGGTACTGGGTGTGTTCTGGTGGTCTTAAAACAGAGTATAAATAAAAATTTAATTCCGAATTTAATCCCCGTGCTCTCGAGAGAGGTAACATCTGACCTCATTTCCCACCACCATTTCAGCAACTCCTGTCTGGTTTAGTGCCACGTGTTTTAGGGTAGTGATTGTGGCGCCCAAGATGCTTTGTCTCTCTGGGCAAACTTTGTCATGTCACCAGCTGCTCCTGTACCCACCCCTCTGCCTCGTCTTCCCTTCGATCCTCTTAGGCCACTCACGGATCCGTTTCCGGGAAGCCTGTTTCCTTCTTAGTCTGTGACCAGGTCACCTAGGGCCGTGCAGTGATGTGTGCTCAGGAACTGGTGAGCTTATAAAGCAGCGTCTGAGTTTACTAGGGTGATGAGTGAGAGGCTGGCACTCCCTTCCCTGTTCCCTGGTCCTGTGTCTCCTATGGAATATATATACTGTTTGAAACCATTAAGAATATCTGCTTAATTTGACTTGAAATATGAAAGATGGTTAACTAAATTGAATGAACTAAATTTATTTGCCTCTGATACAATGCAGAAGAACATTCGATTTACTAAATATATACATTTTGATTTAGTAATTTTCGGGAGTTGTTTAAATGCGTATGAAGGCGTTTGAAGGGCTTGGGAAGTCAGGTACATAAATTTGTGATTGTAGTTTAAAAAATTTAAGAGCATTCACTTAATCAAATTATAAATGGTGTTTAAATGTTTAAAAGAATTTGCTTCTAAAGATTTTTTTTTTTTGTTGCTTTTGATTCTTTTTGAAAAAATTTGATTGTAAACAGTACTTAAATTATTTGGGGGGATTTAATCTGTTGAACTTTTGGGTTAAGAGAACACCAACCAAAGATCATGTGTGATTGTTTTAAATTTTAACAGACATTATTAGATATATAATTAAATTTATTATATTTGGAAATTTAATTTAATGGTCTAAAGAAAACTAAGTTCTAAATTCACAACTTAAAATATTACAATCAATTAACAAACAGCTTCCCATGCACAAAAGATCTGGACATTAAAAAATGTCGCTTGTAGGACAATTTGGTGATGGACAGAGGGGGTGGGGGGTTGGGGGGCTGGGAGAATGGGGTGAAGGGTTAAAGAAGTACAAACTAGTCGTTGATAGATGGTCACGGGGATGGGGAGCACGGCAGAGGGAATGCAGTCTGCATTATTATATTGGCCAGGCGGAAAACCAGAAGAGAGAGGAGCAATTAGGGGGATCGTTTTATAAACTATATAAATGTCTAACCAATGTGCTGTATACTTGAAACTAATAAAAAATTTTTTTTTAAAATGTCACTCATAACACAGCTTTGTGGGAACTCAAACACTGTGCCTTCGAATGTGTTGAGAGGGGAAACGTGGAGGAGCCACAGGACCGAGGACCTTCATTCCCTCTGGAGTGGGGCTGGGAGCACAGTGTGGTGCAGGGTGCGCTCCTGCGAGCTGCCGCCTCTGGGTATGTGACGTGACACTGAGCAAGTCATTGGAAGAAGCCGAGTCCTGTGTACTCGTCTGCAAAGTGCAGGGGACGGCTCTTGGCTGGGCTTTTGGGAGTAGGGGAGGACACAGAGGGTAACAACAGAGGCGCTTTGAAAAGAATGAAGTGCTATTAATAATCCGGGGTGAGAGGAAGAGCCGTCATGATAGAGGCAACACATATCTGTTGAACCTCTGCTCCGTGCTATGCCCTGGGCCAAACGCTCCCCATCCCGACTTCGTTTGAGAAGTGAGTAACCTGCTCGAGGCCACAAATAGATGAACTGATATTTGAACCTGGATGACCATATGGGAAACAATTGGTATAATCCCCTCTTCATTGGGCAGGGACCGCAGCTTCGAGAAAGTAAACAAATAACACAAGCTAGAGAAATTTCTGAATGCAAACCAAGAGATAAAATAGGGTAACCAGGAAAATGCAGTAAAACCCAATTATGCAGCCAGACGAAGTCAGATGTCTAAACCAGAAATAACTCAGGAGAATGAAATATGTCCTAAGTACAGCATGACAAGGAGACGCTGTGGGGGACTGCAGTTCTCCACCTGAAGTCCTTGGCCACAGATTCTAGTTCAGTCACCCAGTTGCAGAAGGGTCCCATACTCTCACCATTCACACCTCCTCAGAGGGCGGCCCAGGTGTGCAGAATTTCTTCCGTCTGCGTGAAACTCAGGCTGGTGGTTCTTGACCTCAGTGGCAGATCCTTTGCATCCCATAAGGGAAATCGGGACCCCCCCGCCCCGCTCCCCGCCAGGAATCATTCAGTTTCCACGCTGGTAAAACGCTGGCACCTTGGTAGCTCTGATCCCTGTTCCAAGAACTAATCTGCTTGGGGACTCACCAAGAGAGGGCTCGCGAATGTTTGTCGCATGAATCAATTTCATTGACTTTTTGGGTGGATGGAGGTATAGGAAGAACAAGAGATTGTCTTTCAATTTTAGCTTTTGTCTTTTTGAACGGGAAATATGTTTCTACGGTACGAAATTCAGACTGGACTAGAGTGACAGTAAGTCGTCCCCATCCCCCCTTTGTGATTCCTCAGCCACTCGACTCTCTTCCTCCGAAGCTACCAGTCTCTTGTGTATCTATGTTTAGGCGATGTTTATATAAGCAATATGTGTATCTATAGATCTCTTCTCTGTTTTAAAAGATACAAACGGTAGCTAACTAGACACTTTGTTCTGTACCTTGTCTTTCTTTTTTTATTTAACATCCTACCTCGGGGATCATCCCCTGTCAGTAGCTAAGTACTGCCCAGAGGTCGTACAGTGTTGCATCTCCCGAATGTCCCATCTAACCAGGCTTCCGGTGAGGGACATTTAAGCTGCTGCCACTTTTACAGTTACCAACAAAACAGGACCTACCATAAAGCGGCTTTGGGTTAAAGCAGTTTGGAGCCTATGGCCGTGAAGACCCTCAATAAAAAACACTCACGTGCAGCTGCTGACTTGGCTTTCGTGATGGATTTTGGGGAGAAGAAAATTGGCAATTCGCAGAGGGGCCCTGCCTAGCTTTCTCTTGCTTCTTTTCTTTTTCCCCTCCTGGGCAGATGGGACAGATGTTCCAAAGCTGTGGTCACTGATTTCAGCCTCTGGTCACCAGGGAACTTGCCCACCAGCAGCATCGGCATCATGGGATACGCTCTAGAAATGCAGAGTTTGCTTCCACCCCAGGCCGCCCCCTGAGTCGCAACTGCATTTCAATGAGGTCCTCGGCTGGTTCCCATTTTGGTTAGAGTTTGGGATGGGCCGAGAGCAGCTCGAGTGGATTCAGCTCCTGTGCAGTTGGATGCCTCTGGAGACGGACAGAGACGAGTGGGCCCCTGGTCGTCCCTATTTATAAACTTCCTGACAGGGACCTCTGTGTGGAGAACATTCCCCAAAATAACCGCACCTTAGCTGTGAATATCTGAAGGTGACTTGGGCGGCCGATGAGGTGAGTGTCATAAGGCGGTGCATTTGCCAGAGGGGAGAGCCGCTGGAAGGAGACTCTTTCTTCCAGCCTGGATGCAGGATGTCAGAGAGAACCTTGGCCACCCTCCCTGGCACATGAAGAAAACTCACCATCCTCTTTATATGGGTTTTCAGTTCATATACGTGCCCAAAGAATGGCAATTAGCAGTTTATTAAACTACATGTATATGAATGGAAGACAAGCTTTGAACTTACTAACCACACCTAGGGGCAGCCTCACTGATGGGTTCTCTGGGGACGGCTTTTTGGTCCAGCGCCCCTGAGCCCAGGAGGACACGCAGACTTCGACTGTCTGGCATGGAGAACCCAGTTCCATGGGAAATGGTGAACGTCTAAGTGGCCTAGAACAGAGAGATTCCACATCCCTCTTCCTGTACCCATTCCCAACCACTGCACATGGACCATCCAATAGCTGGACCATTCATTGCCTTTAGAAAGGTTTCTTCCACCCACCACTGACTCCCGGGGCTGGTGGCTCATTTCTGCCTAGTCGTTAAGGGCATGGGCCTTGGTTTTGCCCAGATCTGGATTTGAATCAAGTTTTGGGACCCTGGGCAAGTGATTTAACCATATTCAGCTTTGTCTTCTGCAACGTGGGACTCACAGTACCTGGCCTTAGAGTTGCAGGGAGGATTAAATGAAAGGATGTATTTGAAGCACTTGTCAACGTGTTTGGTAGACAGCAAATATTCGGAGCTTGCTATTATTTCTAAGTGGGGGCTTGAAGGTACAGGGAAAGAAGGACAGCAAAGGAGAAGAGGTGGGGATCATGTGTGAGCACACTGACCAGGGACCGTCTCTCCGTCCGAGCCCGGCTCCCGGAGACCCCTGGCAGTGGCTGTCCCTCCCCGTGTCCCTGGCTGCCTTGGAGTTCCAGGGACGACGCTGTCGGATGTCTTGGCAGATCTTTGGATCTCTCCTCCCTGGGAAGACTTCTCGGCTGAGCTCTTATCCAGTCTTTCCATCTGGACCTGTGAGTGCTGCCTCATTTTAGGTTGTCCCAGAAGCTGAGCGGGAAGCCGATGGCTGGTGGTCTAGGATACACAGGGAGAGGTGCCTGGAGGTGGAGCTCGGGTGGGGCGTCGGGTCTGGGACCTCTGGGGCTCCCGGTATCGGGCTGACGCTCTTCATTTACCAAGGCTCTCCCTCGAGGGCCTCGAACTTCAGGTTAATGAGTGTGAGACTCAAGAGAGGGAGAATCACACAGAAACATTATAGAGCACTCATATAAATATCGTCTTCCTACGGGCTTAGGCAATTAATTTTCCCCCCTCATTAACAGCAGAGCGGTTGTTAGTGATCTTTTCCCTCCTTCTCATAAGACAAAAGTGAGACCCAATAAGGCTCACTAAATTTTTTTTCTGATCGCATAGCAAAGCACCGGCAATAATAATAACTAACCTTGGTAGTTTAGCGATAACTTGAGTGTTTGCTATCTCTTTTTACCTTCATACAAACTCTCAGAGGTCTGCTCAGCCAACACTCTTGCGTACTTACTATGAAGGGGGAAACTGAGGCTCATGGAAGGGATATGATGAGTCCAAGGTCATAGCTGGTGACACAGTCAGGACAAAAAGCCAGGATCTTCTTGCCTTTGATCTTTGCTCCCTTCCACAGCTTCCAGCCTCTAGGCGTTCAGTCGCGTTGGGGTTACTTGCTATTACTGGTCTAGTCTAGAGACATTTTTCAGGAGCACACAAACAGATTCAATGTCGTACTCTGTGCCTCAGCACCAGCCTCCTGGCTGAGAGTCCTGTGCTGTGCTCAACAGCAGGTCTTGATAACAACATTCCTGCTCTTTTACCTCCAGACTTGTGTCCCTGTCAGGATGGAATCTTGTTTGTCATAGGACCTGGAGCCTGTTGCTGAATCCCGAATGGGTGATTGCAGCCTGGCTGCCAAATACCACTTTATCCCTGGGTCCTCTCCGCCTGCATTGCTATTCATTTTCTCACCCACCTCTGGCCCCCGTACCACATTTCACAACTTCAGGGGACCTCATTCACACTGCATTCTTTGTGACTGTCACCTCCTGGAGCACTCCAATGAGACTACCTGCTTGTCTCAACTTAGACCTGTCCTTGGCAGGCTTCGGAGGCTTTCCCGTGTGATCAGCCTTTTTTTTTTTCCTTGCAGCTGCTGCTCCCCAATCTGTCTCCTGCCACCTGAGATATCCCACCTTTTCCTCCCTGTGAATTTCTGCGGCTTCAGTTCCTGTTTCTATTCGGCTATAGGTATCTGAGTCAAGCCCGAGCAGCTCTGAGGCGCGACAGCTGTTTATCTTGAGGATTACGTTGAACATCCTTCTGACAAAGGGACCAGTCATGTATGTTTAGATTAAGAATAATTCTACCATAGAAAATAAGAGAGACTAAGAATAGAGGCAGGGAGTTTGCGAGAAAGGAAGCAGAGGATATGTGTGATGAATATTTACAGGAAGGCATGAAAGGACCAAAAAACAGCACATATTTATGAAGCCCTCGATATTCATGAGGTCTTAAACTGGCACCCTTGGATGATGTCCATTTTTGGTCTCACTTGTTCTATGCCCCAGACATGCAGATAAAAGGTTGTTTAATGAGTTACTGATGAGCTACAGCTACC
>NW_011889133.1:235048-237276 GCF_000151845.1 Pteropus vampyrus | reverse complement strand
GTACCACATTTCACAACTTCAGGGGACCTCATTCACACTGCATTCTTTGTGACTGTCACCTCCTGGAGCACTCCAATGAGACTACCTGCTTGTCTCAACTTAGACCTGTCCTTGGCAGGCTTCGGAGGCTTTCCCGTGTGATCAGCCTTTTTTTTTTTTTCCTTGCAGCTGCTGCTCCCGAATCTGTCTCCTGCCACCTGAGATACCCCACCTTTTTCTCCCTGTGAATTTCTGCGGCTTCACTTCCTGTTTCTATTCGGCTATAGGTATCTGAGTCATGCCCGAGCAGCTCTGAGGCGCGACAGCTGTTTATCTTGAGGATTACGTTGAACATCCTTCTGACAAAGGGACCAGTCACGTATGTTTAGATTAAGAATAATTCTACCATAGAAAATAAGAGAGACTAAGAATAGAGGCAGGGAGTTTGCGAGAAGGGAAGCAGAGGATATGTGTGATGAATATTTACAGGAAGGCATGAAAGGACCAAAAAACAGCACATATTTATGAAGCCCTCGATATTCATGAGGTCTTAAACTGGCACCCTTGGATGATGTCCATTTTTGGTCTCACTTGTTCTATGCCCCAGACATGCAGATAAAAGGTTGTTTAATGAGTTACTGATGAGCTACAGCTACCGGCGAGACATACTTGCCCCTCTGTCGTTCTGAGGGAACGCTGGTTGGCTCCAGGCACCCGCTGTCCTCTGACACCCTTTGTTTATTCTCAACTCGATGTTCTCAAGACCCCATGTCAGTAGGGAGGCTGGTGTGAGAGAGGAAGAGAGTGAGAAAGCGCCAGAGTGAGCGATGGAGGTGCACCCCCTCCCACCCCACGCGCATCGTGTAACACAAGCTTCGGGTGGTGTGGTTCTTCCTTCCTGCTTGAACTGTTTCCTAAATGTGTCTCCACAAGTTCCCTCTGCAGGATTGAAGTCTGGTGTGTCCTGTGGGTCTTGACTCTCTTACCTCCCATCAGATTTCACACCCATCTTCCTCAAATTCCCTTCATTGTCACATTCTACTGCACGTAAGCAGGCAATGGCTCCCTTTAATTTTACTAAATAACCGGAACGGGCTGAGAAACATGAAATGGCTTCATGTTCTTCTAGTCATGACCTTCAACTTACTCTGACAGAATTTTCTTCCCACCCTTGATGATGTCTTGGTCACGTAGAACCATTCTCAAGTATAGAAGCAAGGACTCAAAGTAGATTAATTATTGGCTCCAATCCCTCAACCCTCTCTGTATCCACGTCCCTTTTTAAGAGGAAGTTAAGCCAACTACACAGTGAGCACAGTCTCCACACGAGACTGTCCAGGACTTTGAACACCAACTGCAAGGTCTTAGGATCTAACAAGTTGGGGGAGTCTATGCAAGACCACCCTGACTTCTGACACCAAGTCCAAATTTGAGGGGGCTCCCAAACCACCCTCGGATTAGATAATCCTCTAGAAGGACTCACAGAACTCATTGAACTTTTCTACTCAAGGTTATGGTATGAGGATTCAAATCAGTAGTTGAGATGTATGAAAATATTACATCCTCCACAGGGAAAAGCTATAGATGAGTGATGTCGATTCTGCAAGAAAAAGCAAAGACCTAGAGATAAATAAACATAGGAATTTCTGAATTGGATGGCTTTAAGATTGTAAACTGTAAATTTGGGTGTGGAACTTTTTCATTTTCTGATGGAAGGTGAAATTAGTCAGGTGACACGTATCTGCCCGGGGAAGGAGCTGTAGTGAAAAGGTTAATGAAAAATACGAGATTCATGGATTACAGACGCAGGTTGTTCTAGACAAACAATTAGATTATTCAACTGGGAGAATGGGGCATATTGTCCAAAATTTGGAGACATTTTCAATGGTTATGTGGGTCCACATTTTCAATGGTTATGTGGTATTCAAGTTTGGTCATTTGTACAAAGGATTCATTTACCTTTGAATGGATCGTTGTCTTCTGCTAGCGGAGTGAGAGTTAATTTGTTTCTAAAACGGGACGGATTTTTTGGTTTCACCTAGGAGAGTGAATGGGTCTCTGTCTTTCAAGGTTGCTATTTTTCTGCTTTTCAGTCTCGGCAGAGATAAGGACTCCAGGGCCGCAGAATACAATAGGCTATTCTCGTACCTCAGATGTGACTGGGCTCCGGGAGTAGCCTCTGTTCTTGACCCTACACCCACCTTGAAGCGGGAACCTCGTTATCATTTCCCAGAAAGCAAATCCAATGC
>NW_011889133.1:230672-234998 GCF_000151845.1 Pteropus vampyrus | reverse complement strand
ACTCTCTTACCTCCCATCAGATTTCACACCCATCTTCCTCAAATTCCCTTCATTGTCACATTCTACTGCACGTAAGCAGGCAATGGCTCCCTTTAATTTTACTAAATAACCGGAACGGGCTGAGAAACATGAAATGGCTTCATGTTCTTCTAGTCATGACCTTCAACTTACTCTGACAGAATTTTCTTCCCACCCTTGATGATGTCTTGGTCACGTAGAACCATTCTCAAGTATAGAAGCAAGGACTCAAAGTAGATTAATTATTGGCTCCAATCCCTCAACCCTCTCTGTATCCACGTCCCTTTTTAAGAGGAAGTTAAGCCAACTACACAGTGAGCACAGTCTCCACACGAGACTGTCCAGGACTTTGAACACCAACTGCAAGGTCTTAGGATCTAACAAGTTGGGGGAGTCTATGCAAGACCACCCTGACTTCTGACACCAAGTCCAAATTTGAGGGGGCTCCCAAACCACCCTCGGATTAGATAATCCTCTAGAAGGACTCACAGAACTCATTGAACTTTTCTACTCAAGGTTATGGTATGAGGATTCAAATCAGTAGTTGAGATGTATGAAAATATTACATCCTCCACAGGGAAAAGCTATAGATGAGTGATGTCGATTCTGCAAGAAAAAGCAAAGACCTAGAGATAAATAAACATAGGAATTTCTGAATTGGATGGCTTTAAGATTGTAAACTGTAAATTTGGGTGTGGAACTTTTTCATTTTCTGATGGAAGGTGAAATTAGTCAGGTGACACGTATCTGCCCGGGGAAGGAGCTGTAGTGAAAAGGTTAATGAAAAATACGAGATTCATGGATTACAGACGCAGGTTGTTCTAGACAAACAATTAGATTATTCAACTGGGAGAATGGGGCATATTGTCCAAAATTTGGAGACATTTTCAATGGTTATGTGGGTCCACATTTTCAATGGTTATGTGGTATTCAAGTTTGGTCATTTGTACAAAGGATTCATTTACCTTTGAATGGATCGTTGTCTTCTGCTAGCGGAGTGAGAGTTAATTTGTTTCTAAAACGGGACGGATTTTTTGGTTTCACCTAGGAGAGTGAATGGGTCTCTGTCTTTCAAGGTTGCTATTTTTCTGCTTTTCAGTCTCGGCAGAGATAAGGACTCCAGGGCCGCAGAATACAATAGGCTATTCTCGTACCTCAGATGTGACTGGGCTCCGGGAGTAGCCTCTGTTCTTGACCCTACACCCACCTTGAAGCGGGAACCTCGTTATCATTTCCCAGAAAGCAAATCCAATGCAACAAAGGATTAATGAATAATGACGATTTTACTGAAAATGTCTTGGGGAGCCCAAAAAGCTCTATGAGTCCCCGGGAGATGGTTTTGATCTATGATAAAACCTAATAAAAATCCCCGTTAGTCACAAAGGAGAAGGGTTTCTCATTCCTTTCATCTCTTTTGTTTGCGTTCTTAAACAAAATAACCGGATCTCTTTTCGATGTCTCCAGTCTCTCATCCTCCTGTCTACCCGCTGTGCCTGGCAAAGGATGGACCCTCTGTAGGATCCGTTCCCCTTAGAAAGGAGATCGGCTGTGGAGACTGGCTGTAACTGGTATCTACCCCCAGGCATCTGATGGTCAGTCTGCTCTCAGAGAGATGCTCAGAGTGAAGGAAAAAGGAGCCCCTAATGCCACTCTCTACCTCTCCCGGATGGTGGGGGGACAGGGCGAACGGGTCCATGGGATCAGGCCTCTCTTATTCACCCAACTCTGTGCACTGTGTGTGCGTGTGTGTTGAGCGGAGGGGGCTGTGCTTGGGGATTTGTTGGGTCCCGCCTGGGAGCTTTCGGGTTTAGAAGGAAAAGGAAAGGAGTGGAATTTCTCGTTTGGACCCTCTTCTGCTTCCTCTTCCTCTGAGTCACTGGTGACTCCCAAACCCCCAAAGGGGCACCCTCGTATCTTCTCACATCGCTTTTTAGGCGAAGACCCTGTGCCTTGCCTTAAATGCATAAACCATGACGAAGCATCCCCCGCTCCGCCCCCAACACTGTTGCATTTAATTGCAATCTTTTCCCCCAGGCGACTCTCTTTTCCAAATGAGTTTTGAATTCAACTGAAAAATAAAAGACTCTCACATACACAATTACTAAGTATAACAGGTCATGCCTTTAAAATACCTTCACGGACCGTTCATAGATTGACCGCTATTTTTCTTTACAGTTGGACTCTGGTTTTTGTTGCCATCGACTGTATCTTTATCCCTCTTCATGCTGATGAAAAATTTGCCACCGAATTTACATTCATTCATTCATTCATTCATTCATTCATTCAGTGTTTCCTGAGCACTCAGCATGGGCCAGGCAGTGTTCTAGGCACTGGAGATAGAGTGACAAACAAGACTGAGAAGATTCTGATGGGAGAGGCAAACATAAACAAACAAGGAAGTATCAGATGGTGAGAAATTCTTTGAAGAAAATCAACAAAGAATGGCAGACAGGGCTGTGTTAAGGGTGTCTGGCACCGAGTGAATAGGAATGGCCTTTATGACAGAGGTGACATTTGCTGATGTAACCTTTTAAGTTTGCAAAATAAGTTTACGATTTACCTCTTTCCCCTTCCTCTCACAGTCTGAATTTCCGGTCAGCGTTCTAACGTAGACCATACACCACCCGTTTCCGAGGTGACTATGACCTAGACCAGGGATCAGCAAACCGCTTCTGGAAAGGGCCGGAGTGTGAATATTTTTTTGCTTTGTAAGCCATACAGGTCTCTGCAGCAACTACACAAAACTGTGCTGTTTGTAGCACAAAAGTGGCCACAGGCCACACGTAAGTGAACAGAGGTGGCTGTGTTCTGATACAACCTCATTCACAGAGACTTTCACAGAGACGGGCGTCAGGCCATGGTGGGCCCACCCACTGTAGTGTGCTGACCTCTGACCTCTGTGCTTTGCCTTTATTTACTTCAAAGTGGCAGCAGCAACCCTTTTTCTTCGAGGGGAGAGTCCCCTCCCTATTAAGTAGTCCTTTGCCTTGATTATTTGTCACTAGAAAAAAATACAAATTAAGATAGACGAAATCAGAAAATGCATACAATAGACAAGAAAAGTAGAAAAAAAATGAAAGCCTCACTCGTATCTTCAAACACACTATAAGAACCACGGTTAATGTGCATCTGTTCAGATTTTTCTATGTATGTGTATGCGTAATAAGCAGATGCGTGCAGACATCCAAATAAAGATTTTTTTTTCATCTTCCTTTGATTCCCTTCAGTTTTCTTTCCCACCTGCCTTTCTTTCCATCTCCCTCTCTTTCCCTCCCCTCCTCTCTCCTCTCCTCCCTGCCTCCCTCTCCCCCTGCATCCCTCCTTTCTTTCTAAACCCACGTGGGATATTCTGAAATACTGTTCTGCATCTTGCTTGTTTCACCCCATTACATCACGTTATGCCTCTCTGGATCTGAGAGGCACACATCCCACAGTTGGCGCCCTGCTGTTGCCAACCGACATGACGTCAGTGTCGAATTATTTTTGGTGAATGGTGCTATGAGCAGGTGGCGGTGGTGGGGGGCATTCTACGTCGCCTCCCACACAACCTCGCTGCTGCTGGAGTGTTGTTGGTATGAGATCAAGTCTCAGACCAAATGGCAGCAGCTGTACAGCCCTTTCCTGGCCAGCAGGCACGGACAGCCAGTCCGGGGGTCGGAAGGGGGCTCTGTCTCAGTCACCAGGCACTTGGCCGGCATTGGCTTGGAAGGCTTGGCCCAAAGCAGGTACTTCTTACGATAGGATTGGTGCAGTCCTTCATCCACACAATGGACAGAAATGGGCCCAAGGGACCTTGGAGCTCAAGCATCTCCCCCAGGTGGACTTTGGGAATTGCCTTCGCTTTTAAAATATGTTCTTCATTGGAAGGCCATGAGTCTTGCTACAAGATTTCAAGTAGAATCACAGATCCCTTACTTCTTATTTAGATAAACTGAAAGAATAACAACAAATGCACGTATAACTTTCGCTCAGGTCCAAATGACGTTGTCCTACATTTGCTTTGCCTATTTTTCTTTCTGTCTGAAAAAAGAATATATACATATATACACTCACACATACATGTATACATTATAAATGCATATATTTGAAATTTTTATTTTTAATTGTGGTTACAGAATAAATCACATATTCTATATCCAAAATAAATCACCACTCTAATATTTTAATGTCCCTTACGCCTATTAGCTAGCCCTAAGGGGCCGAATAAAATTAATTTTTCTCTAGTAAGTTTCTGTCTTTTGTTCAGCTGCTCAGAAATGTCAAAGTTGAGGCCTACATAATTCTTTTTGCTTTTCTTCACATTGAACG
>NW_011889133.1:221216-228487 GCF_000151845.1 Pteropus vampyrus | reverse complement strand
TCATAGCTACCAAGCAGGGAGGCAAAAAAATCTTCTCTGGGGAGATCACTAACTAGGAGAAGAATGCTACCTTTATCCTGCACCCCCAAAGCCAGTGCCCATCTAAACCGCTCTTTGCTGACGCCCACGAGTCAAAAAGCCCTGCCCAGCCGTGCCAAACCCGGCCTTACTCTTAAACAGGAGTGGACAGCCACAGCCTTTGGGGGAAAGACACTAGAAGGGGAGATAAGATCAAAGTCAACAAGTTGAAAGGAACTTAGAGAAAACAGAACACAGAGATTAGAGGTCAACTTCAAAACAGCCTATGGGAGATGAGAGGGGATGTGTGAAATAGCCACCCCCATCACTTTGTTTCGTTCCTTGCTTAAATCTCTCTCTTTTTGGTAACATCATCACCTCCTGATATGTGGTATATCTATTAGTTGTTTACTCTCCATTTCTCCCAGTTGAGTGGAAGCTCTATGGGAGCAGGGACTCTGTGTTGCTTATTTATCTATGACCAGTACTCATGACTAACGCAAAGTAGGTATTTAACAAATATTATTGATTGAATGCATAAAAACTGTATTTGTAAACAAGAAGAGGGTACTATAAAAAAGAAGCAGTATAGATCAGAAGAGACATTTGATTATTACTAGTATGATAAAAAATTAAAAATTCACTATTTTAGATTTGAAAAATAAAATTGGGAAAATTAAAAATTCACTATTTTAGATTTGAAAAATAAAATTGGGAAAATATCTTCAAAATGTCAAATGAAACAATGGAAAATAATCAAGAAAATGATTGATTAAACAAATAAAGAAGAAAGAAGAAGAGTAGAATATCAGGGGAAGAATTTTAACATCTAAGTAATAAAAATTATGGAAAGAAAGAACAGAAAAACTGGAGAGGAAACGATTATCACAGAAATGATGAAGAAAAATTTCTAGAACTGAAAGATATGACTTTCCAGAATTGAGAAGTGCACTGAGCATCTGGGAAAATAAATGATAACAGAACTGTCTCAGGGCACATAATCATGAAATTTCAGATGGCAGGGATCATAAGAAACTCCTATGAGGCTTCTAGAGAGATAAAAGAGACCACAAACAAAGGATGAGCATCAGACTTCTCAACAGCAAAACTGAAAGCCAGAAAACAGTGGGGTAGCACATTCAAAGGACTGAGAGAAGGTGACCTCCAACACTGAACTCTATACTTAGACAAACTATGAAAAGAATGGGTGGTAAAATAAAGAATGGCTCAGATACGCCAGATCATGAAAATAAACCTCTCATGCATCTTATCTCAGGAAGCTACGGAGAAAGTGGCAAAATTAGGAAATGAACCAAGAAAAAGGAAGACCTAGGATCCAGCAGAGAATCCAAAGAGGAGAAAGGGGAACGGTGATTCCACCGAGGGTGATCCTAGGATGACAGCCCGTGTCAGATCAGAAGGGTAACCAGGTCAGAGGGGAGCAGGAGTGTGCGGGGCCCTGGGAACTGTGTCTCTGAGAAATAAATTGAACAAATGGCTTACGCGATGCATTTGTTTGGAGATGGGTTTTAGTTCTATTTGGAAATAATGTGGGGATCGTTTGAGTATGCGTCGATTATAGGTATATAAAAAACTAGGCATAAAGCGATTATTATTTCAGGAAAAAGTCATACAAGGAAGGGTATGTGATATAACATACCAAATGACTCAGCTATGAATTCCATTTTTATCGTCAGTGTAAGCATTGAATATCAATTAACAAAATATCTGATATAACTGTTGAGAGCATGATATAGAAAGGATAAAAGGACACGGGTGTGGCGTGTAGGTTAAAAGAACTAAATCCTCGGTTTCCATCTTATGAAGTCAAAAATGGAAATCTTAAAATGAAAAGCAGAATAAAAAAACCATAAGCATGTGATCTAGAAATAGTACATTAGACACTATAAGAAACAGAGGAGGGAGTTGAAAGCCATCGCTTTAGGGTGTGGAGACGGGTGGGGCTCAGGGAGGAGCAGATCAGGGAAGCTTTTTCTTCTTCTAAGCCTTGTGGTGCTGTTTGACTCTTTAAATTGCATAATGAAGTCCTTTGATAACAAAGAATCGTGCAATAAAAAGCAACATGCTAATGAGGTGACTGGTCTTCCATACCACCTCATCTGTAATCGATGTGGACTCGTGGTGTGCTGTTTACAGTGAGGGCTCGAGACAGCTGCATCCCTGGGGCTTAGTCATGCGGAAGGTGGTCTCTCCTTTGAAGCCATCACGAGCTATCCTGTTCTTTGACTCTCCCTGGGAATAGAAGGCCCGGGAACCAAGTCATGAAAACAGGCATGGAGTCTCTCGCTCATTTAAAGATAAACAAACATGCAAATACACACAAACACTTGGTTATTTCTTCTAGCTGAAAACTCCCCCCCAAACCTTCTTTTGATGCCCCCTCCCCCCTCCAGCTATTGCCCTATGTTTTTCTGCATCAGTTTACAGCCATATTTCTCTAAAAAGTTGTCCATGCTCATTGTCTTAAATTCTTCTGCATTCTCCCTCGGACCTGTTCCAATAAGCTTTCACTCTCACTGTGAGTCTACGAAAACCGGCATTTGGTTTTTATCTTATTTAATGTACTGACACAGTCGATGACACTGGAATCCTTGAAACGCTCTTTCCACTTGGCACCCACACGCCATGCTTTCCCAGTTCTCTTTCCACTGTTGGCTGCTCCTTCTCTGTCTCTTTTGTGGGTTCCTCCTCGCCTCCCAGCCTCACAATGCCCAGGAAATAGTTCTTGGATGGCTTGCTTCTCTTTCTAACTCACACTCGCTTACTAGGCAGGCGCAGGCAGTCTCATTGCTTCAACTGTAATCTGTAAACTGAAGACTTCTAGGTTTTCTATCTCCAGCTCTGAACTTCAGAGTTACTGATTCAGTTCCCTTCTTAATCTCTCTTCTTGGATATATCTAAAAGAATTTTTTTTTTTTTTTTTTTTTAGGTCCGAAGCCAAACTCTGGTCTTCCCCACAGCAAGCCTGCTCTTCCCAAGGCTTTTAACACATATATTAGGGGCTAATCCATCCTCCTACTGGATCAGGTCAAACCTTGGTACTGTCCTCGTCTCTTCTCTTTCCTTTGAATCTCACATTTTATCCAAAATTCCTGTTGTCTGTACTTTTCAAATGTATCCACTTCTTATCCCTTCTACTGCTGCTTCTCTGGTCCAAGCCACTCTGATTGTCCACTGGGATTACTGCAATAGCCTCCTAACTAATCTTTCTTCTTCTGCCTTTGCCCTTTTGCAGTCTATTTTTAAAAATTCAATGGCCAGAGCAATCCTTTCAATACTCAAGTCAGACCATGCCAACTCTCTGCTCACATCTCTTCACTGGCTTCCCCTATAACTCTCTTTTTAAGAAAGTCATTTTCCCTTAATGTTTTAAACAGGGTTTTCTTTATAAAATTTTGAAGTTATGTGTTTCAGTTTATAAGGCACCATATCTTCTTGGTGGAGTGTATCTTTACTCAATATAAAATGATATTGTAAAAATGAGCGCTTCTCTTTATCCCCGTTTTATCTTATTAAATTAATATTGCCACACATACTTCCCTTTTAATAAAGGTTGTTGTTGTTTTTTTCCTCCTCCGTTACTGTATTACTCAGGGCAGCTTCAGCTATGCTGCAATAATAGATCCCAAATAAACAACGTAGTTTTATTTCTCACTCGTGTTAGGCATCCAGAGATGCTCAGGTTGGCAAGAGGGACCCAGGCTCACCGACACTTTTGGTTCTAGGGCAGGGGAGGAGAGACACTGGCAGTGTCTGTTCCCAAAGACATAGGGGCTTCTACTGCTTCAGCCTGGAAGTGACAGACATCTCTTTCCCTCGCATTTTGTTGGCCAGAACCAGTCCTCCATGTGTCCAGGAAGAAGGAAAATAAATGAGATTTGGTGAACAGAAAGCATGGGTTTTGCCTCGGTCGCTTCTTAGGATGACGCATGCGTCTGAGGTCCAAGGGACTATACGTACCATCGTGGATTTGTACCTGCAGTTTGGTTATGACACATACCTTATTATTATTTAAAAAAAATCTTACTTATATAACTCGCAAAGTCAGCTCTCTTCTTTTCTCCTGCTTCTGAGTGAGAATGTGTGGGGTCTCCATCTTTGCCCTGAAGCAACTCTACTGCAGAGCTCGACGACTCTTTCAACTCTTTCAATCTCTACAATTAAGCTGGAGACCTAATTATCCTCAATTTAGAGATTGGGACGTGGAGACCAGAGAGGTGTAGTATGGTATCTAAGGTCACACAGCAAGTAAGTGGCTGAACTAGGATGCCAGTGTGAGCTTTCTGACTCCTGACGTGGTTTCAGAACTTACTGTTAAGAGATGAAGGCTCCTCTTCCCATCTAGCCCCATAGCTCTTTGCTGCCCTCTTCTGACTTCCACAGCCATGGTTGGGTGAGAAGTTGCTTCAATGAACACTGTTGCAGTCTGGCAGTCTCTAAGGTTACGACCTGTGTGCTCTCTGCTTGACATTTCACATTCCCAGCCCCTCTGATTCCCAGGCGTTGAGTACATAGTACATAGTAAATATTCTTATTGCTTAATGTTTGAGAGCAGAGAGTCCGATGAGGGTGTTAGAGTATCCGGATGAATTTGCACTGTATGCTGATCACCGTATATCCATAATCCCATGGACTCCCAATAACAACTCCATAGGAAGTGCTATTAAGTCTCATTACAAATAAGAAAACTGAAGGGCAGAGAGGATGCAGTAATATGCTCAGGGTTATCCACCTACTCGCATCTATTCTGCATACTCTTAAAGGAACATTCATTATCTGCCAGACACTGTGTTAGGTGTCGGGATACTATTAATTAAGGACTCTGCATTTAACCAGTCAGTCAGAAATGTATTTGGGGTTTGAACCCAGATTATTCTGATTTTAATTATTTTTTTTTATTTTTAATAAGACTAAACCATAATGCCTATACTCTTTTAAGAATTATTCCAATTGCTACTTTTTTTCTGAAGTTTTCCTTGACTTTCTCCCTCCAAATCTGACACAGAAACACAATTACAGTCGTGGTTCCTGGAAGTGTCTGGGGTTACAAAAGCACTGTTGGCGTTCTCTCTGTCTTGTGGTCCTGGGAATGAAGGTCTATTGGCTTCTATTAGGGAAGTATGTTACTTGTGAGCCTCTGCCTGGGCTTGAGCTCAATCGGCAGACATTACCAATCAATTGCAACATCCTTTCCAAGGCTCAGCCTGGGAATCCTCCTCTCTGCTTCCCTCCCAGGCTATGTCGAGTTTCTGCAAGAAGCTTTCAAACTGCAAGTTTCTGCTCTGACACAGAATGCAGTGTGGGATTATGGGTGGGACTGTCTAGTCGCATCTTGGTGAGGAAAGCCAGGGGAGAGCACGGATATCAGGTGAGGGGAGTTAGAACATCACATCCCTCTGGCCAAGGCCGTTGACCTGACCCCTTTGGAGTCAGTGAGATGTCATCTCACCACTTTGCTGAGACTGTGGGACAAGTATTCTCTCTTTTACACTGGGCTTACATGTGTGAGGACAGAAGTCTGGAGCTGCTGGCAGTCACCCTGCCACCAAATGGAGAGGGCTTGTTGAGAGGTGGACGAAACAGAGGGATGCAGAAAGTTGGCCCCGAAAGCCTCGTTTACAGACTCTTCAGTTATACAAGCTTATAAGCCCAAGTTCTTGACTGAGGGAGCTTGAGTTGGTTTTTCTGTTATTTGCAACCAAAATATTTCTGATAGACAAGATCTCATTTTATACATAAAGAATCTGAGGACCAGAGAGGGGGAAGTGACGTCCTGATGGCATATGCATGTTAAGTGGCATTCACCATCTCAGCCACGAAGTGGAAACCAGTTCCATTCTAATCACATGGGGATTGCACAACCCTGTAGTTTATGCAGTTTATTTTTGAATCCCTTTCTAACTGGTTTTAAGGGCTGTCATATTTTCCTTTCTTAGTGCTTCTAGGAATAACTGAAATTCAGATCAAACATTCTTACCATGCGATTGAATTAATATGTTTATTTGATAGAGAATATTAAGACACACACATGGATACACACACATACACACACCCATACACACCCACACAGCCCCAGCATTTAATTAGTGATACTGTACTCATGTGTGAACTCCCGTGAGGTGGGCATCCTCACGATTCAGACCTCACCATTTCTCTGATGTGGAGGGATGTCCCTGAAAGCTCCTACTCTAGTCCTCCCCATGGCCAGTGTCGGACACGCATTTATTTGGTCTCATTCTCTCCTTCGTGTACTCAGATTGTACTGAACCTTGAAGGCTGAGCTGCTATACCTTCTGCTGCCTGCTACTCCTCTGTATCCACAATATAAATTCATTCTCACAAGTGCTTGCACTGGGATCTGCTACAGCAATCCCTTTCTGAGCCCCTTTAATCTGTTTGTTCATTCCGCAATTATTAAATGCTCACTATGTCCTAAGCAGAAAGCTATGAATGACACGGATAAATTCCAGCCCTCATAGAATTTACGAGTACATTCCAGAGGGCATACGTTGTCTTCCTGGTTGCTTCCCTGGACTTACAAAGCCTGTGGATTGATGTTAATAATCCCATGTTTATTGTGCACAAGTTGAAGGGTACTGGAAGGGAGGAAAACTTCGCTTCATTGGTGATAGTCATTTATTTTTCTGATTTTAATCCTTGCTCCCTGTTGTCTGGAGAGTCATTTCCTGTTCCCTTTTGTTTCTCTCTTCCTGTTGATTCTCTAAGGACCTCTATACCCACTGGATCCTCTGTTCCCTTTGTAATGTGTTCTAAGACCAGGTGCATCCTAATAAACTTGAGACATGCTAGATAGTGTGCTATGTGCCCTACACGAATCACTCGTTAATCTTCTCCACAGCCCCCCGTGGGTTCAGTAGTTGTGGATCCTAGGAATGATTTTATTCTAAAATGAGTTAACTTCAAATCTTTATTTTAATTCCGTTCGATCTCCTCTATTATTGTTTGAATTCTGAGTATTCAGAAAAGATTCAGTTAATATTTAACCTTGATGGCCTCTTGTATACCTGGTGCTTTAGTAATGTGTGACAGATGGAGACAAAATTAAGCCTGGCTAAGCTGAGCCGGTCTGGCCATGTGGGCCACCAGAATTCTGACCACAATGGAGGTGTACACAGTCCAACTATCTAACTGTAAGAATACCGAATGATAGCCATGTCAAGATGGGGTTCATGCTTCAAGAACTCCCTCTGCTCTACAAATGTGGAAGTACC
>NW_011889133.1:202712-221166 GCF_000151845.1 Pteropus vampyrus | reverse complement strand
CACTGGGCTTACATGTGTGAGGACAGAAGTCTGGAGCTGCTGGCAGTCACCCTGCCACCAAATGGAGAGGGCTTGTTGAGAGGTGGACGAAACAGAGGGATGCAGAAAGTTGGCCCCGAAAGCCTCGTTTACAGACTCTTCAGTTATACAAGCTTATAAGCCCAAGTTCTTGACTGAGGGAGCTTGAGTTGGTTTTTCTGTTATTTGCAACCAAAATATTTCTGATAGACAAGATCTCATTTTATACATAAAGAATCTGAGGACCAGAGAGGGGGAAGTGACGTCCTGATGGCATATGCATGTTAAGTGGCATTCAGCATCTCAGCCACGAAGTGGAAACCAGTTCCATTCTAATCACATGGGGATTGCACAACCCTGTAGTTTATGCAGTTTATTTTTGAATCCCTTTCTAACTGGTTTTAAGGGCTGTCATATTTTCCTTTCTTAGTGCTTCTAGGAATAACTGAAATTCAGATCAAACATTCTTACCATGCGATTGAATTAATATGTTTATTTGATAGAGAATATTAAGACACACACATGGATACACACACATACACACACCCATACACACCCACACAGCCCCAGCATTTAATTAGTGATACTGTACTCATGTGTGAACTCCCGTGAGGTGGGCATCCTCACGATTCAGACCTCACCATTTCTCTGATGTGGAGGGATGTCCCTGAAAGCTCCTACTCTAGTCCTCCCCATGGCCAGTGTCGGACACGCATTTATTTGGTCTCATTCTCTCCTTCGTGTACTCAGATTGTACTGAACCTTGAAGGCTGAGCTGCTATACCTTCTGCTGCCTGCTACTCCTCTGTATCCACAATATAAATTCATTCTCACAAGTGCTTGCACTGGGATCTGCTACAGCAATCCCTTTCTGAGCCCCTTTAATCTGTTTGTTCATTCCGCAATTATTAAATGCTCACTATGTCCTAAGCAGAAAGCTATGAATGACACGGATAAATTCCAGCCCTCATAGAATTTACGAGTACATTCCAGAGGGCATACGTTGTCTTCCTGGTTGCTTCCCTGGACTTACAAAGCCTGTGGATTGATGTTAATAATCCCATGTTTATTGTGCACAAGTTGAAGGGTACTGGAAGGGAGGAAAACTTCGCTTCATTGGTGATAGTCATTTATTTTTCTGATTTTAATCCTTGCTCCCTGTTGTCTGGAGAGTCATTTCCTGTTCCCTTTTGTTTCTCTCTTCCTGTTGATTCTCTAAGGACCTCTATACCCACTGGATCCTCTGTTCCCTTTGTAATGTGTTCTAAGACCAGGTGCATCCTAATAAACTTGAGACATGCTAGATAGTGTGCTATGTGCCCTACACGAATCACTCGTTAATCTTCTCCACAGCCCCCCGTGGGTTCAGTAGTTGTGGATCCTAGGAATGATTTTATTCTAAAATGAGTTAACTTCAAATCTTTATTTTAATTCCGTTCGATCTCCTCTATTATTGTTTGAATTCTGAGTATTCAGAAAAGATTCAGTTAATATTTAACCTTGATGGCCTCTTGTATACCTGGTGCTTTAGTAATGTGCAACAGATGGAGACAAAATTAAGCCTGGCTAAGCTGAGCCGGTCTGGCCATGTGGGCCACCAGAATTCTGACCACAATGGAGGTGTACACAGTCCAACTATCTAACTGTAAGAATACCGAATGATAGCCATGTCAAGATGGGGTTCATGCTTCAAGAACTCCCTCTGCTCTACAAATGTGGAAGTACCAAATAAAACCAAAAGAGAACACAGAAGAAGGCATCGTCAGTGTTAAATACGAGACAAGCATTTTCGAAGATCCGAGCTGGCACAGAAACACAGCGATCAGGGCCGAAGGGGTGGGTGGACTTGCTGGGATTCAGATGCAGAGGCAGTCAGTGGTGGTAAATGAGTCGAAAGAATTCCTCCTGTGATGAGGAAGCAGAGACAGTTTCACCGACTGAAGCCTGGGGTGAGGGTGGTGTTCATTCCTCATCCCCCACCCTGCAAAGAGTAGGCTGAGAATGAAGCTGTCTCCAAATGCTGAAGGAGCAGTGGCTCATAACCAGCCCCAAGCTGGGAGACAAAGATGAGACATCACCTCATGACCAAGGACTGAGTCAAGGTTCCCCCGTGACCCAGCCTGGATCTGCCACAGCCCAGTGGTTCTGCAGGACGGTTCCTTTAATTGTTCTTACTAGACCTGGATCTGGACTGGGGACCCCCAACGCTGCTTAACAGGATAGCTCAATATGGAGGTAAAGTAGAGGGGAGGAGAGAATTCTGTAACAAACAAACAAACAAACAAACCAACCAACCAACCATCTCATATTCTAAATGTAAGCCAATTAAAAGACTGACGAATAAAAGCTAATACTAAGAAAAACAGTCAACAAACCAACTATCGGAACATAGATTCACTTCAGATGAAATTGATTTTACAGAACAATCGGGCAAGACTTTAAAGTAAATATATTGATTATTTCATAGAAATAAGTGAAACAAAAATGGCCACTAAAATAATAAAAATTGTAAAAAAAAAAAAAAACAGCCTAAAAACAACAATGCGGAGCTATTAAAAAGGACCAGTTAGAATATTTGAACATAAAAAAAATATAGTCATTGAAATAAAAGATGTGGGGCTTTGAGTTACTACGGCTGTTTGCCTAGATAGACTTAATTTCATGACCTTTCTAACGCATGGTAAAATTACAGTAAAGACATTAAGAAAGAAAGAAAGAAAGAAAGAAAGAAAGAAAGAAAGAAAGAAAGAAAAAGAGAGAGAGAGAGAAAGGAAAGAAAGAGAAAGAAAGAAAGGAAGGAAGGAAGGAAAGGAAGGAAGGAAGGAAAGAAGGAAGGAAGGAAGAAAGGAAGGAAGGAAGGAAGGAAGGAAGGAAGAAAAACCCCAACAAGAATGAGGAGAATAGGTGAAGAGACAATGGCAACAGGACTTTGGAATCTGGAAATGAGATGAGTGAGTGATAACTGACTAGCAAAACCAGGACAACCAGACCTTTATGCCATTATGGTCTGAGAAAACTGAAGACGGAAATGAACCCAGTCCTTGCTGAGAACCTCCAAGTCTCAGGAACTAGTAATTCTAGAAACTCTGGGCCTGGAGCAAAAGTAGGGGCTAAAACAAAAGGATTGGGTTTGAGAAGAGACGGTACATCTCTAGACCTTCTCTCGCACCCACAGTGCTCCACGGCTGCTCCTCCTTATCCCAGGATAATTTGAAGGCTTATCCCTGTAAATGATAAAAAGAGTAAGTACGAACAGGAGTTAAGGGTGGTGACATCATATTAAAAGCAGGAGTATTACGTGACAATATGGATAAAGAATACTGAGTGCTAGACTCCAGGCCCCTTCCTCTTGGCTCTCAGAATGCCGGTGGCCAAAACTCTACTTTCCGCAAGCAGTTTGGAGAATTCTTCCATGAGGAATAGAATCAGTCTAAGAAAAAATTTCTAAAGGTACAGATATTGGGGGCTGCCCAGAAAATGACCTACTCAGATCACCATAGAGGAACACCTGCGTTCCCCTATGGTGATCTGAGTAGGTCATTTTCTGCCTGCTCAGAACGTCCAAAATGCTCTCAAATCCCTTTTACTCTTAATCCTGAGGAGAGTCTATGGCCATGCTACCCCGAACAAGCCCGATCCCGTCTGATCTCAGAAGCTAAGCAGGGTTGGGCCTGGTTAGTACTTGGAAGGGAGACCACCTAGGAAGACCAGGCGCTGCAGGTGTAAAAAATAAAACAAAAATAAGAGATTGTAAACTGACGAGATCCTTGCAATCTGTGAGGTCAATCAAGGGTTGCCTTGCCTAAAAAAAATAAAAATTAAAAAAAATATCCCAAGGAGAAAAATCTATGATTACCAGAAATGTGAGCAAAGCCTCCGATGTGGGAGATAGAAAACACAATGGACAGAAAAAGCAACTTGAAGGAAGCAAAGACTACACAGAGGAATGGGGGAAAAGCAAACAAGCAAAAAAAAAAAAAAAAAAAAAATCAAACATTAATATCGTTAGAGGGATAAAAAAGATACTTTATGAAACAACAAAAACCTCAGAGAAAAAATTTTTAAAAGGACATTTGGAAATTAAAAACACAATGGCAGAAATGAAAAAACGCAATGATAGTATTGGAAGATGAAGTTAAGAATTTACCTAGAAATTAGAACAAAAATATATACAGAAAAAAATAAGAGAGAAAAAAAATTGGAGGACCAGTCCAGGAAATTTAACATAATAATAACATGAGTTCTAGAGGAAAAGAATGGAAAAAAGGATAGAAAAAAATTAATAAAATAATACAAGAAAATTTCCCAGATTAAAGGACATGGATTTGGATATTAAAAGGGCTCATCAAATGCCCAATAGACTGAGAAAGGAGGCAGAGGTGGGAGGGTAACTTCTCATTGTTTACTTTTGTGTAATCTTCGGATTGGAACCATATGATTGTATTACTTATTAAAAATATATTAAAAAGTCATAACGAATGGAATGAACTCTTGACCAGGCAGAGGAAAAAAAAGAATTAAAGAATAGAAAAATAGAATATAGGAACTCACTCAGAAAGCAATACAGAGAGTGGAGAGCTAAAAATTGCAAGCTTTTTATTCAGAGAAATGACAGACTGACAGCAAACTTCTTATCAATAATAATAGATGCTGGGAGATAATAACTTTAAAGAGCTGAAAGGAAAACTGTCAGACTAGAATTTTACAGCTAAAATTTATTCAAAAAGGAAGAGTTATGTAAAAACATTTTGAGACATATAAATACCAAATATGTTACTACACACAGATCCTTACTAACGACTATTAAAATTTGCTTCTGAGATAGAAAAATGAGAGCAGAAGCAAGCTGTGGAATATAAGAAGAAGGAGCACAAAGCATACAGGGAAAGATTAGTGCATTTCACTACAGAAAGATTAAAGATGCTACATCAACAAAGTCAACCCATGGGGAAAATATCGACTATTTACATAATATATGCATGCTTAGAAAATACACAGAATTTCTATAAGTTATTAGAAAAGTAAACTATTCGATGGAAAAACGAAGAACTGGAATGCGCAGGAGAGGAAATCTGTGTGGTCAATAGGCATTTGACACCATGCCTGACCCTCGGATGGTCAAAACTATAAGAGGCCTCATGACCTAGTGTTGGCATTGGATGAGCAAAACAGTAACTCTCAAATACTGCTGATGGAAAGGAGTTGGGGCAAACCCTTTTGAGAGCAACCTGGCATTATTTACTCATCTGGGAAATGCTCGTTTTAGGTGTACACCCTAGAGCAGCAGTTAGTTCTCAAACTTCAGCTTGTGTCTGCAAGAGATGAGGATTCTGACGCGTTTCAGGTGCTGCTGCTGTGCCGGTGGGGGCCACAGGCTGAGAAGCACTCCCCCAGACAGCCTTCCGCAGATGTGCACAACGAGAGGGCCACAAAAATGTTCATTGTTAAGAACAGCAAAAAATTAGAAGTGACTTAAATGCCCACCAGCCAGAGAACGGATAAGAACATTGTGGTTTTTTTTAATTCAATAGAATATACATAGAAATTAAAATGAATGAACTAGAGATGCAAGTATAACATAAAATATATTAAAAACAGTGTTCTATGAAAAAGCAAATTACAAAGTGATAGATGAGGTTTGATATGATCTACGTACATTTTCAAGATGTGCAAAACAACATAATGTAATGTTTTGGATAACAAATGATATAAATCATGAATGAGCAGGATAATACAGAATTTATGATAGTGGCTGATTCTGAGGAGGGAGTGAGGGTAATGAGATTGAAAACAAATAAACAGAGGCCCTCAACTGTGTCTACAGCATTTTTACCTATCAATTCTCTCTCTATCTATCTATCTATCTATCTATCTATCTATCTATCTATCTATCTATCTATCTATCTATCATCTATCTCTCTATCTATCTATCATCTATCTCTCTATCTATCATCTATCATTTATCTATCTATCTATCTATCTATCTATCTATCTATCTCTCTATCTCTCTATCTCTCTATCTCTCTCTCTATCTATCTATCATTTATCTATCTATCATCTATCATTTATCTATCTATCTATCTGTCTATCTATCTATCTATCTATCTATCTATCTATCTATCATCTATCTTCTACCTATCATATGTTTATAAAAAAGCATCTTAAGTAAATTTTGTTGTCTTAATTCAGGTGGCTACAACAGAAAACCATTGATTGGGTGGCTTATAAACAACAGAAATTAATTTCTTACGATTCAGGAGGCCAGATGGCTGATATCAGGAAGCCAGCATAGCGGGGTTCTGGTGAGGACCCTCTTCCGGGTTGCAGACTGCTGATTCTTTGTATCCTCATGTAGTGGAGAGAGGGCAAGAGAGCTCTCTGGAGTCCCTTTTATAGGGCACTAATCTCATTCATAAGGGGTCCATCCTCCTGACAAAATCATCTCCCTACCACCTCCTCACACCATCACATTGAGCATTAAGATTTAATTTTTTTCTTTTTCTTTTTCTTTATTTTTATTTTTTATTTTATTTTATTTTTTAAAGTTTATTGGGGTAGCATTGGTTAATACAATTATATAATTTTCAGGTGTACATTAACCTATGAACTTTAGGGAAACACAAACATTCAGTCCATAACAATTGGCAAAGGTTATAGATTTGATAAAGCTGGGCAGTGAGTATAAAGTCATCCTTGTATTATGTTTCTTCTTGTGTAACGGTTTGAATTGTTTTATGATAAAAATACATTAAAAAGAATAACCTGCAAAAATACCAGGCCAGACTTTATTTCTGGATGTTTTAAGGCTAAAAGCCACCATTTGGAGAAGACTGAGCCTCCATGGTGGAATGAGAACTCGTGATTCTGCACCCTTCATCAAAATGCTGCTACATAAAGATTCTAAGTACAAGGAGTCATTTCGAACCCCTTCTCGGAGGAATGGTGAAGGCCCTCGGCATTCGCTCTGTGTCCCTCTTCCTTTGTCAGAGTGTCTGCTCTGTGATCCTCTTGTGTGTCCTCATTTTTGGGGCTGGGATATTTGATTCCTTGGGCAAGAGAAAATGAAAGGAATATGATCGTTCAAAGCCTCTTTTATAATCCTCACTCACAGAGGAGAATTCTGCCTTTAACTTGCTCAGTTTTGGACTTCTGTGGTGTAAAACTGGGACAACAGATAGAGTGACAAAACTTAAGAAACCAGCAAGGCCAGATAGGTTTACATTGTAAAGGCAGAATAGAGACATCCAATGTTCTGGAAGGTAAGAAGAGGGGACCTGGGTTTGAGAGCAGAGGTTTCGGGTTTGCCTCTGTTTCCTTGGCCTTCCAGGTTCTTCTTTCTTCCTGAATGCCCTTGGCCTGCTGGCATGATAGTCTTCCTGGGTGCTTTTAATTAGCTCAGAAGAGGTTTCTTTGCTTTGTACTATTGAAGGGTAAGATTGGGTTAAATTGGGTCAGAGCTGAAAAGAGCTTATTCTATTGGAAAGAACATAGGTGTGATACTGTTTAACAGCCCCCCTGCTTAGAGATGCCCAAAGTTTTATAAGAAAATTATCCCATGTCCACTGTTAGATGATACTTCATCTTATCTAATTTATTTCTAACCACATCCTTGTCAGGTAGATTATGCCCCCGATGTTAGAGATGAGAACACTGTCTCAGAGGGGAGACTTGCCTGAAGTAGCACATCTGTGAAGAGGCTTATGTGGATTCTAGTCCACGACTGTGATGGTTTACACTGTGCTACACTGCACCAGGTTCTGTGCGATCCAGTAACACACAACACATGACCATCAAGGAGCTTTATCGTTTAGTTGAGAAGATAAGATACATGCATCTGAAACATTAAGGCTGGACCCGTGTCATATGAAATCAAGGTTAAGACAAGTTAAAGGACTAGTCATGTACAGGATCCTGTTAGCTTTGGCTTGGTTGCCTCCTACCATCAAATAGAGTAGGTACCACTTCCATGTTCCTTTGGCTTTAGAGTGAAATGACGTCATATTTCCTTTTGGAGATTGCTCAGCTTATAGGTAATCATGGAGTGCCCTGGGGCAAGTTCTTTGCACTGAAGGCAACTGGGCAGAGTTATATTCTGGATAAAAGTGATCCTTAGCCAACAGCCTCGGTCACAGCCTCTGTGAGCCCTTAAGGACTGAGGCTGAACATTTCACACCTATATTGCACATGGCCTGGCCCAGATGACTAGTCAGTAATATCTGTGGTTACCACTGTAGATTTTCTCCACCTGGGCATACAGGGCAGCTAAGTGGGTGGGGATATCTGACTCGCCTAATAGAGGAAGGCCTCGTTACATCCCTGATAAATCAGGAACTCTGGAGACTTCATTGCATCTTATTCCAAGGTCATTTATAGCCAGAGACCTTGGTAAAGAGTCTAGTTGGCATGGGACCTTCTTTGGTTGGTGCCTCCTCCTCCCTGGCATTTGTCCAGCTGGTCTACAAACTTGGGACTCCCAGGTAACTTCTGCACATCCCCTGGGGCGGAGTTTTCCATGATTTATCATCTTCTTTCTTTAGTTGCTTGAGTGCTTCAAACCTCCCTGGAGACTTAATCAAGTGGGTCACCCCTAGGGTGTCAGAGGTGCATATGTGGCTATGAGTCATTTTATAGCCAGGGACAAACTCCTTTTTCTTCCCTCTCCAGCTCAGTTGATGGTGGATCTCCTTCCTATCCCTTTGGTTCAGAGAAGCTGTGATCTTTGAATTTAGGGTCTCTATTCCCTAGATGAGATCTGGGTTCTGAGCACGTTGGGCCTTTGTGTTCCACCCAGAGAAGAGACAAAGAAGTAGCCGGGGACAGGTGAGTGGCTCTCCTAGAGACCCCTGACCACACAGATACAGACCATTTAGCTTTCGGTTCACACCTGTGATGGAAACTAACAGACACGTGTTCAAAGCATATGCAGAAGGTGGCGTATGGAAAGGACGTTATCAACCAAAGAGACACCAAATTTAGAGGAAGGATTCTTGACTTTGGTATCACCCAGTCCTTTCTTCACAATTTTCCTAATTTATCTCATTTTTTTTTCTTTCTTTCAAAAGCTCTTTCACAGAGTCATTGTGGTTTTAAATATCAACCCAGTTTTTTCAAGTGAGGAAGGAGAGGCACACAGAATCCAACTGGTTTGCCTAAGCTCACGGAGTGTGGGGTGCCAAGGGAGGTTTGGGGGTTTTAGCCCCTTTCATCTCTCTCTGTCTGTCCCCTCAAGCCACCTCAAATAAACCTACGATTTAAACAAAGTCAATTTGCTTGTGATTCAAGTGCAGCTTCAAGGCCATCCCCAGGGCCTCACTGAGTTCATCATCCCCTAGGCTTTCCCTTTATTGAAATTCTGCACTAATCACACAAACGGTAAGCAATGGAGACAAGATCATAAGAAGGTCTTCCCAAAGAGTACCTTTAACGTTTCAAAGAGCCTGCATGTCCACCATCTCATTGATTCCCGTACTACCCTGGGGACAGGAAGAGCGGTATTATTCCTATTCGGAGATTAGGAGCCAGAAGCATAGAGAGTTTAATTCCCACCTTGGTTCTTTTCTGCTACAGTGGGCTGCCCAGCTTGCCTGGAGACTGGGGCCGCTGTTGCACATACAACGGGAGAAACCTCCATTTCCCATGTGTTCCCTTTAGGAGGAGACCATGTGTGAGTAGCTTTGAGGAGCGGGTCATGCCTGCCCAGTATGGAAGCTGCTGCAGTAATGAGAGAAGCACTCGGTGAATTGATCAGATTTGGCTTTAGCAATGCCAGTTCCCCTGGGAGGTGGTACGGCGGAAAGATGGTGAGCACTGGGGCCAGACTGGGCTGGATTCTGCCACCTACCAGCTGGGTGAAGCAAGGCACGTGGGAGCCCCACATGCTAGCTCTCTTTCTCCCCCTTCACAGCTCCTTGGCGACTGGGGAAATGTAGGGCTTGGTGAGGCAGAGTTTGAAAACAGCTGCTAGAGTACAGTTTTTCGGGAACGTTAAA
The DNA here is from genome assembly GCF_000151845.1 of Pteropus vampyrus. NCBI lineage: Eukaryota > Metazoa > Chordata > Mammalia > Chiroptera > Pteropodidae > Pteropus > Pteropus vampyrus. The sequence goes on along the minus strand of NW_011889133.1, from coordinate 211,159 downwards.
ATTCAACTCAGTAGCTAAGAAAAAGAAATGAAGTGTAAAAATCAGTTCAACTGGTGGCCCACCCAAGGCCATTGAGAGTGGTACACAACCATCATTCCGTCAGGTACCTCCCGTCCTGGAGCTAATTGGCAGGACGGTCACGTGGACTTCAACACCCAAATAAATCAGCTGGCTCTTCCGTAAGTATTGGTGGGCTTCCTTGACACAGGTAGCTGGAAGAGGAAAGAGAACAACACTCTGGTCACAAGGTGCTTGAGACATGTATTCATTCTTTCATTATTCTGACATATTTCCTGCATGCAGACTACCCCCCAGCAACAATTTTTCCACTGGCAGCACAGTGATGAATAAACAGAGAAACTGTCTTCGAGGAACTTAGGTTGACGTGTGTGTGTGTGTGTGTGTATGTGTGTGTGTGTGTGTGTGTGTGTGATAGTACATACAAACAAATAAATATCTGACCGATGACAATGAGGCTGTGACAAAAAAAGCCGAGGGAGGGTCAGAGAGTAGTGGGACGTGATGGGAGCTACATTTTCAGGTGGGTGGTCAGAAAGGGCCTCTCTGTTGAGATGGCCTGAGGCAGAGAAGTGGAGGGAGTGCAGGACGAAGCCACACAGAAAGGCAGAGGGGACGATAAGAGCAAAGGCCCCGAACCTGCACTTAACGTGGTTACCTTTGACCTTTAGACTAGCCCTGCAAATGTACGTACTACGCCCTTTATCTGAAGATGATGATACTGAAACGAGGCATGATTTAGTGACTTTCCCAAAATACAGCTACTACTTGATGGAGCTAGGGTCAAACTTAGCTTCTCTAATTCTGGAAACTGTGCCGGGAGCTCAGGGTCTGTTTGCGGGCCCGAGAGTGAGATATGGTATTGCTGTCGCGTTGCTCTGAGCAAGGAAGTGGCATGTGGGGAGCAAGAGCAAACAGGAAGCAGGGAGCGGGACCCTGGGCTTCATTTCCTGGACGACTCAGAGCCCCTTCTGGACCCACCCACCACCGCCTGCTCATCTTGGTTTGGTGGTTGTTTTCTGAAATCATTGTCTGGACCTTAGTAAGTTCGTTTTCGAATTCCTTTAGCCTTTGGGGACAAGTCTCTCAGAGGCCAGGTGGAGAGAACCGAAACAGGAAGGTGTCCAGGCTTCTCGCCGTGTTTGTCACATGGCTGTGCAAACACATAGCTGCAGGAACCTAGTTTCGATTTCCCTTCCATGGGCCCCAAACTGGTTTTTCATATTTTTTAGGGATAATCTTAGCCCAGGGGGCACCATCTTTTGAGGACACCAAATTAGGTCAAGTTCCTGTGTGGCCTCTCTCCTTATTCAGTGATTGTCCCCTATGACTCTGTCCCGTTGGCTCTTTGTTTCCTATGTGTCACTTGGTTGATAAGTTTTCCCAGCCTTGGAGAGGAAGCCGGTGTGGTTTATAGGCCTGGGAGCCTCACTGTGCCCCTGCTGGTCACCAGGTCCAGCAGGGAATTCTGCCAGCAGGCCACTGAGACACAGAGAAATTGACCCCACGAGCCAGGGTTGCAGGTGTGCCACTTGGTGAGAGGAAGCGACAGAGGGAGATGGCAAAGTGTAGGGGTGAAGCACAGACTTTAGTGTCAGATACGGTGTTGGATTCCATCTCTGCCACATTCTTGTTACTGTCTCTGAGCATGAAACCCAGGAATGAAGGACAGGTCATAGGATCATAGTGTTGTGAGGACTGAATGAGGTGATCTAAACCCAGCAGAATCTGGCCCTCTGAGGTGAGGCTCAGTTTGCCCTGAAACTCTTGCCCCGCAAGTTCTCCTCATTTAAATCCTCTCTGCTGACTTCAAGGGTTCCATCAGAAATGCATTCCACTGGGTTAGGCGTTGCTTCCTGTCTAAGTGTTCTCTTTGCATTTCAGCTGGACTGGGATTTGAAGATGCCAGGTAGTCTAATGCCTGAATGTGGTCTGACCCACTTTGCCCTCCCGTCTCCCGTGGACCTCACAGCCTCTTCTCACCGATTTATCTTTCGCATCTCTCTTCCCTGGCTTCCCAGAATGCTTCGCTCTCCTGCTGAACTTGGTTTTGTCAGTCAAAGATTACCTTCTCCCTCAGCCCACACACCATGATCTGGTTAGGAAATTGTTTCCTGATCTCGCTTGTCTTGTCTTCCTTCTGGGCCAGATTAACTGTCCCCATGCTCTGTTCTCCCAGATAACTAACCCATCACGTCCCTGTGGTATCACTTGAATACTTCTCTATCTGCCCTGAAAGATTATGGGCTCTTCAAGGACAGGGCTCATAGGTCATTTGGTTCTGGTGCCCAGCACAATGCCTGATACCCAGGGGCTCCTTGGTGAATGCTTTTATGAGGCAGTGGCAGGCATGGAAGCCTGGGTAGACTTCAATAAACTACAAATTAATAGAGTCAAAATGCTGTTGGCTTCAGAATTTGCTAAAGATTAGATAATTGTGGGATTCTCTCTTTCTTTTAATGAATGAGAGTGAATTAATGCATATCAGTAAATGAAGTAATGGGACATTCATTTAATAATTTTATTCATTTAAACTTTTTGACTGATTTTCTCAGTATAACGATTCAATCCGCTCGACAGCTTGAGTTAATTTCTTGAGTCTCTCAAAGAATACAGTTGGGTATTGAGCTGCAGAGGAAGTATTGATTTAATGATCCCTAGGATCATTTAGTCTAGATATTGGGCTTTTGATTTGGAATTCAAGAAAGGGCCCCCTCGTACTTTGCTCATTGAAGATAAGCGGGGGCCGCTGGGGAGATGCAAGGAAGACACACTTGGCTTCTGTGTAGGGTGCAATTGTTCATGGGTCCAACCTCCACCTTCCTGGGTATCAGTTGTCCCCTCTCATCTCCCTGCAGAATAGAGACAACAGATACTTGGGGGACAGTTTGGCTCCTTGGTGGTGGCAGGGTGGTATGTGTATCCATCAGGGAGGACAACTATGTTTTAACACAATGAGACACTGTTTTTTGCTCATGACACAGTGCAAGGTGGGTCTAGGACAAGAATTGGGAAATTACAGCCCATGGGCCAAATTCAGCTCCAGCCTTTTTCTTGCATGGCCCGTGAGCTAAGAATGACTTACATATTTTTAAAGGGTTTTAAAAACCATGAAAACCCAAAGAAGAATATGTGGCAGAGCTTGTATGGGGCACACAAAGCCTAAAATATTTACTCTCTGGCAGGGCAAGACCGATGACCCTACTCCAGAAGGCAGCAGTGTTTTCCTTGGGGATCCGGGCTTCTCCGGTCTTGTGGTTCCCCCATCCATCGAGGTCTCGAAATCATTAGAATTGAGCCTGTGAATGGGGGGAAGAGCGGGGAAAGCACACTTACTTTCCACACTGAGGAAGGGGAAGGGCGCATCTATCGTGTGTGTGTGTTGGCTTGTGAAACGTCCCCTCCTTCAGCTACTGAGTAATAAAAGCAGATTTTTCAATGTAACTTATCTGGACCTGATACAACCCCCCTCAGGTTCTGCCATCCTCTGTCTAAGTCGAGGATCAGGAAACTGAAACTATTATATGGCAATACCTTCTTTGTACCAGGCCCCATTCTGGATGCTGGGGGACAGATGCTCTGTGCCAGGATGCTCTCAGCATCACCAAGGGTCCCGGTACAGAGCAGGTGCCCTGGGCATGTGTTGGTCTGAACTGCATACAAGTTTAGAAGAATGAGGGATGGACAAGTCTTTCTAGTGAAGACAGGACCATCAGACTTGAGTCACAGTTGAAAGGACAGGTAAGATTTAGAAATAAGAGTAACAGGTCACGGATGACACAACCAAGCTGGTAAATTGCTGAGACTGGCTCGATTCTGGATCTGTTTGACTCTGAATCCCATGCTCCTAACGACTGTGAAAAAGAATGAACATTTCAGAAAACTTTACAATGAAAACTGTACTGTGTCTATAACCCAGAGTCGCGTCAGACTTCTACAGCAGTGAGTGTCTCTGTGAGGAAGGGCTCCTAGGAAGAGTGAGCCCTCTTCCTGAACGGCTGCACGATAAGCCACATTGCTAGCGGGGAGGATGGTGCAGGATTAGTGGTCTGAAATTTCCTGGAGCCGACAGGACGGTGAACATGTGGGGCCGCAAAGCAGTTTTTCGGCCAGGAAGCTGGTGTTTATAAACCACACCCAGTGGGGATGTTGGGGCATGGACTTGGGCGTGGTGAAGGCACCCATGGGAATCAGAAGCCTTTGACCTTGTTTATTTCTGATTGTGTATCTCTATATGCTTTTATTGCCAGGAAATCATGGCATGTTAAATCAAGGAAACTGCTTAATAATTTATGGGGAAAGAGCAAGGGTTTCAGATTCTGGCAAACCTGGATTCAAATTTCAGTTCAGGCATTTTGGACTGTAGGCAAAACACTTTTTTTTTTTTTTTTTCCTGCAAAGGGTCAGAGATATTAAAGAATTTGCCCAAGGTTATAGAACCGGTATGTAATCATTTCAGCAATCTATGGCTTCTTAACAAACCACTTCAAAACTTAGTGGCTTAAAGAAACAATGATCATTTATTTAGCTCACAAATCTGCAATTTGGGGAGCGCTCAGTGTCAGCGGGGCCAGCTCGACTGGGGGCTGAGGCACCTATTCTTCAGATGGCTTGCTCACCCGGCTGTGTGTTGGCTCTGGCTCTCAGTGAGGATTCAGCCAGGGCTGAGGGCTGGGGACCTTTTAGTCTCTCCACTGGGATCTTTCCGCAGGCGATTTGGGCTTCTTCACACCATAGTGGCTGGGTTCCAAGAAGCAGGAAGAGGAAACGGTTTCTCATAGCCCGGTCCTGGAAACTGGCACAGCATCCCTCCCATCATATTCTGTCGTCCAGCAGTCACAAAGCCCAGATTCAAGGGGAGTGACCACACTTTTTAATGGGAAGAGTGTCAGTATTTTTAAACTGCCTCAGCAATGGAGACATTATATTGTCTCATTAGATCCTAAAACAAGGAAGGAGTTCATCTCTTTGCATCTCTTTCTGTATTATCCGTTTTTAAAAAATGATATTATTTAGTGATTCCCCACATGTTTCAAGTCGATGTTGGAGCTTGCGCTCAGACTTAATCCTGTGGATTCTCTCTCTTAATAACTCTGTTCACTCTCCATGCTTAGCAACCACGGCCACCATCACTCCAAGCTGTATCTGCAACAGCCTCTCAGTTTGGCCTTCCTGCCTCCCATCTTGTTCCTCTCCAAACTCATCTCAGCCCAGCACACTCACCCCACCTGTGGGCAGAAAGTAGAGCCTTGCTCCCCTGCTGAGAACTCTTCAAGGCTCTCATTCAACCTCAGACTGAAGCTTTGTCCACTCTCTTAACTTGGTCACTAGCGCTTCATGATCTTGTTCCAACCCCACTCCTCAAACTTAAGAATGAATAGTCATCTTCCCTCCATACTCTACTACAGGAGAATCAACATGTAAAATTTCCCTAATATTTATTGACCTAAAGACAATGCTAAGTGCTTTAGAGGAATTATCCAATTTAAAATTTCACAGCTCTTTATTTAGGTCCTTTCATGTTTGAAGTCAGGTGTGCTTGATCAGGAAGCTGAGCTCTTAATCTCTATGGTGAACTGGATCCGCTTGAAGTTTCCCGAATGCACAATCTTCTCTCTGGTGTCTGAGATTTTATTTGTATGTTCCTTCCACGTCACTATCTTTTTTCTCACTAACTTATACTTATTTTGCAGGTTCTAGTTTAGACAGCCCTTCCTCCAAGAAGATTTCTCTGATTGCTCAAGACTGGTCAAGCTTCCGCTCTATTTACTCCCATAATATCTTGTCTTATTTTTATCTAGCACTTTTTATTTTGTGCCGAAATTGTCTAAATTCTTAGAGGGTAGAGCAACTGTCTTGACTTTCCTCTCCTCTTCTGAAGTAGAAGATATTCAGTCCGACATCCTCACAGATCCTCGTTGAGTGGTCTTCATCTACAAGACTATGAGTCTACTGAGCTCTCACTTCCGACATGCAGCCACATACTCAAAACTGGACGCACGTGACAGAGTTTGTCATGGCGGGCTTTGCAGGGGCTCATGAAGCACGCTTCCTCTTCTTTACGCTCTTCCTCACCATGTACCTGTTTACCTTGGTGGAGAACTTGGCCATCATCTTGGTGGTGGGTTTGGACCATCGGCTATGGCGACCCATGTATTTTTTCTTGACGCACATGTCCTGCCTTGAAATTGGGTACACCTCGGTCACGGTGCCTAAGATGTTGGCTGGTTTTATTGGGGTAGATGGGGGCAAGAGTATCTCCTATACTGGCTGCCTGTCACAGCTCTTCATCTTCACCTTCCTTGGGGCAACTGAATGTTTCCTACTGGCTGCCATGGCCTATGACCGCTATGTGGCCATCTGTATGCCTCTCCGATACGGGGTTTTGGTGTCCTGGGGCACTTGCATTCGTCTGGCTGGTGCTTGCTGGCTGGTGGGCTTCCTCACGCCCATTTTGCCCATCTACTTCTTGTCTCAGCTGACATTTTGCGGCCCCAATGTCGTTGACCACTTCTTCTGTGATGTCTCACCCCTGCTAGCTTTGTCCTGCTCGGATGTCACCCTGAAGGAGACCACAGACTTCCTGGTCTCTCTGATGGTACTCCTAGTCTCCTCTGCAGTCATTTCTGTGTCCTATGGCAACATCATCTGGACGCTGCTGCACATCCGCTCAGCGGCCGAGCGCCGGAAAGCCTTCTCCACCTGTGCAGCTCACCTGACTGTGGTGAGCCTCTTCTATGGCACGCTTTTCTTTATGTACGTACGGACCAAAGTGGCCTCCTCTATCAACTTCAACAAGGTAGTGTCTGTCTTCTACTCCATTGTCACACCGATGCTCAACCCTCTCATCTACAGTCTTCGAAACAAGGAGGTGAAGGGAGCTCTGAGCAGAGCCTTTTCCCTCAAGTCTTGGAAAGGTCAGTGAGGGGGCCAGTGGGATCCAGTTTCCTTGGTTTGGCTTTAGAAAGAGAATGGTGAGGAATGGAGCAGTGGCCTAAGTAGTCAGGAGTTATGGTAAAGTAAAATGCAAATCTGCTATAATGAGAGAGACTTAACTATAATGGAGCTGAGAGAATGAAGGAGATTTTCTCTTCCTGCAAGAGTCCAAAGTGAGTACTCTAGGTTAGTGGGTGGCTCTGCTCAACAGGCACACAAGGATCCAAGTTCTTTCCATCTTGTGGAGTCGACATCTCCTAGGATGCTGGCAAAATAAGGCTCATGGGCCAAATTCAGCTCAGCATTTGTTTTTAATGGCTTGTGAGCTAAGAATGGTTATTATATTTTTAAAAGGTTGAAAAACAAATCGACAATATTTCATGGCATGTAAACATTTTATAAAATTAACATTTCAGTGTCCACATCGAGTTTGATTAGAACACAGGCACCCCATATGAATTGTCTGTGTTTGCTTTTGTGATGTAAACACGGAGTTGAGTAGTGACAGAGTCCATTTGCCAACCCCCAACCGCGGGCTTTCTTGTCATTCACATGGTCACCACTGGGACCCAGCGGGCGGGAAAGGTGAGGATGAAGATACAGAAGACATATACTGTGTCTTAAGGTTTCTCTACTGGATATAGCAATCATCATTTCCACTCACTTCTGTTGGTGAGAAGTTGGCCATAGACCACGTCTGATTGCAAGGGTGTTAAAAATAATCCAGAGATAAGTAGCTGTATACCCAGCCGCAATTTCATTATTGTGGAAAAGAGAACAAATTTTGGTAGACAACCAGCAGTTTCCACCACAAAGTCCGCAGAATCACAGCTTATTTTCCATGGGACCCATACACTTATCTTCTCTGTTTTTACATTCTCTTTCTTGAAATATAGAATAATCCTCCCTCTACACTACGTGGTTCTTTGAAAATTGATTTAAGAAGAGCTTTATGGCAACGTCAGCTCACTTGAAATGAGACTTAAAAAGACAGTTACAATTCAAGTAGTTGTCTACGTGTAGAGAGAGTTGCCTTCCTGAAGACATTTACAATCAACATTTGATTCAAAAAAAACGCTGAGCTTGAGACTGGGTGAAGGAGGGAAAACAGATTTTCTATAATTATGTTTCTAAACTGGCCAATAATGAGCAGATTACAGGATGGTGCCTGAAGCATCACAGTCTCTACCCCCAATCCCCAACCCAGTATCTTAGCAGTTGCATTTTTAATAGTTAACAGAGAGGGTTCACATCACAAGTTTTGAAAACCATTTTATTTATTGAATATTGTGTCAGTAATGTGCTTTATATTCCTTTGGTTCAAATGGCAAGATGCCAAAACAGTGAAAAGATGAAAATCTTTCAGAAGCGAATAAAAGAATTCATCTGAATGGAGTAGAAGAAGTAGATACTTTCAGGCACCTGACCTGAGTAGATGTGAACACAAAATGAATTTGACTTTTATTCCTATTATTTACTTATTTATTTATTTA
>NW_011889133.1:197939-201582 GCF_000151845.1 Pteropus vampyrus | reverse complement strand
TATTAGTTTCGAGTACATTGGTTATACATGTATATAGTTTATAAAACGATCTCCCTAATGATAGCTAAAGGTTTAAAAGCCACTGCCCATGAAGATAAATTATGAAATTATATCAGGGAAAATACATATTTTTATGAATAGGGAATTTCTGAGAATATAATTCCTTCTTTGGGGATATATTTATTCATAGAGTGAAACATAGTCATGGAAAATGCTAGCTTAACATAGACACGACTTCACTGGTACCCAGAGAATGTTGCAGGGGGTAACTCCAGAGAGAATTAAGATGGAATTCGCCCTAGTGGTTGTTCATCTGGGACTGTGACTGTAAAGTGCTTTACCCATTCTGGATACCAGGATATTGACTTAATCGTTAGTGGGGAACTATCTAGTTACTGTCTCAGAGACGCCCCTTTAACCTGGGACTTGGAGAGAGTGATTGGAGGTACGCTCTGAAATCAGAACTCGACAGTTTGCTGTGTACCATTACGAAACACTGTCAACGAGTTTGGTGTGGATCTACTTCCCCGAGGCCCATCTGGACCTCCTTCTGTGGTGCCAGATTCTTTTTATCTCTTGCACCTGTGCTGGAATTACCATATCATTTTTTTTTTCCCAGAATTTGGTTAGTCCCTTGCTTTTCAATTTTCGCACACCAATCCCTCAGCAGTTGATTTTTAAGGCACGTTTGTGGAAACGCTGGCTTACGGGATGCTGCAGCTGTTTCTCTAAATTGTCTTTATTTATATCCTTATTTCCTTTGGTAGTTTCATAATCGTTGGTCTAAATAACATCATTGGCCAACCATGGCAAGGTAGGAGCATCTTAAACTCCTTCTGTCAGGAACGTAAGATGGATCTCATTACCCAGAAACGTGGATGCCTTGATACCTTGATAGAGTTTGCGTGACACCGTTCAGCTCCGTCCCTCCCCAGGGAGCAGTCCAGGAGCGCTGTCACTTACTTAATCAATGTCCAGTATTTTGTGGGCTTCATTAACATCCTCACACTCTCTTGGGAGTGGAGGGGCTTTATTTAGAGCAGACTTCGCCCTAGTGGTTGTTCATCTGGGACTGTGACGGTCACTTGTCCTCGCTTATCCAGAGACTAGCAGCTAACCAGAGCACGTTCAGAGTATTTACTTCTCACACAACCGTTTCACAATATATTTAGTTTACTCCAATCAGGTTAGGTTGGGAATGTTTGATTATAATCTCTTTGCTTATATGGAGACACATTAGCCTGTCTGAAGTTCCCTCCACAAGACGTAGGTTGGAGCAAAGTTCTCACAAAAGTTTTAGTTATTCAGCAATGAATCAAGAGATGCAGGTTTGCCACTAGGTATAATTTTGTCGAATTAATTAAAAGCACATCTTTAGCTCTTACTATGTGCCAGTACGCTATAAATATTAATTCATTTGCTCCTCATGGATAACCCCACAAAGTCGGTAATACTATTCCCTGACACATGGGGAAACTGAGGTACAGAGAAGTTACGTAGCTTGCCCAGAGTCATGTAGCTAAGTAAATGGCAGAGCCAGGGCCTGAAATTTATTCATTTGACTCTTAACATCTGCAAAGTGATGCCCTGGGTAAACTGGTCCCCAGTCTTGGCATCAGTTCCCTTAACGGTAAAAGGGATGATTTTAAACACCTAAGTTTCGAGTGTTTAACATGTGCTGAGCCCTTCCACGCATTTTCTCATTTCGTTATCACGACAACCTGCAGGGGAAGGCTTTGTCTCATTTTATGTTGGAGGAAACCAAGACTCAGAGGGTTAAGCCACATTTCCACGTTCATACTACAACATGGCAGAGCCAGGAGGATTTGTATCAAGTCTTCCCGACTCCCTTCACCCACTCTATCCGGCTGCTTGCTTTTGTAGATTTCTTCTAATGCTAACTTTGCATAAGTCATTCATTCATCAAACACCTATTCTGTTTCCTCTTTGTGCCAGGCACTGCCTGGCTGCTGAGAAGCCATAGGATAAATTCGATCAGATGCTTCCATCAAGGACGATATTATCTGCAAACTTGTCTTATCTCTCTCTGATAGAATAAAACCCAAAATAGAAGGAGCTAAGTGACCAGGAGCGTTCCAACCAGCAAGATGGGGCTCGGAGGAAGGGCTGCTTTCCTGGTGCTGAGCTTAAGGAAGGCATCCTTGAGAAACTGGCACTCCCTATGGTCCACTTCTGATGTTCTCATTTGCGATGATACCTGCCAAGTATTTGTTCTTTTGTGTTCTTTTCAGGATGGGGAAGGATGAAGTAGCATTTGAGAAAGAAGAGGCAGGACGTGAGGTCTGCTCCTGATGCCAAGATGGCAAAGACCTCCATGGCCACTGTGTCTTTGCCTCGGGCATGCATGTGGGCAGGGATGGACACCCAGACACAGGAGCAGACCAACATGCTGAGAGTGATATGCTTTGCTTCATTGAAGATGTTAGGCAGCTGGCGGGTAGGGAAGGCCACTAGCGAGCTGACCAGGCCCAGCAAACCCAGGTAACCCAGCATGGCCCAGAATAGTTCCAGGGAACCCTTGTCACATTTTACAGTCACCGCGGACCAGGATCTGTAGAGTTCACAGGCTGTGGGGCCATCCAGTCACCCAGACTATACACAAGGTTGCCTGGACCAGGGAACAGACAATGGGGATGGTGCTAGGGAGACCCGCCTACTTCTGAATCTGAATGTGCGGCTGGGTGGTGCGGAAGGCTGCCACCGCCATGATGGTGGAGATGCAGATTGTGAAGGTGACCCCAAAAGCTGCTGGGCACACAGCACAGGTGAAGGGCCCTGGTTGACCAATGAACAAGAAGGGGCAGAGGAAACAGAAGGCCAAGGAGGACGGCAGAAGGTAGCTGAGCTGGCGGTTATCGGCTCGGACAATGGAGTTGTGGTGGTGCCAAATGAAGATGGCCAGGGCGGACGGGAAGAGCTGGGCTGTGCAGACAGCCAGCACTGCGTTGAGGGGCTCATGGTGGGACAAGAAGCCAAGGATTTCGGGGATGCACTGACTCTTCCATATTGGGCCACTCGTCCTCAGGGCACTTCTTGCAAGCAGTTCTGTCTGAAGGGATACAGAAAAATTGGGCCAGAGAACAGAGTGGGGAAGCTTCTGGAAACTTTCCCACGGTCAAGCAATTGTGTGACTCGTGATGGCTTTTCCAGCAGGCGCGGTGTATTTCAGTTCTGTCAAAATGGGCCTTCCAGATTGTCTGATGTCCTCAGATTCAGGGCCAAAGACACAGATGTCAGAGATCCTGACAGCAGCTGCTTATCATGCATCAGATTATAGCGAAGTAACAGTGACTCCACTACCTGGGGAAGCTCTGACTCCTACGTAGGCTTCATCGCTTTGAATCGAACAGCCATTGTGGCAGTATTATAATTCACAGTCACAGCTGATTTACTTATGCATTTACTCATTCATCGGCCTATTTAAGGACTGTTTACGGGGTGCTTACACAAGCGCTCTCTCTCTCTCTCTACTGAGCCACTCTTTTCTAAATCACTCTCTTGATATAACTTCCCAGAGCTTTGTTCTCCGTAGTGCTTTTAAGGACAGGCTTTTTGTGACTGGAGTTCTGGATCAATTGAATGATCTCATTTCACCTCTTCCTTTCATTTGGTTATACCTCCA
>NW_011889133.1:193869-196947 GCF_000151845.1 Pteropus vampyrus | reverse complement strand
GTCCCCCACCTAGTGACCCTAGATACTTAGGGGTCTGGGAAAGGACTAATAAGGTTCCATGGGTTATTTCCCACTGTGTACAAATCTTGGCATCAATGATCTATCTCTTGACATAAGGCTGCAAGGCTAAGACAGTAGTAACTCCAGGAGGACACACTAGCTATCTCGAGGTAAACTCGAATTAGCAATTATACATAATTTACTTTTCCATTTGCTCATTAATTACCTTTACCTTTTCAAATTCCTTTGTTTTGGGAGCCAGGGTGTGTTTTTGGAAATTTGCTGAACAGCCTCAGCGGGTGTGTAAGTCCATAGTGTAAGTCACCCTCCCCTCCCCTTGACCAAGGAACCTAAATCAGTTACTGCTGGGCTCTTGGAAGTGGGAGGTGCTGTGTGGGCTTGGTCCTGAGGGGCTCTCAGCTCTTGCCTTTAAGAGTCCTTCTGCCCAGGTAATGATGCTCTCGTTTATCAGCTGCTCTTTTCCAACAATCGCCGTCTCTGCTCTCCGGTCTAGGAAGATGTAGAAATTTTCAGTATCGAACTGATGCAGGACAGGGCAGATTTCCCCGAGTTGGGGAAGAGACCAAGCCCTGCACCGAGAGAAGAAGAGGGTCCTTTGGCAGAGAGTGTAGAAAGAATTCAACACACACATGCCAAAGTTGGAGTCAAAAGGAAAGTTTATTAGAAAAGGGGTAACACTCCACAGACAGAGTGTGGTCTCCTCTCAGAGGCAGAGAATGAAAGGAACAGAGAGAGAGACAGAGAGAGAGACAGACTAAAGGCACTCAGAGGGACCCTGAGTGTTCAGGGAATTCAATTTATACGTCATTCTTTAGTTTCCATTTCCTTTGATATGGACATACAGCGAGGAAGGGGAAGAATTTGTAGTGTGAAAAGGTAAGAATATGCAGTGCCAAAGGCCTGCTGGCAGTTCCCGGCCTTTAATCCTTAGGTTCCCATAGTTTTAGCCATGGGGAATGTCTGTTGGTTCCTGTTTCCTTTCACAGGTGTGGGGAATGGGCTGCAGAAATCTTCCTTTGTTCTGCAGGTGTCCTCCTGGCCTGGCTGCAAGGCTGATCAGCGCATTGCAGTCTCTGATTGTGGCTTGATTAACATTTTAATTCTCTTGCCTCCTCCTACATTAAAACGTTGCCAGGATCTCCCCATCTTTGGTGAAGAACGCCTCTTCCTGGGCCCTGGTGGTGAAATGAACCTCCTGGGTATGATGGAGCGCCTGAGACAGGGACAGAAAATCAAGGAAAGAAAGTGGTCAGGAGCAGGACACCTCCCAAGATCATGTTAACCTGTGGTGGGTAGGGAAGTGGGTGTCTCCATCTATGCAATTTTCCGCCGTCCATCTGTACAAAGCATCCTCCTACTCACTTAGCATCCTCTTTGTGCCAGACATGATTAGTAGCTAGGATACAAAAGCTCAGTCCTGCCTTCAAAGAACCACCTAGCTCATTTTAGCCCTGTGGCTGTTAGAGGATGTTTTAGATTAAAAGGAGATACAGACTGAGGAGTATGAATGTTTCAATGTATCCCAAACCTTTCCATAGCTGAAAGAACTTCAGATTATGTGACTCTCAAAGCCCCGTTATCATTCCCTTCTGGGAAAAGCTCAAGTAGCTGGAAAGGAAGGACAGGCAGTGTGCCCTCAGGAGCCTAGCAGGAGCCTTAAGGTGAGTGCTCCGGATCTTGGAACACCTTTAGAGTAAGATGGAATTATCTTTGATTCTGCGATTAGGAGAAGGGGTTGTGATCTTTTCCAGAAACCTGGAACTCTTTAAGTAGACTTTTGAGCTCTCGCTTGCCTTTCTAATCTTTTCTTTCCACAGTTTTTTTTATCTTAGTCTATACCACTCTTTGAGCCAACCAGATCACTTTCCCCCTCCTGCTCACGCCATTTCCTCCAGTACCTGGTGTGTACGAGTATTTATGTCTCTTTCCAACTAGAGTGTAAATACCTCGAAGATAAGCACCCATCGTGCACATGTCTGTATCCCCCATTGCTCCAAGGTGCATACAAAGTGCTTAGTAAATATTTGTGGCATAAACGCATATTTGTTGAATTAGATCACAGAAGACCAATAAGACTACAGGAAGGAGTTTGAGCAACTCTCTTGACTAGAGGCTAGGACCGTGAAAGATTTCTGAAATTCTTCGGCATTGAGAGGCAGTGGAGACAGTGGCTCAGTGCCCAGACCCCAGAGCCGGGTTACCTGGTGTGATTCGTGACTCTGCCTTGAAGCAGCTGTGTGGCCTTGGATGTGTCATTCAATCTCTCAATTTTCTCGTTTCTCGTTTCTCTCAATTGCCTCGTAGTGTCGTCATAAAGATGAAATGTGTGAATACACATAAACTGCTTGGAACATCACTAGACATAGAATAACACTTAAAAAGTGTATTGTTTTTACAGGTTTTAAGAAGTCTCATTACATAAATATGGATAAAATTACCTTAAAGCCAACTTCAAGAAGCTGCGCTTAGTTTGAAGACATTGTTTTAATATTCAGAGGATTTTTCCTCTACTCGGACTTCGTTTCTATAACTGCTTGGATATTTTGCAGTGATGTGGTGCTGAATGGTTAACAACTGGCTCTCCGGGGGAGAAAAGCCAGGATTTCGAGTGTCTGCCGATTTGGGTGGTTTAACGAACAACCCACACAATTCCTGAACATTTTACAATTGACTCTCATTGCCAATAGGAGCCAGTTCTGTCTTTTGGACCTAGACCTCGATTTCCTTTGTAGTCAGGGATTTGAGCCCAAGTCTCTTTGGCGCTAAATTTAGTACTCCGTTCCTTAGGCCACGCTGCTTCCCTACTAGTCTGTGGCTCACAGCAAAGCTGGGATGGATGGGGACTGGGCAGGGGTGGACGGGGACTGGGCAGGGCGTCTTGGCTGCTCACCTGCCAAGGCCTGGCCTGCCAGGGGAGCAGGACATCAGGTTCTGATAGGCGACCAGCCGGGTAGGCTTGATAAGTGGCTGTCAGGTCAGAAAGTTCGAAGGCAGACAGGTGGACAGCTGTCACATTCTCAAGCCCTGGGCTCTTTTGAGCCCCTTCTCCGGAGCTCC
>NW_011889133.1:190805-193234 GCF_000151845.1 Pteropus vampyrus | reverse complement strand
TGGCTGACCTGGAGGCAGAAACGGGGCTGCGAACTTCTGCAGGGCATCCCGCCACCCCCCATGCTGGGCGTTCCCCGGTGTTCTCACCGGCCACCCTGTGACTTGGCCTCTCCTCCCCTCTCTGACTCTTATTATTAAAAACATTTAAAAACATACTGTATATTAGGGATCCCCAACCCCTGGGCTGCTGACCAGTACCAATCCGTGGCCTGTTAGGAACCAGGCCGCACAGCAGGAAGTGAACGGCAGGAGAGCGAGCAAAGCTTCATCAGTATTGGCAGCCGCTCCCCAGCGCTGACATCGCCACCTCAGCTCCACCTCAGATCGTCAGGCATTAGATTCTCATAGGAGCGCCGGTCCCTGGTGCCAAAAAGGTTGGAGACTGCTGCTGTATATAAATAATATATACAACTTGATGAGTTTGGAGATAAATACACATTTGTGAAACCATCACCATAACCTATAAACCTATCCATCATGTCCTAAAGTTTCTTCCTGTCCTCTTATTATTGTTATGGCTTTGCATGATAAGAACTTAACATAAATCTACCCTCTTAGCTAATTTTTAAGTATGCAATACAGTATCATTAACTAGAGGCAACTATGCTGTACATGAGACTTATTCATCTTGTATAACTAACACTTTGTGCCCATGACAACACCGCCTTGTTCTCTCCCTGCCCCCAGCCCCTGGCAGCCACCATTCGACTCCCTGCTGCTATGAGTGTCTATTTTAGATTCATCGTAGAAGTACTATCGTCTAGTATTTGTCCTTCTGTGTCAAATTATCTCACTGGCTTTTGATATATGCAATGTCCAGGTCCTTCCAAAGCCTGTGGGCTCATGCCCGAGAAGCCAATTCATTTTCTTAAGAAGTTATATATGGTATGACAAAGCATAATAAATAGAAAATTGTATAAGAGGGTGGAATAGCGTCAAACACATCACCAAGCAGAGCAAACATGAAAGTTTAAATTACTCTAGTTAAGAAAAGTGTGCAGTTCTCTATTTGCCCTCTAGAAACTCTGGGCCCTAGTAGGCTGACCCTTAAGGACGCATCGAAGGGCGGACCTGCCCTTCGTCTTCTGGTTGGAGAATGGGGGTGGGAGGAGAGGGAGGCCGATGCTCAGTGCTCTCGAATCCCCGATTCCTCTCTGCTCAGCTGTGGCTGGCAGTGGCTGCCTTCATCTACGAAGGCCACAGCTCTGGCTGGAAGGCCTTCCTTCTGCTTCCTCCCCCGAAGATGGACCAGCCAATCCAAGGCTGTTGGTCATGTTGGAAATCATATTTCTCATTATGAGTTAATAAACAGTTTCCGGTTTTGACAATGATTTGGGGCAGTTTGAGCCAGCCCCACCAACGCGTCATTTCTGGGTGAGTACTTTTCCCGGGAACTATGACGTCATCTCTTTGTGCCCCACTCAACTATGAGTTCTTCGAGGCCGGCAACTGGGTCTGACTCATATCAGTACCTTGGGAGAGTATGATCTGGCTTGTAGCTGTTGTTCGGGAAACATGTATGAATGGGTGTGGACTATGACGTTTCTAGAGTTACGAAGCTGAGACTGTAATAATTGGCACCCCAATACTGAGTGTATCAGAAGGCTTTATTTACCCCATCTCTGGGGCACTTAACCCAGGAGTGATGGTTGCAGCCTCAGTCTTATGAGGGCCATGGGGCTGGAGAAAAAGGCCCTTGTGGGGAGAAGCAACACTGAGAAGATGGTGTCAGGTCTAACATCACCCACCATGCTGGCGTGGGACCGCGACGCGGTCTGTGACCGTGGTGACAGGACAGATCTCCTGCACTTTAATTTTTCTCAGTGAAAGAAATTAAGGTTCAGCAAAAGTGATTTCATTTTATACTTTCATAAGAACGTTTACACAAATAAAAAACTAGAAAAAGCCATCTTTCGTCAGCCAAGTGTCCTGATGTCTGTCTGACTCAGATCTGGGTACAGTAACCCAACATCCCAATTTGGAACCTTGAAGTGGGGAAGCTGTGCCCTGAGTCCTCCTGTGGTAGACCCTTAGAGAGCCACGTGGGTGCCCCAGTGTACGGCTATCTGGGTTCATGCTCGCTTTCTTGTTCGGAGCGTGAGCATTTGTGAGGACAGGACAGTGCCCTCATATATACCTCATGGTATATGTGGCTGTAGCGCAATGCTCTTCACCATGAGTAGTGTGTGCAGTAAAAATATGGAAATAATAACCAATCCCAAAACAGGCAGCATTTTTATTTAGGTGAGGTTCCCTCCCCCTTGATTCTGTACCCACTTCTACCCCTAGAATCAAGCTGCCTGGCTTTGAACTCCAAATGTAGTAGTAGTTTGAACCAAAACTACTACTTATTAGCTGTGTGATTTGGGCAAGTGATATTTCCTCTTTGAGCCTTAATTTCCTCATCTCACAGGGTTGTTGGTAGGATT
>NW_011889133.1:183441-190755 GCF_000151845.1 Pteropus vampyrus | reverse complement strand
ACTAGAAAAAGCCATCTTTCGTCAGCCAAGTGTCCTGATGTCTGTCTGACTCAGATCTGGGTACAGTAACCCAACATCCCAATTTGGAACCTTGAAGTGGGGAAGCTGTGCCCTGAGTCCTCCTGTGGTAGACCCTTAGAGAGCCACGTGGGTGCCCCAGTGTACGGCTATCTGGGTTCATGCTCGCTTTCTTGTTCGGAGCGTGAGCATTTGTGAGGACAGGACAGTGCCCTCATATATACCTCATGGTATATGTGGCTGTAGCGCAATGCTCTTCACCATGAGTAGTGTGTGCAGTAAAAATATGGAAATAATAACCAATCCCAAAACAGGCAGCATTTTTATTTAGGTGAGGTTCCCTCCCCCTTGATTCTGTACCCACTTCTACCCCTAGAATCAAGCTGCCTGGCTTTGAACTCCAAATGTAGTAGTAGTTTGAACCAAAACTACTACTTATTAGCTGTGTGATTTGGGCAAGTGATATTTCCTCTTTGAGCCTTAATTTCCTCATCTCACAGGGTTGTTGGTAGGATTGAAAGAGATAATAAAAATGAAGATAATAACAATAGGAAATACTGATATAGCACTTATAACAAGTTAGGCCTTTTGCTAAATGTTTCACATGTATCCACTCATTTCATCTTCATAAGAATTTTGATACATGCAGAGTATCTAAAAATCAGTTTCCACTAATGGTAATTATTTAATAAATGATATAGTTATATAAGTCACTCTCAGCCAATATTGCAGAAGAAAGCATGCGATAAACTCATTTATACTAGGGTGTGAATGACTGACAAAAGCTATTCATTACTCAAGTATAGCTGTTGAGAATTAAGTGTTGGCATCTAATTGGATAACTTTTCAATTGTGACAGTTGAGGTCTCAGCAATCTAGAAGGTAAAATATTTAGCATTTTTTTTTGGGGGGGTGTCATTTAAAGCTCACAAATAAGCAATCCTGTTCCTTACTAGGGGAAAAAAATGATTCTCCATCTGGAAAATGATTTGATAAGCATCATTTCCCTGCCTAACAGATATGATGTACATTGAAGTTCAAACAGAATTCAAGTTTAGGCAAACGTTTCAGAGAAACAGCAAGAGATCCATCAGAATGGTCTGTCGTGTATTTAACTTTTCAACTTTCTGAGAAAGGTGGAGAGGGAAAATGAGACCATCTTAGGCTGGGTTATAGATCTCAAACCCTCAGATCATGGGCTGTTAGAGTACATGTGTCCCAGTCTGTTTAACCAATCAACAAAAAAATTATAGGAGTTAGGCCTATAATTGCCAAATTTTTATTTTGCCACAAAAGTTTGTTGGAAAGATAAAACCTACAAAAGCCAAGACATGGAAGCAACTTAAATGTCCATCAAAGGATGAATGGATAAAGAAGATATGGTCTATATATTCAATGGAATATTATTCAGCCATAAAAAGAAGGAAATCATGCTATTTGTGACAACAAGGATGGACCTTGGGAACATTATGCTAAATGAAATGTCAGACAGAGAAAGACAAACTGTATGATCACCCTGCACCAGAGCCTTCTGGGCCTGTTCACACCCTGTAATCTTTGTAGTCAGAATTAATTCAATGATGCGCAGGAGAGGCCCAAAGTCTCCCGGGGGAGGCTGAAAAACAAGCCAGTGAAACAGCCTTCTCAAGTCTGTGGCCACGGGCCTGTCTCTGGTCTGTCACTGGGGTCGGTAAGCTTGACATCACGCTCCCAGTGGGGCAGGGCCACGGGCGGGCTGGCCTTAGGGCCCGGCTTCAATCTGTTTTTGACCTGAGTTCTATTCTCAGCTCTGTTGCAAACTCGATGAGTGAGCTTGGCAAATCACTCCCTCTTCCTTGGGCCTCAGTCTTCTCTTTTGTGATAGGAAAACATTAGATTCAACAGGTGGTTCTCAAACTTTAATTCAAGAGCAAAACCCTTCCATAACACAGTACAATGCATAAAATCAGATAGGGGTGGAGCTGCCTCCTATGAGGTGGGGTCAGTGGCCATGACTTTTGCCTGCTGGACCCTCCCATGCCCCTTTCAGTGGATTCTTGGGCTTTCACAAAGAGTCCTCTACCTCTAAGGACCACAGTTTGATTCAATGGGACTAAATTGCCTCTAATTTGAGGTCTGACTCTAGTTTTTCAAGTGTGATCAGGTGAGCATGGGAATAGTCATCACTCTTGATCCAGGAGGGACAGGGGTTGGGGACAGGCCAAGGCGACTCCGGACTCTGGCGAGAAGGATAGCTTCGGGATTCTGTCCTCTGCACTGGGGGAGATAGAAACCCTGAGTAGGCAGGGAATATTAATAAACTAAGAGTCAATGGAACTTTGTTTCATTGTGGATTGTGCTGGCCCTGGCTGAGTGGGAGTGATCTCTGAGACCAACACAATCATGGTTCCAGAGAGGTTGAGGTGAGTACCTGAGGGCAGGTAAGAGGGGGTGCTGGTTCAGGGGCCTCAGAAGGGCAGTATCAGGGTGCAGTAAAATTGTACAGTGTATAAAGCCACCTTGAACCCAGCTTCCTACTTGTTCTTATGATAGTCCACGTAAAGCAGAGTTATCATTCTCATATTGCAGAAAGGAAGCAGAAGTGCAGTGAGATGGAAAGATTTGTTCCGGGTCATATGGCAGTAAATGGAAGATCCAGGCTTAGAACCCGAGGCTCCTGGACCCTGCCCCACGCCCTCACGGAGTGACGGGGCGGTCCAGCAGAAATGAGGCAGGGCATCACCTGTGACAGCCACCTGCTGACTTGCTGGAGGAAGCCGCCGATGCAGTCGGGCTGCCAGTGTGTGTTGAACTATTTTCCCTTGGGAGTTGGGTAGCAGGACCTTGAATCATGTCCTTTCCCACTCGAGCTGCCTCATGGAGCAGGCCACACAGTCTACCACGAGCTCCAAGAAAGCCCAAGAGGCCCAGGGCCACCGTGTCCCAACTCTGGTTGGTGGCTGAAGCCGCGAATTCCTCTTTGTCTCTTTGTTATAAAACATTTCTCCCCCGGCCCCTGGGAATGAGCCCACATCCCCAGGATTCAGATCCTGACTCACTCACTACTGGCTGTGTGACATATAGTCTCCGCGGGTCTCACTTTCACCTCTTGGTAGATGGGAGTGATTGTGCCATCCTTGCTCACTTGGCCGTTTTGGAGCTTCAATGTGGTAACTAGGCATTCAAAAGAGACTTGTGAATTTTAAGTGCTATGAAAAATAAAGGACGGTTATGCCAGGATTGGAAATGGAGCAACAACAGCACATTATGACACCAGCGGCTCTCAGGGGTGCTGCAGACACACAGTTGTGTTGGGAGGACTCAGAGTTGGGGCAGGGACTGTGCATTGGTCAGCCTGAAGGGGGCGCCAGGGAGTAGGAAAAGTGCAGGGCTGGGAGATTAGGATCTGTGGACATAAATTTGGCCTGCCAATTGCTTTTTAAAATAAAGTTTTATTGCAACGCAGTCACACTCTTTTGTTTACGTATTGCCTATAGCTACTTTCTGTAGTTGCCACAGAGACTGTTGAGCCCACAAGGCCTAAAATATTTACTATCTGGTTCTTTACAGAAAAGTGTTTTGGCTGCTGCTTTACAACTAACTTTTAGTTTACAAGAAATACGGGAGTGCGTGACATGTACTACTTTTCTCTTGCAGAGGAACACATTACCATACATTCAGCAGCTTAACATGACACAAATTTATTACCTCTTAATTTCCACAAGACAGGAATCAGGCTGTGGGGTATGTTCCTCTTCTATTCAGAGTCTCCCATGACTGAACTCGAGGCCCCGGGAGGGGCGTCAAGTCTCCTCCGGTCGGTGGCGGAATTCATTGCTTTGCGATTGTATGGCTGTGGTGCCCGTTTCCTCGCTAGCCAGGTCCTCAGCCCACCCCCAAGTCCTTGCCGCGTGGTCCTTCCTCTCCCAACATGGCGACTTACGTCTTCCAATAAAGCAGGAGAATGTCTCTGCTGCTTTGAATTTCTCTTTTGAGGTTACTCCATTAGATCTGGTCCACCCAGGATAACCTCCCTTTCGATGAACTCAGAGCTGACTGACTCGGGACCTTACTTATATCTTTAAAATCTGCTACCCTTATAATGGGAGTGGTGTCCCATCGTATTCCCCTCATTCCGAGGGTGGGGGTGGGAGTTACACAAGGGCACGTGTCATTGCAGGTCATTTTAGAATTCTGCCTACCACACATTTAGCAACCGATTAGACAAATGTAGAATAAGGAGTATTTATAACACAACTGTCAGTGTCTTGTAACAAATAAAAAGGAAGGAGGACTGTACTAGATTAAAAGAATATTTAAAAAATGTAACAAATGCAGTGCTCGAATTTAGATTGGATCCTCATTAAAATGGATAAAAATAACAAAACTCAGTCTCGGATAAATAAGGAAAATACGAATGTAGACTAGGTATGAAATGATGTGATGGGGTAATTGGTCATTTTCTTAGGTGTGATAATGATATAATATTGTGGTCATGTAGAAAGATATCCTCAGTATCTATAATGTTGTTTAAAAATGTCATCAAAGTATAACAAACATTCAGAAAAATTAATATCATACATGTATTTTCCAATCTTAACACACCTGAGTTACTAGCCCCAGGTGAAGATTCCACACCTCGCCAGTCCCTGACACTCTGCGGTGCACCCTTCTATTCACCACCCCCATTGATTATTGATGGCATTGATTATTTTGCCCGCTTTTGTCCTCTATATATCTAAACCCATACAATATGTAGTCATTTGTGTCTGATTTTTGCCTTCAAATTATGTTTATAGTTGTAATAAACTATCATATTTTTCAGGAAATATCACTTTTTTCTTCACAAAGGTGTCTAAGAAGCTTTAAGAAAATTTTACTAAATGGAGGATATTCTTAATTCCAATTTTTTTTCACATTGAACTGGATAAATATTTCAGCCCCTGTATTCAAACTTAAATGCTGAAAAATGATCAGCTTTGTTGATTATTTCATTCCGGTTCCAATTGAGATTTATCCAGTCGAGATTAAAGGACCACCAAAATGACTCTTGCCACGAATCAATATGTTCCAAGCCACGATTATGTAATTTCAGAATTATATGTTGTACAGTTTTTGCTTGTTTTGTTTAGTTTTTCCCTTCTCAAGGATATGATAAATTTCAACGCCTTCCAGTGTGCAAGATTTTCAATACTTGGAATTTGCTAACGCTGTCAAAAGTTGAAAGTTTTTGCGTTCCATTTATTATATGCTTTGATTAAAGATATAAGATTTCTGACTGATTTTAAATAAATACAATAAACATTTTGAGAACATTTAAAGAAACGAGCTCAGTATATTGTAGATCACTTAGGTTGATTAAAAAGTAGCATTTCAAAGGCTTCCATCCTTTTATCATCTTGTGGATAAGAAGCAGGAAAGAAATACCGAGCTAAATTACCTCTGATGGGCATGAAAGACACAGCTTCCCAGAGTGAAATGTAAACACACCTGCTATTTTAAACCATTATCGTCAGGCATAGTGTTTGAAAGCAAGTGTTGATGTATCTTCAGCAAATGTGTATCTTCTACTTTTCAAGTCCTGGACATCAAATCACTCTAACTCCCATAAGGGATGATAGATAAATGCCTACAAACATTTTGTACAAAATATATGTTCATCATCAACTTTCTTGAGCAACATGCACATCTGTTTTTTTTTTTTTTGAGTGCATTGCTACCGAACATGCTTACTGTAAAATATGAAAGCAATACATCAAACAATAAAATATATTGCTGTGGCTTCGTACCATAGAAAAATTGACCAAACCACTGTAGCATAAGCTTTCAGACTATTCTGTGTATGCTCTACAGCAGAGCTTCTTAGTTCCTCTCTTCTGGGCATTTTTCATTTATTCCTAAGAGCCTGCTGATGGACAACCTGTTGGCTTCATGTGCTATAGCATGGACCGCAATACAACTGCCTGGCACACCACTGGCTGCTAGGGTTGAATATATCGCTCACCAGCACCCTAGACAGGAGAAATGAGCCTTCCCTAGATTCATGTGTCTGAGCCACCCAATTCATCCCTTATGTTTCCATTCCAGTGGACTGTTTGTCTTTTTCCAGTATCTCTCTATCTCATTCTTTCTCAATTATTGCCACAACGTTAAGCTTAGGTGCATTAAGAAACTCAGTTTTGGACAAAAGACAGTAATTCAACTGGTAGTACAATCTGGCATCCACAGTTCAAATGGGGGGTTTCGCTTTTCATGATCTCAGCCCTAATACTGAAAGAGTTAGGATATTTTTTAAAGTATGATAATTTAAAGTCCCTGATTTTTATTCTGTTTTGATCAAAATTTTTGGAATTCTCATGCAATTCACTGTTATGAAACTATCTAGTGCCTTTAGAAGCAGCCACTCACTACACTGTCTTGAATTCCTCCTACCTTACTTACCATTCGCTGTGTGACAGAGACCTCATAGTTCTCAAAGCTTTGCTTTTACTAGACATTATATTTCAGGAGACCACTGTTAATGATCTATTGGTTATTCAATTACTACAAACGATGGGATGAAAGATTATTAGTCGGCATTCTGTATCATTATACTAGATAAAGTCTCATGGTTTTAGGAGGAAGAAATACAAAGGAATTAGATGTCCAGGGTATAGAGAATTGCCACTTGAAAGGTAGATGTCAGAGTCTCGGAGATATTAGGAACCATTTGGGAAGACACAGTAGAAGGGTAGCCAAAAGTAAGCACCCCTCCCCCTGCTACTCTAATCTGTACCAACTGGAAATTCCACTGGGTTCACGAGTTTCTTCATTATCTTCCTCATAATGAGTTGGCAAGTTATCCATATCATAAAAGAAAAAAATAAAGCCTTATTCTTCCATTAGCATGATTCCCAATTATAATCTTCCACAAAGTAAAAATCAGTATCACTGAGCACAGAGACAAAAGAACAAAGGACCAGGAAGCTCAAGTATGGTTGAGTCGAGTTGGGGAACAGGTGGTTGGATGTGGTGCGGTGTCAGCAAGTAGCCCTAGAACCCTGCAGATTTGGGGGGTGGGCTAAAGAGGCAGAGGGGCAGAAAAGAGAGGTAGAGGGAGCCATCCAAAGAAATGCCACCGAACCTGCAATTTTCCAGCAGAGCTGGTAGTTCTTGTCCACTCTCCAGGTGCCACCAAAGGACACCTACTGTCCATTCTTTAGGGCAAGAAGGCGGGTCAGGGTCAAGGACCCTCATCTAAAGCTGCATCCCTTGGGAAGTGGATTTTACCAGTGACTTTTTTGAACGTGGCTTTTACAACTTTGTTCCTCAGACTGT
>NW_011889133.1:181878-182851 GCF_000151845.1 Pteropus vampyrus | reverse complement strand
TACTCTAATCTGTACCAACTGGAAATTCCACTGGGTTCACGAGTTTCTTCATTATCTTCCTCATAATGAGTTGGCAAGTTATCCATATCATAAAAAAAAAAATAAAGCCTTATTCTTCCATTAGCATGATTCCCAATTATAATCTTCCACGAAGTAAAAATCAGTATCACTGAGCACAGAGACAAAAGAACAAAGGACCAGGAAGCTCAAGTATGGTTGAGTTGAGTTGGGGAACAGGTGGTTCGATGTGGTGTGGTGTCAGCAAGTAGCCCTAGAACCCTGCAGATTTGGGGGGTGGGCTAAAGAGGCAGAGGGGCAGAGAAGAGAGGTAGAGGGAGCCATCCAAAGAAATGCCACCGAACCTGCAATTTTCCAGCAGAGCTGGTAGTTCTTGCCCACCTCTCCAGGTGCCACCAAAAGACACCTACTGTCCATTCTTTAGGGCAAGAAGGCGGGTCAGGATCAAGGACCCTCATCTAAAGCTGCATCCCTTGGGAAGTGGATTTTACCAGTGACTTTTTTGAACGTGGCTTTTACAACTTTGTTCCTCAGACTGTAGGTCGAGGGGTTCCGCAGAGGAATGAGCACAGTGTAAAAGACAGACATGATCTTGTCCTTCTCTGTAGGTTTCTTTGAGTTACTTCTGCGGTACATGAAGGCAAGTATCCCGAAGAAGAGGACCACAGTGGTGAGGCAGGAGGTGCAGGTGGAGAAGGTCCTGGCTCGCCCACCAGCAGACTTCTCCCTCAGCACGGCTCCAATGAGGGGCATGTAAGAGACCAGGATGATCATGACATTGGCCAGGAACGTGAATTTGGCAAAAAAGAGGATGAAAATCTTACTTTGTGTCATGCTGCTGTATGCAAGCTTCAAGAGGAGTGGGACATCATGGAAGCTGATCCGATTGTTGCCACAGAGTGAAGGGGCACGCGGTATGCAGGATGGCCCCTGACACCCTACAGACCTAAGCCCT
>NW_011889133.1:179199-181828 GCF_000151845.1 Pteropus vampyrus | reverse complement strand
GACCCTCATCTAAAGCTGCATCCCTTGGGAAGTGGATTTTACCAGTGACTTTTTTGAACGTGGCTTTTACAACTTTGTTCCTCAGACTGTAGGTCAAGGGGTTCCGCAGAGGAATGAGCACAGTGTAAAAGACAGACATGATCTTGTCCTTCTCTGTAGGTTTCTTTGAGTTACTTCTGTGGTACATGAAGGCAAGTATCCCGAAGAAGAAGACCACAGTGGTGAGGCAGGAGATGCAGGTGGAGAAGGTCCTGGCTCGCCCACCATCTGACTTCACCCTCAGCACGGCTCCGATGAGGGGCATGTAAGAGACCAGGATGATCATGACATTGGCCGGGAACGTGGATTTGGCAAAAAAGAGGATGAAAATCTTACTTCGTGTCATGCTGCTGTATGCAAGCTTCAAGAGGGGTGGGACATCATGGAAGCTGATCCGATTGTTGCCACAGAGTGAAGGGGCACGCGGTATGCAGGATGGCCCCTGACACCCTACAGACCTAAGCCCTGGCCATAAAGGCCTTGCGAGTGTCTGGAGTCATAGCCGCTTTATAAGTGCAATGGGTTGCTAAGGGCAACAAAGCAGCCATTGGCCATCACTGTCAGCAGGTAACGTTCCATACCTGCACAGATGGTGAAGAAAAGTGGCAGAATAGTGGCCATAAGAGGTGGCCATTTTGGCTGTGGTCAGTGTGGCCAGGATCTGAGGGGTGATGAATGAGGTGTAGCAGACATCTAGCAGGGCAATATGGCTCAGGAAATAGTAATTTGAGGTGTGGAGTTGGGTGTCCACTTGGATTAGAATAATCATCTCTTCATTCCCCAGAAGAGTGGCTAGGTAGAAACTGAGAAACATCGGGAAGAATGGAACCACCAGTTCAAAGTGATCTGTGAAACCCACGAGAACCCATCACAGTGGAGATTTCTTTTGGCTATAGACTCAGTGTAGCTAAGTGATCTGAGGAACTGAATGGAATTAAAGATTCCAGAACTGAAGGCCTTTGCTTTCTTCAGTGTCAGATGTTAGGTGAATGTCTCAGATATTCTCTGCTCAGAGAGAGAAGAAAACGTTTACCATCTTATGAATCCACCATTAGCAGTTACTATGGAGAGCTTTTTCCTATCTCTAACCTCCTGAATTTAGACCTTAGGTCAGTATTTCTTCAAGTTCACTTGCTTATCGCCTGAGATTTTCTTTAAGACCAAAGAACTCTAGACCAACCTGGAGTCTCTCCAGTCTAGACTATCACCACTTAATTGTCAGATAGCCCAGTGTACACGAGGGCTGCCTCACATGGCTTCTTAGGCTGTGCCTGAATAACTCCAGGCCCGACCACTCGCGTAGGCTGTGGTGTAAGTGGTTCCTCCAGAGCTGTCAGAGGCAGGGCCCTGTGTTTCCTTCATGTCGTGGCGACTTCTTGGCGACTCTGCCTTTGGAAAATTCTCCCTGTTGGGAAAGGCACCTTGCTCTTTCTGTACCTTCTACACGTTGACATATTCCACACATCGGTATTATGAGGAGTGAACCCTCTCTCCCAAGATGGAGAGTGGCGATGCTCACTTGGATCCAGTCTCTTCTCCAAGTTAAACATTTCCAGTTATTTCAACAATTCCTTGTGAGTGCTTTCATAATCTACTTTTGCTCTCTGACAAACAGGGCCATTGTTCGTCTTGGATTTCTTTCTTGAGAGTCCACGAGAGAAGGTGATTCTGTGGAAACCGTTGGATTTTGGGAGACCTTTTCCTGCGTTGGACAATTCCACATGAACTTAGCAGTTCCTCTCAATGATCCTGGAGCAGCCATTATGAGTTTCATTCTTGAAAGGTGTTAGCTGGAGTTTAGAAAGTTAAAGAGGCTTGTCAAAGAATAAATTACAAGTGGAGAAGCCAGGATTTAAACCATGGTGTCAAAATTCCATGCACGTTTCCCCCTCCTACATCGTTCCTTCTTAACTATCTACTTTAACATCTGGCTTCTGTAGCCTAGAGCTGGCTCACAGAATAGGGGTTCACAGTATTTGGTAGAATGACTTTTCTGTGGACATCATAATGATTCGTCGCTTTCTGGCGGGGGAATGAGTTCTCTTGTCGGCTGCTGATTGCTCTGGGCTCCGTCCTCTGGGATGATGCCTCTGGGGGTTAGGGATGGAGGCTACTCCATCAGGGATCTAAGACTCACTGGGAGGCTGGTGGAAATCAGGGTTAAAGACCTGTTTGTGAGCTGTGGGGTTCTCAGCAGCCATAGAACTTCCACAGAACATCGGGGCCGTCTGTTAATTTTGATCCTGGGGATTCCACAGCTCATCAGGCAGAACCAAGGTCCCGGTGTTTCAGATATGGAACGCCAGGTCCTCCAAGTTTCTAACAATAGACACCTCCGACGGGTGTGGACATAGATGCGCACGACATCTCTGGATTCACGGTAGCTCATCGTGGGCTTCCCGGGTTTCTCCCATCACTCCCCTCTCCTGAACCGGATCTAATGGAAACTGAAGACGGACAGAAGTCCATGTTATTGAACTTAAGGGGATTCTCGGGATCTTAAGCACGAGAGTTTAAGCATCTTTCCTCCAGCACACTGCCGTCGCTGTGATTTTTTCTGTGCTCCAACCACATGCTTTTTTCCCTGTCC
>NW_011889133.1:165830-179149 GCF_000151845.1 Pteropus vampyrus | reverse complement strand
GAGGCTACTCCATCAGGGATCTAAGACTCACTGGGAGGCTGGTGGAAATCAGGGTTAAAGACCTGTTTGTGAGCTGTGGGGTTCTCAGCAGCCATAGAACTTCCACAGAACATCGGGGCCGTCTGTTAATTTTGATCCTGGGGATTCCACAGCTCATCAGGCAGAACCAAGGTCCCGGTGTTTCAGATATGGAATGCCAGGTCCTCCAAGTTTCTAACAATAGACACCTCCGACGGGTGTGGACATAGATGCGCACGACATCTCTGGATTCACGGTAGCTCATCGTGGGCTTCCCGGGTTTCTCCCATCGCTCCCCTCTCCTGAACCGGATCTAATGGAAACCGAAGACGGACAGAAGTCCATGTTATTGAACTTAAGGGGATTCTCGGGATCTTAAGCACGAGAGTTTAAGCATCTTTCCTCCAGCACACTGCCGTCGCTGTGATTTTTTCTGTGCTCCAACCACATGCTTTTTTCCCTGTCCCTCTGTCAAGTGAGTTGACCATCACTTTTCCCTTCTCTGCTTCCTCACGGCGCTGACTCATACATAGTTGTGGCTTCTCACCCCACGGTGGTCCGTCACCTCTAGTTCCATTGAAAAACTGAAAAATTATTTTAGTGTCTCATAGTTCTAATACTTTAAAAAGAGAATTCAATTTATCCAGCTTCTTTTTTGGGGGGGAGGAGGGAGGGAGCAGTCCTAAAGTTAAAAAGTGGAAAGTATGTAGCCAGCCTACACATGAACACTGCTGTGTCCAAAGCAGGCAGTTGTGTGATACAAAACCTAGCTTTCACGCCTTCGGCTGGGCTGTGAACGGGGCTGGCATTTCGACATCTCTTTGAGACCTGTCCTTATGGTTTTCATATCTCAGCATGGAACTTTCTCGTATAGACTTCCTGAATTTGCACTAATATCTATTCTCTTCTATGACCCAATAACTTTTTTCTTTTGACGCAGGATTCTCCATTCTGAATTAGTCACAGTCTTTTTTACCCGCTTTCTTTCCACAGAGATGAAACTTTAGACATGAAATCCATGCTTTATGACATGCATTATTAGATTTTCTCCAATGCCCCTTTTCTTGCTACTATATATCTGAGTTATAAGACTGTAAATATCAGTCGCTTTGAGGCTCTTAAAAGATTACTTCCAATGTTTCAGTATTTGAATGAAATCACTAGCAAATTCAGATTTCTAAACAATCATATGCCTTATAGACTTGTAGCAATATCTCACAGCTTAGTAGGATTTGTGCTGTCATGATTGACCAGTCACAACGCTTTTTTCCCAGATAGGTCATAACCCTTCAGTTCAGCACATAATTTAGTTCATCCAGCAGGGGAAAGACACCATTATGCCCTCGTTGACCTTTTCTATCTAGAGAGATACATTCATATGGCAACTCTCTCCTGGACGGCAGTAGCTACGACTTGCATCTATTGTTTCCATGGGAAAACCTCACGAGAAGAACATTCCTTGAAATTCTGAGCTATCAACTGTTGTCTATTAGTTTCTGTGTCCACATTGGTCTGATGCCTGACATTTGAATGTGGCATTGTGTCAGCATCTGGGGGACTGTTTTCTCTTTCTTTCGAGTTCTAAGGGTCGCTGTGCACACAGCCCTCAGGACAGGCTCAGTGAGGTCTGAGACATTGAGGTGGCTCACCTGCTCCTCTCCACACGTGTTCAAAGCACCCACAACCCTCACCAGAGACCCCATACTTTACAGACACATGGAACCCTGGAGTTGGAAAGACCTTGATGATTTTCTAGCTCTGCCTCTCAGAGGCCTTGGCCTTCATCGAGATGCCTCGAGGGGACACGGCAGCAGGAAATAAAAGGGAAGCTGAGTAGGTGGGGAGCTGCCAACTCAGCTTCAGCCTCAAACAAAGCAGTGATTCTTTTAACTCTTGTAAACAACCAGGTGCTTCATTTCATTTTGTTTGGAAACGGGGTTCTGATGTTAAAAAGAGATTTGAACACACCCGGGCTGCTATGTTCTCTTCATTTGGCAGACGAGAAAACTGAAGCCCAGAGAAGTAACTTTTACTCGGTGTGTTAAAATACACTTGGTTGGTGGATCTGAGAATCAGTATTGCTCTCGTTCTCTCAATCATCAACAGACCTGTCTTGTCTGGGACAAAATTTATGGCTGATGCTCACACAGATGCGCTGGTCCCCTCTTAGCAGTCACAGAGAATAGAGTCTCTTCAGTCCAACTCAGTGTAGGTTCTGGATAAATCTTTATTGAATGAGCATTACAGGCAATCGTTTTCAGCTTCCATTCAGCTGCTTAGCCAAGAACCTGCAAGAAGATTCTTGTCACCTCTGATCTCTTCACTGACCTTTGACTGTCTCTTCACATGACTCCCAAGCTCCTAAACAGGAAAACCATCTGTTGTGGTTCCTGGAGAAAAAGCCTAACGAGGAAGTCGATTTTCCCTTAAGTGATTCTGTGCCAGAAAAGAAACGACTGTCTATAAAATGGTGTTCAAAGGGGATATATGGTAAAAGCAGAATTTCTAGAGCCAGGTTCCCTGTGCTCAAATTGGGCAACCTATTTTAACTTTTTTATGTCTTAGTTTCTTCATCTCTAAGTAAGGATAATAATTGCACCTACATCATAGGGTTGCTAAGGCATCATAGGGTTAAATATATATAAAAGTACTTAGAATAGTGTCTGACATATAATAGGTGCTCTCTAAGTCTTAGCTATTATTATCATTATTTTTGTTACTAAGGAGCTAGGACAATAGCTTGTAGGTCCTTTAGATTGTAACAGAGTCCCAGTCAGATTTTCTAGCAGAATGTGGTTAAGACTGTTATGCTCCAAAAGGGAGACAGAGATTTCTTGGGGACCTATGGAGAGCCCTAGAATTCAGCCTGGAATGTAATTCAAGACCTGGAGAGATCTAATGCAGCACTAGGGGCTGGGTTGTATTGCTGCTTCCACAGCATCTTACAGTTGTTCATTTTCTCTCTGGTCTTCACCCATTAAAATGACTCAGCCAATTTCTCCATATCTGATTATTATTTGTGAGTCTCCTTTCTCAGCTGGCTTAGTCCTTTCCCATATTTTTCAGTTTAAATCCTCAAGAGAGAGATAATTTCATTGGTTCTGCTTAATAATCATTGACTAGCTCTAGTACATGTCATAGCTCTATTCTGTTCACTCATTGATGAACAGTGGGTCAGGGGCTTATTCTAGTATGATTATCTGAAGGGCAAGGTCAAATGCTAGAACAGTCGTTACCTAAGCAAAGGATTATGGATGAGGAATACCATGGAAGTAAAGAGGAGACTGAGAACCAGTCTGTTCTTTATTCAGGGATGTAGTTGTAATCGGAGTCAACAAGAGCAGATCCACTGTGATATGCTGAACTCCTCTCCATTACAGCTCTCTGTAAGTGTGGAGTCATCTGAACCTGATGACCCAGCGTAACTAGTCCAGAAAGAGGAATTTATTAAAGGGTCCCAATGTGTCTTAAGGAAGCAAGAAAATCACAGCGGCCGCCCCTCAGTACAATGGGAAGTAGGAAAGGGAACCTGGAAGGACTCTTTCTTGGTCTTTTGTGGTAGATTCTCTTTGAATAACTGCTTCATACTTGTCTTCTTCTTGACTTCTCTATGTTGGCCAATCCGCTCTCCTACTCTGAATCTCTTTTAAATGCCCAACTTCCTAAAGCTCAGGGAAAAATTTTTAGTAAGCCATATATGGGTGAGATTCTTACTTCTGAATCAATTAACTGCAGGCAGGGTGATGAGACACGTTAATAAAGTGGTTGGGCGTGGAGGGGCATGGAGGATCAATATCTTATAATATCAAGGTTGGGTAAAGGGATTCATTGGGCATACAACGTGTTCAATAAAAATAAATCCTTTGGTTATCCTTGACCATGTGGGCTATAGACAAATGCTGCTCCCCTCTCAGTCAAACACCCGTTTGTTTTATTTTTCTGGATGAAATAAAATTTGTCATTCGTTTGTGGTCTATTTCATTTTTGTCAATGGCCATGGCACTGTGGCAACGCCCAGAGTTGACGTCAGAAAGTGAGGGGAAGGGAAAGGAGAAGGACAATATACACCGAGCACGTGATTTGGGCTAGGAGATTTCTTACGTGTCCTTGTTTAATTTTGACAATACGCTCTTGAACTAGGAGTTGTTACACTTGTTTTAGACCCGAGGAACTTCTGGATCTGAGAGATTAAACCGTTTACTCTAAGTTTCACAGTGAATTAGTGGTAGAATCAGGATTCAGATACAAGCCCGACTCCAAAAGCCATGACTTGTCTACTGCTGTATACTGGGCACAAAGGGACTCTGAGAAAAGTCCAAAAGGACTATGAAAAAGTGTTTTCTTAACAGCACAATGGGAATCTTATATTTAACCGTGCCTTTCCTATTCGCCTTATAGAGTTTCCATGAGGCTCAAATGAGACAATGCATATGCCATAAAAATGGAGTCAAGAGCACTTATTGAGAACTCATCTGGTCCAGACTCTTGTGTGGGGATGAGTTCAGCCATGAAGAAAAATCGGTCTCCCTTGAAGGGTCTGATCAAGGAGTTATAGTTACTTTCCTGCCTCACCAAGTTCATTGCCAGAGAAGATGATACGTGGTTCAATTTTCTTCTTATTTCTATTTCTGCTGTTCCTAGAAATGGAAGAGGACTTCCATGAGGCAGGCAGTGGGGGTGAGGAGGAGAAACAGTGCACCATATCTTTTGGAGACGAGGGAGTTGGCCCTTGAGGAGATATCCTCAAGGGTTTTGTTAATCTTAAAGACCTCAGAAAAGCATTAAAGCGGGAACAACAAAACCAGTGAGTGGTCAGGTGGGAAGGCAATTCATAAATTTGGAATTTGCAAATTCCATTGTTTTGGACTGAGTGAAAAGGAAGACACTCCAAGGGGCCGACCTGAGTCCCTGGACCAGTGAAGAGGAAGGCCGGTTTCCCAAGCAACTGTCTTTCCCTTGGCCATTTAGAGACTCTGTTTTGTCTAGTACAATACTCCCTTTACTGAGCTGACCAGTCACTCACCTATTAAAAGAAGAAAGACTACTTAGTATTATTTACAGGGATCCCCAGATGTAAACTTAGACACAGAATAAAATGTAGTATTGATGGGAGCAACAATAAGAGAGAAAAAATAGGAAACACAAGATGGATACAAAGAGTGGTGGGGTGGAATGAGATAAACCGAAGACACCTCGGGCCCCTGAGATTCTGTAAGTTATGATGTCAGAGTGTAGCACGAGACCTCTGAGTGCTAGGCATGGGCAGGAGGTGGGTGGGAGATGGGGAGAAGAAAGTACCATAGGGTTGCTGGAAAGCAGTGTTACTACCTTTGCAGTTTTTCTTGTGTGCCTGGTGGCACCTTTCTACCTTCTCTCTGTTCATGGGTACAAGTTGCATAGAGTGTTGGTATATGCCTATTGGGATATATTGACATGGGAAGAAAATGGACCAAAAAAAGAGAGTCCTCTCCCTTAGATCTACAGTCTCTGGGACACCTAGAATCTACAAATGACCTTTTTGAAGGCTACTTTTACATCCTTGTTTCTCAGGCTGTAGATCAGAGGGTTCAGCATGGGGATGACCACAGTGTAGAAGACAGACACAACCTTGTCTTCCTCTAGGGATTTGCCTGAGCCACTCCGCAGATACATGAAGATGAGGGTTCCAAAGAAGAGGGCCACAGCAGTGAGGTGAGAGGCACATGTGGAGAAAGTCTTGGCCCTGCCACTTGAAGACTTCACCCTCAAAATGGCCTTGATGATGAGCAGGTAGGAAGTCAAGATGACCAAGGCATTGACCAAAATCACAAAGTTGCCGAAGAAGACAATGACAATCTCAGTGCTTGCTGTGTCACTGCAGGAAAGCTTTAGCAGGGGCGGGAGGTCACAGAAGAAGAAGTTGATTTGATTGTTGTCACAAAAGGAGAGGGTGAAGGTGCATGTGGTACGTAGGATGGCCCCTGACATCCCACAGACATAGGCTCCCACCACTAAACTCCAGCAGATTCTGGGATTCATGGCCATAGTGTAGAGCAGTGGGTTGCTAATAGCAACATAGCGGTCATAGGCCATCACTGCCAGCAGGAAACACTCTGTACCTGCACAAATAGTGAAGAAAAAGAACTGGGCTGCACATTGGCCATAGGAGATGACCGTCTTGCCTGTGATCAGTGTGGCCAGGATCTGAGGGGTGATGACTGAGGTGTAGCAGGCATCTAGAAGGGAAAGGTGGCTCAGGAGGAAGTACATGGGGGTGTGGAGTTGGACATCCAGTTGGATCAGAATGATCATCCCTACATTCCCCAGAAGGGTGACTAGATAGAAACTCAGAAACACCAGAAAGAGAAGAATCTCCAGTCGGGGGTAGTCACTAAAGCCCATGAGAATGAACTCAGTCACTGTGGTGAGATTATTCTTGACCATGGATTCAAAGTGGACTTTTGATGAGAATGAAATAAAAATAAATCCTAGAACTGAAGGACAGCTTTCTCTCTCTGACAGAGTTAGGTTTATATTTCTGGGCCAATTTATAAAGCTTGTTTTTGAGAAATCCTGTACGTGGTTGATTTTCCTTGGGCATCGATGTTCTTCTCTTGTATTTTTTGGAGCTGAGTCATGAGCTGGTGTTTCTGATTCAGATGAATTCTGGTTTGTATTTGGAGATGTCTGTGAAGATAAGAGACATAGACTCTCATATTTGGAAAGAATCTATCCAGCATCTGTTCTAATCCCCACTGGATGCTAGAGTCTCCTCTACTGTGTACTCTCCACATGGTTATCCGGTTGCTGTGTGAGCCTCCATCTGTGGACAGCTCTACCTGTTAATTCTCTTTTTGAACCTGGATTCTTTCTCCCTTTATCTTCTACACATTTGGCTTAATTTTACCTCTTCCAGACACTCACAATTTAATCCCTTGCCATGAAAACCTTTCAGAAGTTGGAAGATGAAGAATCTGCTCTTTATGTTGACTATTCCTTCATATTACCTGTTGTTATATTTCTCTAGTTATATAGTTATTCATTATGAGGTCAAAAATTGCTTAGTCACATTGTATTAAAACATGTGATAAGAGAACAAAATTATAATCGATAGGTTTAAGTTCTGGAGATTATACAGTGATTATAATCAACAATACTATGTTATAAACTTCAAAGTTGCTAAGAGAGTAGTTCTTAATCGTTCTCACCATAAAGAAGCCATGATAATTATGGGACACAATATAGCTTCTCAGCCTTTTCGCTAAGATCAAGTGTAATCATGGCACATGATAGAGGTGTTAGCTTATGTTATGGAGGTAATCGTATTTTAATATATAAATACATCAAACCAACCTGCTATATACCTTAAATTTACACGATATTATTGCCAGTTATATATCATAATATTAATAAAAAGATAACTAAAAGCCTCTTCACTTTAATCTTTACAACTTTATCCTGGGTTGGGGGTTTCCTCCAGCTCTAATCAGGGGTCACTAGATGGGGGGAGACACTGACATATCATATAAAACATGGCCTCCTTGGGCTGGTCCCTTGGGCTGGTCCA
Organism: Pteropus vampyrus; assembly: GCF_000151845.1. NCBI lineage: Eukaryota > Metazoa > Chordata > Mammalia > Chiroptera > Pteropodidae > Pteropus > Pteropus vampyrus. The sequence continues at coordinate 171,585 of NW_011889133.1, read as the reverse complement.
GTAACATGGTCTAGATGATCTTCAAGCAAATGTTATTATTTTAATATTATTATTTTACCAATGAGGAATTTGAATTTCTGGGAGATGTATTTGTCTTAGGTCACCCGATTTAATAAGTAGAAGATCTGAGTTCTGAATGCTAATGATTTGATGGCAAATTCTGTGTTCTTTGCTATGAATTTCTTTCGCAGCTTCCCCATATTTTACTGCATCTTTATGATTTATGGAATCAAAGAAATATCACTGCAGTTCTTTAGAACATCAGATCCTTCCCGTTTTTAAATCATGAGAAAACGTGGCTGATTTCAACATCTTTCTCAATGTCTAGTTCTGAAATTGTCACAGTCTCTTTTCTGTTTATCTGGTGGCAAGGCCCTAGGGTTCCCTCTGCTTTAGAGACAGGACTGTTTCAGGCACATCACCAGAGATTAGGTGGCAGATCATTGGACTACAGATGCAGCCACACTGGGTTTGTGCCACATGTGTGCCAGGCCTACCTCACATATTAACTCTAATCCTTCCAGCAGCTCCACAGGTTGTTTATGGGTATGATCGTTTCATGGACGACCAAAGTAAGGCTCAGAGAGGTTAAGGAAGTTGACCACCTGGACACGTGCCTAGGAAGAAACAGAATCGACACTTGAATCTGAGATTTTCTAACTCCAAATTCTGTGCTCTTTCTGCCACAATATGCTGTCTTCTTAGAGGAAGAGAATTACTCATTCTATAGACTCGAGTCTCTGCTTTTAAAATCATAGCACCACCAAGATTATTAGGTGAATACTCAACTTCTGAGGGAGAAGAGGATTACATTTAATTTTGGAGTTTTTTTTTTTGATGGTTCATGACTTTACTCCTTTCTTCTTTTTGGGTTTAGATAGACTTTTTTGGGGCCATATCTCTCCTTTGGTATGTTCTTGGGGAAATTGCTTAACCAAATTAGAGTCTCTATTTTCTTGATAATAATGTAATAATGATTTTTTGGTAGCTTAGAATGGATTTTTACCTAATGTGGTAGAATGTTCTTATTTTTCAGAAAGACAATTTCCAGAATAGTTCCCAGAAGGAAAAATTTCAGGACCAGGCTGGCGACAACCAGTTTCGTATGATCTTGTTTAAGAAGGAGTTTGGGTGCCAGCAGCTTGGATGGGTCCAGAGTAGAGGGCAGCAACAGATTCCCTGAACTGAGACATTTTTCAAGAGAGAAAACAAAAGTCTATGGCCAGTAAACATTTTGTAAAAGGCCTAAGTATGCATGGCTTGACATCCTCACTTATAAAATGTTTTGATTATACTAAGTAATGTAGAAAAAATAAATGAGATCTCTGGAGGGAGTTGGGAAAAAGAGGAACTCCTCAGAGTAGAGGTGGCCCCTAAACCTTGTGCTTACTTTAACGAGGAACCTTCTCTTAAACTATTCTTTCTCTTGCTTTTAAAGGTAGAGTCCATTGGGGAGAATGAAGGAGCTTAACAAGTTTATCTCTCCTCACCTTATTGAGATTGGTGTCTCAAAAATATTATTGTCAACATTTACTGAGCTCTCGCCCTGAGTCAGGTAGCCTGCTAAGCACTGTTAAGGCTTTATTTCATTTCAACCTGACAATAACATTATGAGAGTGGACTATTTATCTTTATTTTACAGTTGAAGAAATTGAAGCTTAGAAACAGTAAGCATTTTGCCTGAGCTGTTAGTTAGCGAAAAAGCCCAGATTCTAACTCAGGTCTGTCTTAATCTAAAGCAAAAGCTATAATACAAAAAATCAATCCCAACTCCAGCATAATTACAGAAAGTACCGTCATTTACAGTGAAGTCTCTTGTCTAAGCGATGCAGTCTAAAACCCCATCCTGCCCCCCCATGAAACTGTTTATATTTTCTAAAATTTATGTAGTGACATGTAAGCCCAAAGAGATCACATCCATAGGTTAAAAAAAAAAAAATGACCCAGTCTCACTTGAATATTTCTTACAAAAGCTGAACTTCCATTTTGGACACAGTCCCACTGGATGACAAGTTCTGCTGACAATGGCCAGATTCTCTGCCAGTTTCGCCTTCCCTAGTTTGTGTGGATCTTACTTCAGAGCCAGTATCTTCTCGATATTACCAAGATCACAATTGCATCTTAAATACCTGGTGAAATAATCCAGTTGGATTTATCTTAGGTTTGGAATCAAACCTAAGGTTATTTAACATGTTGTAGGAGGCAGCTAAGACTGCTCACGTAGATGAACGTAGCTGGCGGATTTCAGTTTCCTTCTTACCAAGAAAAGCAGCGGGATATTTAAAGTGCTTTTGGGGATGGTCTTGTGGGAAGGATGCAGTGAGCACAAATGTTCCCGAATCATGAATCAGCACCTGGGACACCCCACCCCCCCTCGCCCCAGGGCTTCTGGGAAAAGCCAGCCTCGTCCTGGAGAACACACTTCAAGAGGGGCTTGTGGTTTTATCCTCTCTACACAACTGAGAGGATTAAAAACAAATCCCGTGGGAGTTCATCGCAACTCCTGCGTCTCATGAGTCTCAAAGCTCATTTGCAGTTTCTGTAGGGAATGAACTTGATTCCTTTTTGCCAGTGACCTTTAATGTCCTGCTGTCCCAGTTAGGTAGTGCCAGGACTGGAACTCAGACCTGAGGACTTGTAGGACGTTTCCTTTATACTGCATTCAGCCTTCAACCTGATGTCGAGTCTCATCTGAGGGGCCGAAACCTAGTTGTGTTGTCTGCTCAGAAATTCATAAGGAAGGATGATTATTGGTTCTGGAGAAAATGAGGCTAGGATGGTCGAAACATTTTTCATTTGAATCTGTATCCTGAGTAGCTTGTTAGTTCATCTTTCTTAGAGATCTATTTCCAGAGCTTCTGTGGGCAGCTTTCTTTGGCTATTTCAGCTCTCATCTCTTCCCTAGTCTCTGAAACCCACACTCTCTTTGCTATAACCACACTCTTTGGCACTTAATTCCACTTGCCTTTCATTGTTCCTGGCTGTTGTTTGGTGGTTAGTCTCATCTCAGCTAAATTGTGGGTTTCTGGAGAACCTGTCTTACTTCCTCTTAATAACTTGTGTTCTGCTTCAGTGGAATCACCCCTCTGCCCTGCATGTGTTTATTCACTCATCAATGTAGGGTCAGAACTCTTTCAGTGAGAGGGGTCTCTGAGAGGTCATGTGCTTCTTTCACTCCAAAGTAACATGGCTGAGATAAAACCCTTTGATAATTAGCAAGCATTCAGCCTGCCCAGGGTGATTTTTGCAATTGCAGATGCCAGATGATGCAAGAATATATTACAAAGAAGGGAGGCAGCCACAGAACAGGACTTTTGGCAGCACAGAGAATTCAATCTTCCGATGCATTTTTGACAGTATTTATTATCGTTTCCCATAATTAAATACCTATTGAAATAACTGTGTCCTAAGAGTATGTGTACTACGTTGCAAATGTTCTCTGGCGTGGTATGGAGGGAAGAGTGGCAATTGGGACAAGGTAGAGGAGAAAGAGAGAGAATATGCCAGTAATGACAATAATATTCCATCCCCTGGGGATGTAGAGCATTTATTACCTTCCTCCCTTTGTGAGGGTTTGGCGGGTTGGGGTGGGGTGGTCTGGAGTGCTTTGTTGTAGTACACAATTATTATTGCTGACATTATTAATATTAAGTATTTTGACCAGAACTTTTGTTTGCACTTTTGGGAAGAGATGTGTCTTAGGTTGACCGGATTCAGAGATATTGGGGCAAGTGTTTCACTGAGGGAGAGCTCACAGAAAAAACATGTAAGCGGGGTGAAGGAAACAGGAAATAGATAAGCAAAAATGTAGTTTTCATTGGAGTCTAGCTTTGGTCTGATCCTTAGGGGAATTCGGAGTGTGAATTATACCGCACACTCGGTTCTGCCTCTAGGCAAGGAATTCGCCTCTTTGTAGCCCATATCAATCACCCATTGACTGTGAGTCACCCCCAAGAGGTGAAGGTGGAACCCCCCAGACATATCTGGGAAAAGTGGATCTCTTGGCTGCAGGCAATGTTTCAGAGAAGGCTGTAGCTGTGAGCCATTAGCAGCCAACACTCATAGCAGCTGCAGGTGGCTGTACCGATCTGGTAACTGGGATACTTAAGGATGCTCTTTCTTCTCGATAGATATTTCTCTCTGAGGCTATATATACCTGAGGCTCCTGCCACTTCTGTGTAGAACAGAGACAGCCCAGAGGGGAGTTAAGAAATGGATCAAGAAAGACTGGCTTCGAGGCAATCCTATTAAAATTCCAATGGCATTCCCCCCCACCCCCGCCACCCCACAGAGATAGAATAAACAATCCTAAAACTTGTATGGAACCTCAAAGGACCCCAAAGAGCCAAAGCAATCCTGAGAAAGGAGAACTATCTTATAATCTAGCAATCTCACATCTAAGTATATAAATCCAAAGGAAATGAAATCAGGATCGCGAAGAGATATCTGCACTCCCCTGTTCATTGCAGCATTATTTACAATAACCAAGACATGGAAAAAAACCTAAGTGTCCATCAATGGATGACTGGATAAAGAAAATGCTACCTGTGCATGCGCGCGCGTGCACACACACACACACACACACACACACACACTACACTGGAATGTTATTCAGCCATAAGAAAGAAGAAAATCCTGGTATTTGGATGATGGATGGACCTTGAGGACATTATGCTAAGTGATATAAGTCAGATGGAGCAAGACAGATACTGTATGATATCACTTATATGTGGGATCTAAAAAAGCCTTCCTTACACAGAGAAACAGAGAGGAGAATAGTGGTTACCAGGGGTTGGAATGTGGTGGAGTTGGGAAGAGTTTGGCCAAAGGGCACAAACTTGCAGTTAGAAGATAAGTAAGTTCAGCATTGTGCTCATAGTCAACAAGTTTGATATACTTCGCAGCTGCTATGAGACTAGATCTTAAACGTTCTCGAAGCACAAAATAAATGATAACTATGTGAGGTGATGGGGGTGTTAGCTAAGGCTGTGGTGGTAATTACACTGCAATATGCAAATGTTCACATGTTGTACACCTTAAACTTATACAATGTTATTTCTATCTCAATGTCAATTGCATCTCAATTAAAAAAAAAAAAAATTAGAAAGGCTGTGGCCTGATGACATCATTTGTATTCCTGGAGCAAACCAGACCTGAGGTCCAGATCAAATGTTTTCAGTTATATGAATTCATATGTTTCATTTTTTATTTAAGTCAATTTTATTGGGTTTTCTAATAATTGTAACTGAAAAATATCTGATACCAACTCTGAGGTATTCATTGTTTTACATGTTTAAGTAGGCATTGAAATATCTGGGAGAATACCTATAAAACTGTTAAAATGAGTATCATTGGATGTTATTAAAAGGATGTCACCATAATCTTTATATGGGGATTTGTTAGAAAAATTATGTATTATTACAAAGAAAATACTTTAATATTTATACTATAATTGGAAGGATAAGTGGGTGAAAGCAGCCAAGAAAATCTGGAAAAATAATAGTAAGAGAGAGAACAATTAACCTGCCTGATATAAAAGCTTACTGTAGAGCTTTAATAATTAAAACAGTGTTTTTCAGACATATCCAAGTACACATGAGAAGTTAGTATATGATAAAGGTGGTATTTTACATCATTTGAGAAAGTAACATTCATCGAATCACTAATGGTGGAACAATTGGTTAACTATGTGGGAAGAGAAATTTGATCTGCATCTCACAGCTTACATCAAAACAAACTTCAGATATATTAAAGG
>NW_011889133.1:144759-164450 GCF_000151845.1 Pteropus vampyrus | reverse complement strand
TGCATATGATACATCAGAAGAGGGCAATCTTGCTGACTTTGTGGCAAGTTTGGGGGCCAGTTCTTTTCCTGTGGTTGCCTAGACTTTTAGGGTACAGTGTTCTATGGCCCCGACATCATGAGCTGCCCAGCAAGAGTCTCGCCACTTTCCGGAGTGACGCAGTGGACTGTAGGTCCCTCTCACTTGAGTTCCTTCAAAACAGTTAATCTTTTTCTTGTTCACTCACCCCCATGGAACAGTATAAAAATAGTCTGTGAACTTTGCTCCCAATTAATGATATGTATAAATATCTCCTCTCGTTCCGTCTCAGGTCTTTCTCTTGCCCCCCGGGTAACCCTGGGTGGTGTTTTCCTCACGGAGTCCCAATTTCCTCACTGCTACGGTAGAATCATAACAGTATCCATCTCATAGTATTGTTGCGAGGAGTCAGTGGGTTAAACATAGATAAAGCTAACATGGTGTGCTAGGCGTTACTCTGAGTACTTTACATACAGATTATTAATATTAGTTGAGTAAATGAATGAGTGGGCTGCTGGGACTTCACATAGTCACTTATCTCACTTAAATGCCTCGTAAACGAGATTGGTCAGGAAGGGCTACCTTGGGTTGATGACAACTCCTTAGAGGGGAGAATGTGGCAGTATCTCCCCTCATCCTCCAAATGAGACTCAATTATGGTGGGGACGGCCAGACAGGACAAAGGCTGAATGGCGACAGATTGAGAAAGATAACTTTGAGGGGCCCTTTTCTGAAGGTTTCTCTCCTCTGGGAATCAGAGAAGCTTAATTAGAAGCTTAGGGCCTGATTAGAGAATCCCAATCAGTGGCAAATCCACTCCCCCAAACCCCCGCCCTGGTCTTCTAATTGCCTTCCTGGAACACCCAGGATAGGGCAGAGATCCAGGCAGCTATTAAGGGGTGCTCCTGAGGATGCTGGGGCTTGTGAGCTGAAGGTGCTGAAGTTGTTCATTTCCCTCATCCCCCAAAGTCCCGCTTAGGTACCACGTTCTGCTTCCAACCAGCACTGTCTTTTGGATTAGGGAAAGACCTCTTGGTCTTGACAAAAGTAAGTGTGGCCACAGCAGGTCAGAGAGAAAATGAACCACAGTCCAGATTCAAAATGGGCTTGACAACCTGAATCTTGGTTTCCTTTCATCTAAAAAGGGTTTCTCTCTTTTTTTCTTTAGAGAGTAGGGTCAAAACTAGTATAGTTTTCTGAGGAGCACAATGTGCTGGGAGTTTTTAGTTTCACTTCCCCTTTGAAGTGATGCAAGACACTTAGCATCGTTGGGTTTCAGTTTCTCATCTATAACATGGGACTGATAATGCCTCTCAAACCTGACTCAGGTGATTGTTCTCGGAATCAGAAGAGACAAGGTAGGTGAGACCACGCGGAAAACTAGGGGCGCTATTTAAATGTAAGGGGTTCTATTGCAAAAGCGGAAAGAGCAAGCAGCAACTCTTGTCGAATCTGTAAGAAACTTGTAAAACTCTGGCAGATATTCGGAATGCGATGGTACTGACATACAGAGGGGGCTGAAAGCAATAGGTGGGATCTAAAACAGAATGAACTCCTTTGTAGGAGAGTAAGTCTCCATCCCTGAAATTGTCCAGGCTCCATAAATGTGATTGGTCAGAAAGGGTCACCATTAGCTCAAAAACCAGCCATTAGCCATGTTCTAGAGGGCTTTTCTGTTGTGGGCGGGAAGTAATTCTCAGACCCTTGCCATTCAGAGTCCATTAGCCACTTTCCGTGTGAGCCGCCGTAAGGCATAGAGAACCAAGGTCTCCTTTAGGACGGGTCAGCTGGGCACTGACTTTTGGAGAAGGTCTAAGGGGTTTGGGGTGGCAGAAGGGTTCTGTCCAGACCTTATGAGACCTGAGGCTTGTGTCCATGCGTTGTAAGGCTGGCTCTGTTAGGAATCCCCATCAGCCACAACACCTCTCCCCTCCCAATGTCTCTTTAAGGGAGGGCGGCTGCTCTGTTCTCACTGGCCTCCAAGAAGCAGGGAACTTGAGTAATGCTGAGCATCAGAAAAGCTGTGCTAAGACTCTGAGAAGGAGGAGCAGCCCGGGCAGTAGCAACAGGGTCTCGTCAGGCTGCGGGAGATCTAGACTCCAGTCACTCCTCACTTTTCCGTTGGCTCTTTGCTTCTGGGCAAGACCCTCGTCATCTCAGGGCCTCTGTTTTCTTATCTCTGCTTCGTCTATCTGAAGGCAGAAGGGCAGAACCATGACCTTCAGAGACTCCTTTAAGTTCCAAGATGCTATTGCTCACTCAGACCAGGGAGCAGATGGGTCGGAGTGAGCAGGCGCTGGGGAAGGTTTGAGGTCAGTGTTTGGACAGATTTTACGTGCCCTTTTAGAAGTTTATTATAGGATTGCAAAGTGAAGAAGAACCTCAAGATTTCAACTTTTCAGGTCTTTTCCTTCCCACCTCCTTTCTTTGGGGACACGAGCATCTGTATCACTCCCACCGCCATGGTGGGGGCGGGGGAATGCGTGGTGTGGTGGAAAGGGTTCTAGGTCTCAGTCCTGACTGCTTTTCTTCCTAGCTGTGTGATCACTGGACAAGTCAGTTGGCCTCTCTGAGTCCTACTTTCCTCATCCAAAAATGAATTGCGTGAGGCTCAGATGAAATAATGGGGGTACAATGTTCTAAAGTGAGGAATCATGAAAGCAATTCTTAATTTTGGGGAGGAAGAATTCACACCTTCCATTGTATGCAACAGAACTAACCTTTGTTTAACATACAATATGTCATCTTATTTCATCCTCATGACTTCATGCCCATTTTATAGATGAAAGAGCTGAAGTTCAGAGGATTTAAGCGACTGGCTGGGATTTGAAACTCCCACCCCCCACCCATGACAGATCTTCAAAGCTTTCTGGTTCTGTGACACCATGCTGGTCTGCCTTTCTGCTATTTTAAGACGCTTGCTGGAGAATATTTTTCTATATATTTATGAGTTTTAATTCAACTAGAAAATTACCAACTAAAGTTTTTTTCCCAGACTAGTTTCTGAGGAAAAGAGAAACTTAAATAGAGACTCTGTTTTCATCTCTAGATTGAGCCTGAACACAGAAAGCGTGTGGGTGGAGGAAGCTATGTTTTTTTCACCATTTCAACTGTTTGAGGACTCGAGTCCACCTTGACACTTTGAGTGGCCGTCAAAGCATCTTGTAACTCATTCCTTTTTTCCTTTTCAAGTTCTATTACAGCAGCAGAGGGAGAATCACTATCATTTCTGTCCATTTAGTTCTATATATTCATCACTACGTCCCCAGTGTCCAGATTACTGCCTGGCACAGTATATATAAAGGCAGATCTTTTACAAATCTTTGTCGCAGACTTCCAGCTGAGAGCGATGGCTCCATAACTTTTGGCATATCGTACAAACTTTATACCTCCCTATTTTAAAATAACTTTAAACCTGACTCAGAGGATCTAAGTAGATTGGTTTTGCTGAGCTAGAAATAACTTTCAGATCCATGGGTATACATTTTCCACAGTATATGTTATTTTAAAGCTGATGTCTGGGCACTTCTAACAATTCCTTCCAAGTGCAAATGCTTTACTTTCAGAATCATCTTCCCATACATTTTTCTCATTTGATCTGTAGTAGCCTCTTGGCTCCTGGTGCAGTGCTTTCTCTGCCGGAGGATGACAGTGGGAAGTTATTAAACATCAAAGCCTACTGGGCTTTCTCTCTTCTGAAACCCCTGTCTGTTTTCTGAGGTTCTGAAGGTTTTGGGGGGCATTAATAATCTCAGAGAGCAGGTGATCTCAAGGTCTTTCTCCTTTAGCTTTGGCATATGTGAGAATTACATGTCTTAGGTGTGTTTACCATCGGCGGACACAAAGATGAGGCTGTGGATCTTGAGCAGACATGACTAATGCAGGGGACAGATAACCTAGTCTGACAGAGGTCCACCAGGGGAGTCTTGTCTGGAAGTGAAATATTTCTATGCTTTATCAACAACGAGAAAACAGACCTCTCAAAACGTGAAATGCCGATGGGTGCCCAAAACCATGGAGTAGGATGGGTTCGTAACAGCACTGAGGATTCACTTTCCTCCTGTGCGTCCTTAAAAGCCAGCAATTTCAGCTATGTTGTGGGCTTCAAAAACAGGAAACTGCTGCTTCAGTGTTTTCTTCATATTTTCCCAGCAGCGTAGTTTATCTAAATTGCCTGGGACCAAATAGTTTCCTCTGAGGCCGCACTGATCCATGGTTCTTCTCCTTGCCTGGAGATTTTGCAGAGCTGCTGTTTGTTTTCCCTAATCTTCTTCATTAGGAAGTGGACTGGCTGTTCTAGCTAGAGTTATTGGTCATTTTGGATCAGTTCAGGAATTTAGACCATGCATCGCAAGGCAAAGTGGAACTGTTTTTGGAGAGAACCAAACTTTCCAGCTCCTTGGAAGATCAGCAAACAAAAGGAAAAAAGGAAACCTGGGTTTTCTTTAAAATTTTCCTATGCTCATTGCAAAATGGACACACTCGATGCTCAAAAGGATCCCGTGAAGGTGCGTCATGAATTAAGACACCTTGCATGCTGCTCACTGTCCCAGTACGGAGGCCAAGGTCATTGTCTCGAGATTTGGATTTGTGAAGGATTCAAGAGCCGGCTACAGAGGCACAGACATGGAGACCTCCCTAAGCTTTCCATCTTCTTCCTTGAGCATCTGCCTTTCTTCATCGTCCATAGATCAGTCTGATTTAGATTGAACCACTGTGTGTTCATTCTTTCCAGAGTCCATTTGGCAAAGTCCTCTGGCGGCACCGTTATTGGTCTGATGCTGATGAGTCTGATCATTCTGACCATCCTGGCATCTGGCTAATAGGCCATTTTACTTTGTATGTATTCATCAATATCTCTTTCCAAAGAGATATAAAGTGGCTTATAAAAATGCACGGCATGCAGCGAGATAAAAGAAATTAAAAATGAAGAATGAGATTTGGGCAAAGGGCAAGTACAGGTAGGCGGTAACGAGGAGCCAGGAGCAAAGTTGGTTCACGTGACTTTTGTCTTGTCACTTAAAACTGTACTAGAGGTGATGGTGCCTCGGTGGCTGCACACTCCTCCTTGGAGTCTGATTTGATGGTAGCCCTGTGCATCTCTTCTGCCCTCCCATTTCTGTGGACAAGATGACAAGATGTGACATGTACAGGTGATACTACCAAAAAGAGAACATGCAGTCTTTCCAACTCAGAATTGAGGTTATTTTCCAAAATCTTTATTTAACTTATATTGCTGTCCTCCTTGCCCAAATGTAGGGAGTAATGTATATAAAGCTGCTAAAAAATCTTGGGCATAAAAATGATGCTCACTATGTGGTAACTCGTTAACGTCATACTCGTGAGCAGTGGGCAGCTGTTGGGAGCCTGGCCCTGGAGTCCAACAGATCATGCTTCACGTCTCGGCTTAGTGGTGTACTTAAACCAAATTAATTACTCTCTGCAAGCTCCTGTTTTCCAGTTTACAAATAGGGTAATAACAATATCCAGCGTTGGAGTATTGTGAGAAATAAATGAGGCAGTTTATGAAAACACCTTGAACAGTATTTGACACACAGTTTATGTGCTTAATGTCATTCTTTGTTATTATTATTAACACATGTTCCTTCCCTGCCTCATTAGACTTTCAGTAAAGGAGAGACCATCATATTGTAGAACAAGATGCAATGTTTGAGGTCATTTAGTGCAGCCTCCGCCTATGAGGACACAGATTCAGACAGGAAGATAGTTGTTCAAGTTTATATCAGTGGCAGAAACCAGACTTGAATTCGGAGCTCCAGATGCTGTTTCCAGCCTTCCTACAATGAATCTCTCTGGCTCATCATAATCAACTGCCCCTCTCTCACCACAACATTCCCCTCCAAAGGAAAATACTTGCCCTCCCCCAGAGGAGATCTAAAAGTCTCTTAGAGGAGTAGTGGAGTGAAGCGGGTCTCCTGACTTGTACCTCTCCAGCTGGGGCTGCCTGAAGCTGGACTACAGTGTCCTACTTCCTAGACCAAAGTGGTGAGCCACGGTGTAGGTTAGCAGAAAGCATGATGAATTTGGAGCCAGAAGTCCTGGTGTCATTTATTAACTGCGTGGTCTTGAGCAAGTTGGTTTAACCACTTTGAGCCTCATTTGACTCAGTAATAAAATGGAGATAAATTAAATTTCTGAATGGTAGAAAGAGCTAGTGGTTGAAAAATCACTTTTGTAACAATTAACATGGAGTGAGTGTTTACTGTGTACTTGGCGCACTGCCCGTGTTTCCATGAATTATCTCTTTTACCTCTCACAGCACAACAGTGCTGTTGTTATTGCAATAGATATCAGACTGAGACTCATGAGGCCAATTGCTTTGTCCATGGTCACATAAATAGAAGTTACTGAGTCTGAGTTTGGAACAAGCTTTGCCTGTTTTGGGGGCTCATTTTTTTAACCACTATGCTCTATTGTTGGGATTCTAGCCTTACTTTTATATTAAATGATCGTAAGCTGATCATTGAGCCTCTGAGAGATCTAACGGCTTCTCTCTGTATCAGGAGGCTGACACTTCTGAACAAAGCTGCCTTGAAAGTGACTCACAAGAACCTGAAGAACTCTGTATATTTTGTAACGGAAATGGGGTGGTTCAGTGCTGGTGATTCGTGTCTTTATTTTCTATTGTTTGTGGATAAATGATGTGTGTGAATATGAGTAAATAGTTACCTGATCCCCAACATTTCTGCTAAAATGTCACCTTTTCAAGAAACCATCTCTGACGGTCCTCTTGAATAGCTCTCTTTTTACTCTGGCCCTCCCAATTCCCCACACCCTGCTCTTCTTCTTTCTCATTTTTATTTTATATAACACTTATCATCTTTTATCATGGTAGAAAATATACTCTAAAAATATATTGCATATGCTTAGCTCTCTGCTAGAAGGACAACTCTACCAGGGAGAAGCTCTTTGTTTGCTGTTCTGAGCCTCGAGAAGCGTGTCTGGCATATGGTAAGTTCTCAGTAGATTCTTACTGAATAAATAAATAAATGAATGTATTATCTTTCTCTTCCCCCACCTCTTTGGTCAGGATGATATGTGTGAATTCCTTTTATAACACAGAAAATCATTGTTTTGGCTAAAGGTCAGGATTAGATTGAGCCCTAAGGGAAAAAAACCTCCTAAATATTTACATTATCAGAAATTCAGTGGAGGAAAAACACCAGATGATGACTTTTATTTTATCAGTAGATCAGCTTTTGTCAAATGTTGAGCAAAGTTTCATTTTCTTATTTATCTGGAATCTTATGAGACCTTTTAAACCGACTTCAGTTTTTATTTCAAGTTTAGAAGGAGGACAAGAAGAATTACCTTTGTAGTATTCAGAATTTCCATTACCCCAAATTATCAGCATTCAAAGGCACAGAGGTGAGATCGTCCAAGAACCTGGCAAGAACTTTAGCTGTATTAGAATTCTAAATTCAGTGTGATGGCTTTGTCCCTTAATAAGCAGGCTAATTCTGGAATGACTTGATTCATGTAACTCACTGATTGATATTGATCTGGCATTTTAAAAAATGAGACAGGTCCTTTGGAATAAGAGAAGATCTTAGAAACCTGGTCATGCTGGTTGGCAGGAATGGAGAGGAAGAAGCAACTCAGCCCTTGACAGATTGTAGAGATTCTAACAGTGCTTGCTCTTCACGGCTCACTGTCTTGCATCCAATGCCATTCCACTCATATGCACATGAAAAGAACTGCAAAAATAGAGTTGATTTTTAGGACTCCAGGCCTGTGGACTTGGAGATAAGACTCCAAAATGTACATGAACCTGAGAGCACGTTACTCATATCGTTGCATAATTTAGAAAAAATAATTCTAAGTATGTGAGTCCGACCACAAGCTCAGCATAGTATGTTATGTCTTTCAGAATAATATTGTGACTTTGGTGTTGAAATCCCCATTAAGCCAACAAAGATGTTGAGGCTCAGAAAGATGAATTGACTTGCCCAAGATCTCCAGGAATTTGAACCTAGGTCTGGTTTCAAAGCCCATGACCTTAACACTCTAACACTAGGGTTTCTCCAACAAAGAGGTATTTCCTGCCTCTTCATTGAGGCTGATGAAGGTTTCCGATTTGGAACCTATCAGAAGTTTGAAAATGTCTAAGAAACTGAATTCTAGTTCCAGCTTTGCCTCTTTGCTAACTACGAAATCATGAACTAATCACTTTACCTCTTATTTACCTTATATTCTTCTTTTGAAAATAGGATTAACAATATATGCTTCCAAGGCTTTCTGAAAGATCAAATGAAATAAAATTTGTAAAAAACGTAAAGTGTTTTACACATCTAAAAGGTTGTTATCATTACTGAAAATGGTTAAATCAAGCTATGCTCCCCTTAATTTATCTTCAATGAGACTTTATTTTATTTTTTTATTTCAGCAGACAACCTAGGATTCATGGCAGAGAATGGCAGTCTGGTGACAGAATTCATTCTGTTGGGGTTCCAGGTGCAGGCAGAGCTGCAGATGGGTCTCTTCTTTGTGTTCCTGGTCCTTTATCTCATCACCATGGTAGGCAACCTGGGCATGATCGTGCTGATTCAGAGTGACTCTCGCTTCCAGACTCCCATGTACTTCTTCCTCAGCCACCTCTCCTTCCTGGACATTTGCTACTCCTCTGTTATCGTCCCTCAGTTGCTTGAGACCTTGGATACTGATAAGATGGTCATTACCTTTGAGCGCTGTGCCACCCAGTTCTTTTTTTTCACACTCTGTGCTAGTGCTGAATGCTTCCTTTTGGCTGTGATGGCCTATGACCGTTATGTGGCTGTGTGTAACCCCCTCCTTTACGCCACTGCCATGACACCACAGACTCGCCTGGGGCTGGTGGCCGGGGCATATGCTGGTGGCATGTTTAATTCTGTGGTCCGCACTGGGTGTACCTTCTCGATCTCCTTCTGTAAGTCTAACCAAGTGGACTTCTTCTTCTGTGACCTTCCACCCCTGATGAAGCTTGCCTGTAGTGAGACCAGGCTACGGGAACAGGTGATCTACTTCTTAGCTTTCTCGGTCATTACAACCAGCGTTTCGGTGATTCTTATATCCTACCTGTTCATCATTCGGGCCATTCTGAAGATTCATGCAATAGGTGGCAAAGCCAAGACTTTCTCCACCTGTGCTTCTCACATGACTGCAGTGGCTCTTTTCTTTGGGACACTCATATTTATATACCTGAAAGGTAATATGGGCAAATCCCTCGAGAAGGACAAGATTGTGTCAGTATTTTACACTGTGCTCATACCTATGCTGAACCCAATGATCTACAGTCTGAGAAACAAGGAAGTGAAGGAAGCTCTGAAGAAAGCTCTTGACAGGATGAGGGTTTCCAAGTAGAGTAAGACTTGAGCTCCATCAATTCAGAAGTTCCTGCAAATCATCTTTTGGCTTTTGGCTTGTCCCTTAGCACATGAACCAAATCTTATAATTACAAAGTCATATTGGGCCAAAAAATGTAGTTGGGCAATTTATTTATTAGCTCTATGACCTTGAGCCAGAAATTCTCTGCCTGTTTTTGCATCAGTGAAAATTTCTGTCTTGCTGTGATTAAAGCCAGGATCAAGAGTGATGGAATGCCGAAGGGTTTTATAAATAATAATACGCTATAAAATGTAAAATTCATATTTTTGAGCTGTCTTGGGTATCGCTGAGTGTTTTTTCAGCTACTTGATTTTTTTTTTTTCTACTAAGCTAATTTTTGCACCTTGAATAATTACAAAAGAATAGCTATTGTTTACATGGTAAGGGCGGTGACATTCTTTGGTTGCGAGTAGTGAGGTAGAGATCAGCCTTGACCAAAAAAAGGTTTTCTCAACATTCAGTCATATCCAATTTAAGCATTTGTCATGGAAAATATGAGTAGCTAAACATAAGAAGAAGAAATAAAAGGGAAAGTGGATGTGAACCGGGAAATGTTCAACTAGAATATGTTAGCCTACTTCCCAAGATAGCTTAGAGGACCAAGACACTGTAGAATAAAAGAAAGTAGTAATGATTTGCATTAATTCTTGGAAACAATTTGATCTTGATGTAGAGCTAAACCGAGTCCAGACTATAACTTTTGAAATATTTCTTGATCACCAAAGGTCAGAAGCTCCACTCTATTTCTGAAGTATTGTTCACGGACCATCTGCCTCAATTAACTCAAGCTATTTTCTCTTCTCCCATAATGAAAACCACTCTCTACTTCCATCTCCTGTAGGACATTTACTTTATTATCAGAAGACAGATAACTATGAATCTGAGTGCCACCTTTTAATGACCTCCACATCTGCTAGAAATATTACTTGAGAAACATCTTCATGGAGATTCAATCTTATATATCATGTCAGCAAATATTTACTGACTATCTACTATGTATTGGACATGATACTAGGTTCCAGAATGTGGTAATAAATAAAATAGACATGGTTCCTCCTGGAGATTAGAACCTGTGGCATAGACAGATACTAAACCATTACACAGTTAATCAATTTTTATATGATTTTGGAAGGTGGAACAAAAGAAGCAGCACAGGATATTGTTATACTGTATAATAAAATTCTGATCTAGTTTGGTGTGGTCGGAAAAGATTTCCTTGAGGGACTAACATTTAAACTGAGGCTTAAAGAATAAGTACGTCATAGTCGTAAGTTATGGAGACTGTTACAGATAGAAAAAGTTACAAAATGCAAGGACCTGTGACACAGGACGCCTTGAGGAGCTGAGAGAAGTGAGTGGCTGCAGCAGAATGTGTGAGGGGGCTTAGTGTGAGATGCCGCTGGTGAATTCAGGAGAAACTAGGTCACAGAGAGCCTTGTAGGCTCGCTTAGGGACTTGTGGACTTTCCTTCAAATGCAAGGCATGAAATGATCATAGCTGAATTTTAAAAAGATCCCTTTGGCGGCATCGTGATGGGTGGAAGGGGTCCTGTGGTGATGGAGATGGAGGGAAACACATTCATTCCATCTAGGAAACAACAAATGGTGTATCCCAGGGGCTGGTACTTCATTTGCATGTAGTTATTGCGTGCTTCATTCTAGAATCTGAGTTAGGCCAGAGAAAGCTGGCAGGGCCATGGCCATAGCATTGATTTAAGACTGATTCTTGGTGAAATAGTGAATTTGGGGAAATACACCTTTGGAGCTTTTTCAATGGTACACCTTTCCTTCCCTGAATTGCAGCCTTCCTCAGGTATACAGGTATACATCATGTGTCCCTTCATCCAAATGGTCATCAACTACTCCCTCTTAAGAGGCTGACATGACACATTTTTATTAACTCTCACTCAGGCTGTGTTAATGGGCTGAAGAAATCACCCTTACAAGGCTTCTCATAAAAAGGCAAGTAAAACTTTCGACTTAAAACACAAATGAATGGGCAAAATGCTAAACAATGAGAGCGCTATTTTCTTAGGGATGGGAGTCACCTCACGTTCCTCCCACCTTCTACTTGGCAAGTGGTAACCGACTCTGTCTATAAATGAATGGCCTTTGATATATGCATAGTATTAGATGTGTACACAATTGCCTCAGGGATGCACAAAATAGATAAAAATAAAGTGAAGTTTAAGCATGTTTTAGGGGACTATCTTCCGTTTCATGTGAGAAGGCACTGGAAGAAGTGGCATTTACATTGAATTTCCAATTTCATATATTAATAAATAAATGAAAGCATTAATAAATCACCTAATGTGTGTTAGGCTCTCTGCCAAGAGTTTTCATTTATCTTATTTAAAAGTATCATTCTTAAAATAGACTCTACACATAATCCTTTAGAAAAAAAGGAATCTCGTGATGGTTGATTTTATGTGTCAATTTGACTGAATCACAGGGCGCCTAGATATTTGGCTAAAGGTTATTTCTGGGTGTGTCTATGAGGACTTTTCCAGATGAGATTAGCCTTTGAGTTGGTGAACTTGGTAAAGCAGCTTGCTTTCCTCAGAGCGGGTGGGCGTCATCCAATCAGTGGAGGGCTCGAATGGAACAGAAGGCGGAGCCAGGGAGGTTCATGCCTTCCCGGCCTGACTGCATGGGCTGGAACGCCTGTCCTCTTCTGCACTTGGAACTGGGATTTGCACCACTGGCTTCCCTGGTTCTCAGGCCTCCAGACCTAGCTATGCCACTGCTTTCTGGGATCTCCTAGACTGTGGGACGTCTCAGCTTTTATACGAGGAATCGTGTAAGCCGATTTCTTACAACAAATCTCCTTCTATGCCATAAACAGATCCATCAGCTCCAGAAGTTTCCCACCTTCCTACTCTTCTCCTTCTTCTCTCTCTCCTCCTCCTCCTCCTCCTCCCACTCCTCCTCCTTCTTCTCCTTCTTCTTCTTCTTGTTATTATTATTTTGTGATAAGAACGCAACATAAGATCTACCTTCTTAGCAAATTTTTAAGTCTACGATATAGATTGCGGTGATGATTTCACAGTTATATACTTGTCTTCAAACTCACCAAATTGTATACATTAAATATGTACAGTTCTTTATGTCAATCATACATCCATAAAGTGGTTTAAGAAAAATCTTCGTATATATATATATATCCTGTCCATTTTGTATCTCTGGAGAACTCTAAGTAATAAAGTCCAGTAGGTAATATTGGAGTCTTTTTCTTTTTATCTCCTTCAGCTTCTAAGTGTATTCCTTTTAGGAACTGGGTTTTAGAATTATAAATTTTTAGCTGTAATACTTTGGCCTCAGTCTACCCAAAAATAATATAAGGAAGATGAGGAAAGCAGACCTTCAGACTTGGAATTGACCCATTTAACTCAGTAGATCAAAAGGCCAAGGCAGCATGTTCTCATCGTTTAGAACAACAGCAAAAAATGACATCACCAAGATGATGGTAGAGGAGATCCTGACATCCATCCTCCTACAGATCAGCAATTAGCTATCGATAAACAAAAACAGCTCTAGAAGCGCTCAGGAGTCCACTTAATAAACTTTAGCAACACAGTGGAACAAAAACCCTGAGAATAACCGCGTGGAAGGGAGGGAAGGACGGCTTCGTTTGGCCTGCATCATCCCATTCCCCAGGCTGGCTCAGCTCAGTGCCAAGAGGGAGCTCCTCACCAGGAAGACTTTCACTCCCAGAGAAAGGGAGAGTGGGCGAGTGACCCCTGTCCTCCGCCTTTCGGGCACTGCACAGAGGACCCGCTTTGGTTTTATCCCACCTAGAGACTGGCAAATCCGAGATGTAAAGAGATGGATGGCTAGGAACAAGGAAGGCGGGCAGGGGCTACCAGTGTCGGCCACACAGGGGGAGTGGCCATTGTCCCCAGCGACATGTTCTGCAGAAGACCCCAGCAACTTTCACCACTGAAGAAATCAACGAGTGGCGCAGCCTCCATGGATCACAGGCAGCTTTCACTAATTTTCACCCCGCAGGTTTTTGTGTTCACAGATGCCAACCACCTGAGTCCTTCCTGCCTCTTTCTCCTGCCTTCCTTTGCCAACCAGAGCCGGGGATCTGCACCAGCAGCCAGCCCAGGCCTCTGCAGCTGCGTGAGTACAAAACTCTAGCCTCAAGCCCTGCAGCTGGTCCGCCTTGCTGTGCGAGCGCTCAGGCCTGTCTCTCCAGCTTCGTGCCTGCACTCGCAAGCCTGGCTGCTGTCCCTGGCTTTCCCTGCTTGTTGTATGTGTGCCTGTGGCGAGACCTTGCACCAGCAAGAATACACGCCAATACCGGGGCTTGGACAGTTGCTCATGGGTCCAGATCTGGCCCTGTCTCCTGTCACTGGCCTGCACCACTGGGCTCGCCTACAGCTAGCTGCCCCTTCTCCCCAGCTGTGCACATGCACAGCTCCAGCCTGACTGCCCTCACCGGCCTCCACTGCTGTGCATGTGTCTGTGGTGAAACCCTGCAGCCACAGGATGCCAACAGCAGGGCCTTTGACACCAAAAGCAAAGTCAACAAAAGCAAAAATCAACAAGTGGGCTTACGTCAAACTAAAACGCTTTTGCAAATCCAAAGAAACAACAAAATAAAAAGGCAACGTGCAGAAGGAGAGAAAAATATTTGCAAACCACATATCTGATAAGGAGTTAATGACAAAATACATAAGGAAATCATACAACCCAATAACAATAATAATAATAAAAAAATCCCAATCCAGTTAAAAATGGGCAGAGCACCGGAATAGACATTTTCCCAAAGAAAACATACAAAAGGACAACAGGTATATGAAAAGATGGTCAATATCATTAATTATAAGGGAAATGCAAATCAGAACCACAATGAGATCACTTTGCACCTGTTAGAATGGCTATTATCAAAAAGACAAGAGGTAATAAATGCTAATGAGGAATTGAAACAAAGGGATCTCTAGTGCACTGCTGGTGGAAATGTAAATTGGTACGACCACTATGGAAAACAGTATGGAAGTTCTACCACATGATCTAGTAATCCAACTTCTGGGTAATTATCCAAAAGAAATGAAATCAGTATCTAGAAGAGATATTGACACTCTCATGTTCATTGCAGCATTTTTGACAATAGCCAACCCATGGAAAAAAACCTAAGTGTCTAGTGACAGATGAATAAATAAGGAAAATGTCACACACTCACACACGCACAGGAATATTATTCAGCCATAAAAAGAAAATCTTGCCTTTTGCAACAACGTGGGTAGACCTTGACAATATTAAGCTAAGTGAAATAAGTTAGACAGAAAAAGACAAATACTGTATGATCCTACTTTTATTTGGAATCCAAAAAGTTGAACTCAGAGAAACAGAGAGTAGATCGATGGTTTCCAGGGGCTGGAGATGGGTGAAACAGGGAGCAGCGGTCAAAGCGTATAAACTTTCCATTATAAGATGAATAAGTTCTGGATCCAATGTATGGCATCATGGCTGCCGTTAACCGTACTGTGTTACGTACCTGAAAGTTGGTATGAGAATAGATCTTAAATGTTCTCACCATAACAACAACAATAACAACAAAACAAAATAGTAATTATGTAAGATGAAGTATGTGTTAACTAACTTCATCATGACAAACACTTTACACATGTGCATCAAATCATCACATTGTGTACCCTAAACTTACACAATGTCATAGGTCCATTATATCTCAATAAAGTTGGGGGTGGGAGAGAACAACACTGAGTCTTTAATTGTGATTTCCCTTTTTCACATATATTAATTTGAATGAATGAATGTAGGTGTAAAGCCTAATTAACTAGATTACTCCATAAGGGCATGGGTATAGGGTAGAATGATGGAGTTTAACTCACACAATATATAATCTTAGGAGTTTAGTTTGAGAGTATATTTACATATTTAGTTTTGTGTATGGGTCAGGATATTCTCTGCGAGGGCCATGACACTTCAGATAAGATCAACAAAAATCACAAAAAATTCTTTTTTAGTGATGAAGATGGATAGAGTACAGATAGAAATACTTCCTGGATTTCTTTTTCTGCTTCCCTTGCTCACATCCTATTTGTTTAACCTAGAGAGAAGGAATAATGTATCACAGTCTTGTGCAAATGACCACAAGGTACTCAAGCCCCAACATCACCCCTCATGAATCTCCCATATCCTTTTGGAAATAATAGGGGTAGAGGGTGAAAAGAAAACGAAGCATCCTGAGTTTTAGGAGAACTGTCTATTTAAGGTCCTCTGCCCATCAATATAAGTCATAGACACAGACAACAGTATGGGGGTTACCAGAGGGAAAGTGGGAGCGGGGAGGTAGGTAAAGGTAAAGGGGGGTCAAGTATATGGTGATGGAAGATTTGACTTTGGGAGGTGAACACACAATGCAACATATAGATGATGTATTATTGAATCGTACACTTGAAACCTATATAATTTTATTAACCAATGTCACCCCAATACAATTAATAAAAAAAAAGAAAATGAAGCATTTTGGTTAAAAGGGTTTTTTTTTTTTTTTAATTGGTGGAGTTCAAAGAAGATAAGATATAGCTCTAGGTTCTGAATCTCATTTTGCTTGATGCTGAATTCAAACCTCGAACAATATTTCCTCCTGAATCTTACTTAAATATAGAGTACAAGGAGCCTAAGTCACTTGAAAAATTAGGGAAAGCCGACAGAAGTCGAAAGAAAAGTAGGCTGCCTGCTCCCTTGTGGTGCGCCTACCAGCTTGTTCATGGAGACCAATATGTTTCATGGATGTTACACAATTCATCCTTTAATCCTATTGGGGAAGAAAGTCTCAGCTGTTCCCACTTATCTCCTTTCGAAAACCATGAACTGAGCTGAAAACTGTTGAAAAAAATTCATGTCTTTTTCTCAACATATCTATCCTTATTGAAAACATAATATTGCAAACGCACACACGAATGACAGCAACAGCAGTAACAAAAGCGCCTTTTTTTTTTTCTTGTAATGGAATGACTGTCTGAACTTTCTAATTCTACCTCTAGTAAATGTGTTTCTTTGGGTTTCGAAACCCTAAAAAATGTATCGTAAAAATAGCCTGTCGATACCTGTTACTTTTTATTTTCACTATAGACATAGTCTAAAATATTTTACTCATTAATCCAATAAATCAACTATCTTTTGAGGGGCTGCTCTGCACTGGGCACTATCTTAGCAGTTTGGGAGTTATGTCAATGAAGAAAAGAGGTAAAAAATTTCTTCCCTTGTGGAGCTTACATCCAAATGGAGATAGACGAACACACTGAATATGACGAATAAGTAAATAATACAGGAAGTAATGCAGTAGGTTAAAATGTGTTAAGTGCTGTGGAAAACCTGAAGACATGGCTTTTGTAACAGAAGCTAGTTGATTCCCTGTGTCAGAGATGCTAGAGGAAGAGCTAGGAGGTAATTATTTATTTTACAGTGTAATATAATCTCAAATATATCCACTGAAGAACAATGCCCGTTCTCCCTACCCTCCTGCCTCTGAAAACCACTATTATTTTCTCTGTTTCTATGAGCTGACTATTTTAGATGCCTCAGATAAGTGGAATCATGTACTATTTGTTCTTCTGTGACTGGCTTATTTCACTTAGCATAATGTCCTGAGGTTCATCTATTATTGCAAATGTCAGAATTTCCTTCCTCTTTAAGGCTGAATGATATTCCATTGCATGTATATACCACATTTTCTTTATTCATTCATCTGTTGATGGATGTTTAGATTTTTTCCACATCTTGGCTATGGTGAATATTGCTGTTATAAATATCGGCGTACAGATATCTGTTCAACTCCCTGTTTTCAATTTTTGGGGGGCATAATACCTGGAAGTGGAATTGCTGGATCATATGATAAAGCTTTGTTTAACTTTTTGAGGAACCACTAACTATTTTGCACAGTGGCTATACCATTTTACATTCCCATCAGCAACGCACCGAAGTTCCAGTTTTTCCACGTCATCACAAACACTTGTTATTTTCTATGTTTTTTTCCTCTTTTCGATAGCCATTCTAATGAACGTGAAGTGGTATCTCAATGTGGTTTTGATTTGCATCACTCTAATGATTAGCGATGTTGAGCATCTTTTTATGTGCTTATTGGCCATTTGTGTATCTTCTTTGGAGAAATGTCTAAGTCCTTTGTTCATTGAAAAAATTTTTTGAGTTGCATGAGTTCTTTATATATTCTGGATACCAATCCCTTAGGAGATAGGTGATTTGCAAATTTTTTTTTTCCATTCCGTGGTTTGTTTTTTTCACTCTGCTGATTATGTCCTTTGATGCACAAAAATTTAAATTTTGATGAAGTCCAATTTATCTATTTTTTTGGTTGCCTGTGCTCTCGGTGTCATGTACAAGACATTACATAATCCCAGGTACTGCAGCTAAATAGCAACTGTGTTTTAAAGTTGCTGTTGAGAAGGTGGCACATGTTATTCACTTTCATAGTTTATCTGGGGGGAGGGATGCTTCTCAAGGAGGATAAACCCAAACCTGCAGGAGAGTGAAAGACATTTTGAAAAACTGTCTTCAGCATGAATATCATTTTCATAATACAAATGGCATAAAGTAAAACTCTTCCATTTATGGCTTGTGGGGTTGCAGACATATTAAGGTGTAAGCATTGAGTAAGGGGTCTGAGCTAGAAATGCTGGGGAAACATAGATCTAGTGGATATGATCTTAATATAACCGTGTGGACACAATTGGTCTTTGCTGAAAACACACACACACACACACACACACACACACACTTCTAGACGATGTGGTCAGTGAATTAATGTCTGATTTCTATTGCTTTACCTGACAGGGAACTACCCCAGGCTTTAACACAACTGTCTTGGTCCTGATGTCACTTAGTTTTGCCAGAGCTCCAGGTGCTTGCATTTCTTCTCTGATTAGAATCATCATCTCCTGTGGGTAAGGGAATCAGGGTAGGAAGACACTCCCAGACAGTTCGCACTTCCCCTTTATCAGGAGTGGACTAGACGATTGTCGAATTTTCTAGGAGATTAAAAAAGCAGAGAGGCTGCGTGGAAATTCTCTAGGCCAGGAGAACAGTGTTCCCGAGTCTCAGAAATTATAGATTGAGTAGAATCAGGAGGGTTGGCATAATGATCTGAGAAGTTGCAGGTGCGAGCTAGTTATGGAAGCCATGATGTGATGAAGGATAGGCTGGATGAGAAAATAAAGGATAGAAACAATTGAAATTGCAGAATCGGAACATTTAAAACAAACTCATTGCTGAATTCCCTGCAGTAGGGCTGTTTCAACGTGCAGTGAATGAAAACGCCAGATTCCGTACATGCTGACAGCACCAGGGAGATGTTTAGATATTTCAAAAATTTAGATATTCCAAATCTAAAATATTGTGGTAAATATTTACTTGAAAAATACCTCATTATTTTAACTCATATTTCTTTGATTATTAATGAGGTTCGAAATTGTCTCATTTGTTTGTCTCATTTACATTCCTTTTATAAATTTTTTATGTGCTTTGTCTACTGATTTCTAAAAGTACTTTGTATATTGGTGGAAAAAAGTCTTTTGTTTGTCATTTGTGTTGCAAATATTTTCCCAAGTTTGTCTTTTGAATTTGTTTATGGTGCTTTTAGCCTCCAAAAATGTGAAAATTTGATGTAGTTAGATTTATTCATTTTTTTCCTTTGTAGCTTCTAGGTTTCCCGTTGTGTTTGGAAAGGTCTTTCTAAGATAATCAAATTATTCACCCACATTTACCTTTAAATGTGTTAAAATTTCATTTTCTTTTTATGTCCAAATTCTTAGATTCATCTGGAATTTAGTTCGCATTTCCTTGGGAGATTGCTGATGCCTGAACTTCGGGAAGGCAGGCACGGAGCCTTCGTTGTTTGCCAGTGTGATGGAGCAGCCTGGCACCCGGCAAGTGTTTAGAAAACATGCCTTTAATTAGTACATGAATTAAGCTCTGGAAGATAAAGGGATGAGCTGAATCTATGAGAAGGAAAACCTTCATTTCTGGATTTTATACTTTAAAAGGAATTAAAACAGAATGGACCATGTCCAGAAAATGAAAACCAAGACGGCGAAGGGATCGGAAACCAAGTTAGATAAGGAACTGGGATGCTTACATGAGGATAACTCACTGGGGAGCTCTGCCTTTGCCTCGTGTTAAGGAGATGGGCTAGGGCCAGTGGTGGATGCTTTGGTTTTCAGAGTTTAAGGAAAAGCTCTGGAATGAATTGCTCCAAAAGGAAGGATACATGCCAAACTGTTAACAGCGATTATCTCTGAAGGA